>NW_027186316.1:4838423-4893539 GCF_028583685.1 Petaurus breviceps papuanus
TCTTCCTCCTCCTCCCCCTTCCCCTCTTCCTCCTCCTCCTCATCTTCCTCATCTCTGCCAACCAGCTTCCTTCAAGTCCCCATCAAAATCCCACCTTCTATCAGAAGCCTTTCCCAACCACTCTTAATTCCAGTGTTTGCCTTCTTTTAATTATTTCCTATTTGTCCTGTTTATAGCTAGTGTTAGAAGGAAGCTTGGAGACCATCTCATTAAATTCTTCAAGCCATTTTGCTTTCCTGGGCTTCAGTTTGCTCATCTGTAAAATGAGGGGGTCATACTAGATCAGGGATGGGAAACCTGCGGCCTAGAGACCACATGTGGCCTTAGCGTCCCTGGTCCTTCACTAATACAAACAAAGTGAACAGGGCATTCCAACAGAGTCCTATATATTGCTGTGTCCACAATACACCACTTAAAGGTGGGTAAGAATGTGTAATAATGGCTCTCTACCACCAGATGTCAATATAAGACCATTGATCAATTTGGCAGTTTTTTTTTTTTTTCCCCTTTCTTTTTTGTTTTTGTTGTTGTTTTGTTTTTTAAGCCAATAGGTGAATTCCCAATTTCCTATCAGGGAAACACAGCTATAGTCATGGACGGTGACTTATTTGTAACCTTTGTGCAAAAGTACAAAGCCCTATCTATCAGAATGAATGCCTATGGATGATTTCATGTACCTATGGACGATTCATGATTGGACGAATCATGGATGATTCATGTATCTATGGACTATTTCATTATATGAAATATCTGTGAAGATCTGGGGAAACAATATTATTAAAATATTGGACTGTGAGGAACAGAATCCCACCTTCTATCCCATGTTTTTCAATATGACCTATGATTTAATTAGTTTGGGAGGTAGCTGATAGGACAGGGGAGAGAGCCACTACCTTCTAGGACCTCCGGTATGACCTTTGGACCAAGTCCAAGTTTGACAGAACAAAGCCTTTTATTAAAGGGCATTTGTTCTGTGAAGTTTGGATTCAGTCAAAGGGCCACCTTGAGGACCTAGAGAGCCACATGTGACCTGGAAGCCAAAGGTTTCCCACCCCTGGGGAATTAAGAAGACCCGAGACATCTCTTCCTAGCTGTGTGACCCTGGCCAAGTCATTGTTTGCCTCTGTTTCCTCAATTGTAAAATGAAAATAATAGTAGCACCCACCTCCCAGGGCTGTCATCAGGATCAAATGAGATTATTATTTGCAAAATGCTTAGCACAGTACCTGGCACATAATCGATGGTCTATAAATTTCCCTTCTCTTTAGGGAACTCCTAGAGAGGAAATCTCTCTGCCAATGAAGAGGAGCCATTTCTTGGGCACTGTACTTGACACATTCTGGTGGTCTGACTCTGGGCAAGTCAGTCATCTCTCAGTGCCCCAGGCTGCACTTTCAGCTGCAGAGCCACCAAAGAATGGAAGTTTCCACTCTGGGAGTCCTCCCCCAGAGAAATCCCAGGTCTAGTAAAAAAAAAAAAAGCAGTTGACAACTGGATTGTTTGGTTGACAAGGTTCCCATTGGGCTTACTTTGACTTCCGTAAGGAGCAAGGATGTCTGCAGGCTTCTGCTTGGTCTAATAGGGATGCAGTACCAGGAAGCACAGGTCTGGTCCCACTAGGGGGACATGATGGGTGGGAACATCCTTATTGGAGTTTGTTTGTGTCCCAGACCTGTCATTCTCTGGTGTCAGGAATTCTCAGCCGAGGAAACCCCTCCCAATGCAGGCCTGTAACTGTTCTGTCATTTATAGTCTGAGAGAGCTGCCTGGGGAAACTGAGGCAAGTTGTCCAAAGTCACTCAGCCTGTCTGTGTCAAAGGGGACGTGAATCTAGGTCTCCCTGACTCAGAGGCCAGCTCTCTACCCACTCTACCACACGGCCCCTCATTTAAATGCTATAGTATTATCATAGAATAAAAACTGTATAATGAATCATTATAAGATATAATATACAAACTATATAATGTTTAATTATAATATATAGTGTAATATTTTGACCAGATTTGTGATTTTATTGGTATAGGGAACTCCCAGATGAGGGAACTCCCTCTCTCAGGGAAGATTGGGTACTCACTCTGCACCTAATAGTCTTGGAGAGTTTCTTGGGTCACTGAAAAGTAAAATGACCTGCCCAGGATCACACAGTATGTATTAAAGGCAGGACTTGGACCCAGGGCTTTTTAACTCTGAGGTCAGGTATCTACCCATTATCCCACACTGTCTCTCTTATATGCATTTAATGAGTGATTATTGATGGATTCAAGAAATCTGACAGGGGTGACTAGGTGGTGCAGTGAATAGAGCCCTGGAGTCAGGAGGACCTGAGTTCAAATCCAGCCTAAGACACTTAACACAAAAAACAAGCTGTGTGACCTTGGGCAAGTCACTTAACCCCAACTGCCCTACCTCCCCCCTCCAAAAAGCATAAAAATAAAATAAAATAAAGGTTTGGTTAAAAAAAAAGAAGTCTGACAACTTCAAAATTCAAGGTGGCATCTGTGGCCTGGTATAAAACCTAAGTCTAAAATATAGGAAAGGTGACTTTCCTAAGATTTTAACATTCAAAGCTAAAAGCGGAGGAAGAGTGTTCAGAAAAGGTTATGTCCCAATCAATGCCAGTCACTTAAGCTTTCTTTGAAGAATCTGTGTGGATGCTGGCTTGGAAACTTTTTGTTCAAATCTAATTTCTCACACTTAGACCTACAGCAAATCACAACCTCTCTGGACTTAAGCTTTCTCATCTGTAAAATGAGATTTAGATAATCTTTAGCTCCAAGTGTATGATCCAACAACCTCCCCTCTGGTTCTATTTCCTTTGCCTAGTCAAGGCAGAACTCTTATGGTACAATGCTCACAACTCCCAGATCCAGCTCAATTCTATGTCTAGGGCAGGAATGTTTTCAGTATTTATTGTTTATTTTTATTGTATTGTATATTGCTCAGTATTATTGTTTATTATTATTTATTATATCTCCTTCTTTTAAAGTAGTATTAATGTACTTAGGAAGTCAACCCTAGGAGTAAAAGCAGTGTAGACTGCATTGGAGAATTCAAGTCGGTTTCATGGGGAGTCTACCTATTTTGCCATGGACATGTGACTAGCACAGTTGCTTTTGATTTTGAACCCATTTGTTAAAAACATTAAATAAATAAATAAATAAAACCACATACATGGTGTGGCATTGAATTCAGACAGCTTCCACTGAACACGATAAAGTCTCAGTATTTTAGTTTAAATAATACCCAATGAACACAAGGAAAGGATGTGTAACAATAACTTAAGTACACAGAAGACAAGGTCTTGTAGCTTTAACATAAGAGATTTGATTTCTTAGTTGACATTAATTCAAGGAGCAAGGACATTTTTATACTTTTTTCTTGCAATAAACTCAAAATACCCATAAAAAAGAAACACCACAGAAAAACTGCACAGATCTGGAACATAGTGGGAAATTTATATATATGCAAATTCACTCAGACAACAGCAGTTAATTCAGTAGGTCCCCAGTAGGGAAAAAAACACAAGAGAGGGAAAAATGTTCTCCAAAAAAAGCCCACAACATTTTTTTTCAGATGAAATTCTAGGAAAACCTGTAGGATTCCAGAAAGTACTATAAATTAGTCTTTGGAAACTTTGAGAGGAAAAAACACACATAGATTATACATATACATATATATATATATATACATACACACATAGATGATATATACACACATATATACATACACACATAGATGATATATACACACATATATACATACACACATAGATGATATATACACACATATATACATACACACATAGATTATATATACACATATATACGTGTGTGTGTGTGTATACACACACACACACACACACACGTAACAGAGTAGGTCTAGGCTTGCTGAAAGCAAAGAACCCAGTATCTAGCTGGGATCAGTTCAGTCCCCTCAGAAGATATTTAAGATGTGTGTATATAATAAGATATATGTATATAATATATATTATATACGTCTGTGTGTATATATAAATATGTGTATATAATATATAAGATGTGTATATAATAAGGTATGTATATACTATATATCGTATATGTGTGTATAAGATATCTGTATATAATATATATTATATGTGTATTTCTGTGTGTATATATAAGATATGTGTATATAAGGTATGTCTATAATATATATATTATATATGTGTATATAATATATCTATATATATCATACATGTATTTCTGTGTGTATATATAATAATATGTGTATATATAATATATAATATGTATGTCTGTGTGTATATATAATAATACGTGTATATATAATATATAATATGTATGTCTGTGTGTATATAATAAGGTATGTATATATTATATGTATGTATATATAAGATATCTGTAATATATTATATATGTATTTTTGTGTTTATATAATATATATGTGTGTGTGTATATAAGATATGTGTATATAATAAGATGTGTGTATAATATATGTATGTCTATGCATACACACATACACATGTATTCATATATGTACATATTGTGTGTATATATATGTGTGCGTATAAATCTAAAATTACATCAATCCCAGATGAGGGCCACTAGGTGGAGCTGACGAGCAATTGCTGCAGAGTCCCATTCGCCCGCTGGTCGTTTGCCCATGCTCTGTTAAGTCTGAAGAGCTAACTGTTGCGATCTCCATGGTAACTAGACACAGGAGAGTTTCTGACTCTCTATTCCTTTCTCTGCAAGGTCGGCCCCCTCCCTTCGGAGGAGTGGTTTCCGAATATTTTTAACAGAGCCCTCTCCATTAAAATGTTTGAGCACCCCCCCCCCCCCATATAGGTACATTTATTTATAAATTATACTCGTGTATTATTGTACTAATATATACACTATAAAAATACATAAAATAGACATTTCAAAGGGTGACAGGTGAAATAAGCAATATTTTTTAAATGATTATTTTGTGGTTACGAGAACTCTCTTAGTTCTCACTAAAATTAGTAATACTGATTATTGCAATGACTGATAATGATCATCTATAATGGCTAATTATCTGTTGTATTCTATTGATTATATTGGTAATAGTCATTATTAATCATTTTATGAAACTTCTTCATTGTGTACGCTCCATTTTTTTTAAATCTTGGTTTGACACTGCAGTCCAATGAAATCACAACTCCAGCCAAAATATTAGCATAATACATTTAATACAGCATATCATGTCATATTTTATGACAATATTATAACATATGATGACAGGTTCACAACAAATAATGACTTCAAATCCAATAATGGATTCAAAGCTGGCCTCAGGCTCGGGAAAACATGAGTTCAAGTTCCATTGCATGCTGGCTAGTGACTCTGGGCAAGTCACCTAATCTCTCAGTGCTCCCAGGCGTGTCTCTAATTTCAAACCCGATTTCAAAGTCTACTTCTCTTTTATTTCTTTTTCTCTTAGACATTGGGGTTAAGTGACTAGTAAATGTCTGAGGTCAGATTTGAACTCAGGTGATTCTGACTCCAAGGCCAGTGCTCTATCAGTGGATGGAGTACCAACTAGCCGCCCCCAACATTTACTTCTAAAGTCAATTTCTTTTTGATACCTAGCTTTAATGTTTGGTTTTATTTTAAAACTAATTTATTTATCTTAAAATTAATATTTAGTTTTAGTAGCTTTCAGGAAGACCCACAGATCCAAAATGAAAAAGTGACCTGTGTTAACTAAGCCATGATCCTCAGTGTTACCTACCAATAATGTAAAGTTCTTGTTGACAATTGGCTAATAAATTTCTCTCTTCACTGACATCAAGCAGTTGTTTTTTACAAACTAATTAGAAGGATTGCTATAAATGGCCTAGAGGGAGGCCATATGATCCAGCAAGATGAAGGCCTAGAATTCTCTCTGATCCTCATGACCTCTCAACCCTCTCTAAAATAGTAATTGTGTGAAAGAGATGAAGCAGTGCCAGCTGTCTCCATGGTCTAGGACACCAAGAACCCCACAGAAGTAAGAACCTGACATCTACTAATCCCTAATTCCTAACATACTCGGTGGTTCCCCCACCACCACCACACTTTGGCAGGACTGCACAAGCTGACCCATGGGCTATCAGCAGAATTCAATTCAGCTCATACCCCATCCTCCTAATGCCTCGGAAAGGCAAAAGGTAGAAATTTGCTCAGGCTGGGCCAAATGTAGTAGCTCTCTGCTGTAATACTCTGCTAGAGAACTGAGGAACAGAAGAAACAGAATCAGGATGGCAAAGTGTTCAGGGAACCGCTAGGCTTACTAAAAGCAAAGAACCCACAGTATTCTAGCTGGGATCAGTTCGGTTCCCTCAAAAGATATTTAAGACAGAGACTTAGGCCACTGAAAAGTAAATTGCCCAGTGTGGGAGGAGACTGAGATGTCTTTGAGGTTCAGACCCCAGGGAAACTGCCATTAAAGAGAAAGGAACTAGAAAGTAAAGAGAATATAAGGGGAAACGACTGAAGATCTCAGAAGGAAGGAAACTCAATTAAACACCTTGGGTATAAGCAGATAGCCCAGTAGGGAAGATATTAATAACAAAGGGAATAAGGCCTGAAAATCAACTGACTCTAGACATCTCTGCATAAATATTACAGCACAAAATCTGCACCCATGAAAAAGGAAAAGGAATAAACACCTGATAAGGGAAAAGACCCTATGAATTCCCAAGAGACCAATGGAACCACAACAGGATATCCCCAAATGTGCCTAAAGAGAAACAAGAATTGTGAAAGCAGAATTTGTGGCCTGCACAGCAGAAGTAATTGACAGAATAGAAAACCTTGATCCATAGTGCCAAATCACACTAAAGAAACAAAAGAAAAAATAACTGATTGGGAATGCAAATATGTAGAAGTAGAGGACAATCAGGAAGAAGAGAAGCAAAAATCAATCGTGTTCAAAGAAAGCATGATCTCCATACAAGCAAAAGCAGTATGAGTAGAGATACCTTAAAGATTAGGTCTCTGAAAATACTTGTCTCCTAGAAAAGTAAAAGAAAACCTGAACACCATAATGCAAGAAGTAATACAAAAAAAAACAGCTCAATAATTCAAGATGTCTTGCCTCCATTCCCATTGCTTCTCAGTTCTCAGAACTTCTGAAAACCATAAACAAAGTGACAATCAAGTTACAGATTGCCTCGAAAACAAACAAACAAAACCTTATGCTGCAAACTTCGATACATATAGTGGTTACATTTAACAATTCCAGTGACAAACAACAAATTCTGCAAGTGACCAGGAGAAAAACTTTCAGATATAAAAGGAAGGAAATTTGAGTAACACAAGACCGTTCTGCACCCATTAGAAACTACAGGAAGGAATGGAATAATGTGACTGGAGAGCAAAGGAGCTCAAGGTGTAACCCAAGGTGGCATACTTTGCAAATCTTCAACTAACAATTAATGAAAAAAAGGTCCTTCAATTAAAAAGAAGTATTTAAAACATTACTAGAAAGAAAATCAGATTTGAACAAATTATTTGATTTTAAAGTGCCACGGACAACAGAAATACAAGGATAAACAAATACAGCAAACATGAACTATAACAACAGAGAATCCATTATGAGATATCTTCCTAAAAGTATGCAAGAAGATAAGGGTGAAATCAGAAGTCACCCTTCTGATTGTTTTTTTTTTGGGGGGGGGGGACTAAAGTAAAGAGTGAGAAGGCACAGAGTCTGGGGAAGGGTAGGAAGAAGACAAAGGAAAATATGCAACGTGCTCTAATCAAATCAAATGTTTACCAGGAAGGAAAAACAATTTCTATTGTCTTTCAGGGAGAAGAGGACCTACAGGAGAATGGGTGAGGAGATAAAAAAGAAATAATGAAACATGAAAAGAATAGATCTTGTTTCAGTGGTGGGAGGTGGGACCATTGATGGAGACTCCTGTAGGGGAAGAGAGATATCCCATAAAGGGTGATGGGGACCTTACAGTGAATACGGTCTGCAGGGATTTGATGCTTAGAGATATGAGTCATCCTACCTCAGGAAAAGAGGAATCAGAGTTTCTGGGGGCAACTGACATGGACTCAAAGAGATTTCATGGTAAATTGGGGAGGAAATGACCATGAAGAGGGCAAAGATTAATAACAAACTTCACAATCAGGGGGCCTAACTACTCCTGCCAATATCTTCTCCATCACTTGCTAGAATTGGTATTTCTAAGACAACAGAATAAGATCAAGGACAAGATCTACAAGGCAAGAACGTTGAAACTGTTTATAAGAGAGAACTCAAAATAAGGACTTCAGAAGAATTCATTCATGAGGAATCCAGAGGAGAACTAAATAAGTATAAAGGCAATGTATCAAAGTATAGACATCTAGACTAGAAAGAAAAGGAAGATAAATAACTAAGAGAAAGAGGGAAAGAAATCCTTTTAAGCAAAAGGCACCAAAAATAAAATAAAAAACTAAAAGCAAGTTGAAAGGAATCAGAGAGAGAAGGATATTATTTGACTGCTTAACTGAGAGAGAAAAAGAAGAATTAAACAACCGGATAAAAGGAAGAAAGTAAAAGCAAGTAATAAGTAAAATACCAAAACTAAGGAAAGGTACAACAAACAGAAAGGGAGGAGGTTTGAGGGGGAGGATAAGAGAGACAGTGAGAATGGGGTTGCCTTATAGTAGATTAAGCTAAAAGAACTAAAGAGACTAAGTGTTATGCTTGCAATACACACACACACACACACACACACACACACACACACACACGGGGAAAATTCCCAATTTTGAAAAAAAATTTAAAACAGACTCAAATGGAGACTTAAAAATGAAATTCTAAATAAATGAGTGAATCAAAGAACAAATCATGAAAATAGTGAATAATCATGTAAAAGAAAATAATAGCGTTATAAAAAACATAATGGATTAATTTTTAATCTTTCAAATGCTTAATTTTTTCCAGTTACATGTAAAATTTTTTAACATTCATTTTTTAAAAATTCTGAGTTCCAGATTCTCTCTCTCTCTCTCTCTCTCTCTCTCTCTCTCTCTCTCTCTCTCTCTCTCTCCCTCTCTCTCTCCCCTCCCCCTCCCCCCTCATTGAGAAAGCAAGCAATTTGATATAGGTTATACATGTACAGTCATGCAAAACATTTTCCATATGTCATGTTGCAAAAGAAAACACAAACCAAAAAAATCCCAAGAAAAATAAAGTTTTCAAAAAGTATTCTTCTATCTGTAGTCAGACAGACTCCATTACATAATCAAATTTCTAGGATGCAGCTAAAACAGCCCTCGGAGGGAAAATACATTAACAAAATCGAAAAAGAGAAGATGAATGTGTATTTAAAAATTAGAAAACCAACAAGGTGCTGAAGTAAGCACAAAAGAAATTTTTAGAATTACAGGAGAAATAGATTAACTGGAAACTAAAAAAATTTATTAAAATGATAAATAAAACTAAAAGCTGGTTCTTTGAAAAGACTAACAATTGATAAACCTTTAGCCAATTTGATTGTAAAGAATAAGGCATAAAATCAACAAAATAGCAAAGAACCAAATGTGAAATCACAGCAAAACCAGAAGAAATAAAAAGAATAATTAGAGTATGTTATGTACAATTATATGCTAACAAAACTAAGGACACAAAAACAAATAGAGAAATACCTTCAAAACTGTAAAATAGTCTATGTAACAGGAGACCATATAAGAATCTTAACTGATCCAATGTCAGAAAAGGAATGAAAACTGGCTATTAAGAAATTACCAAAGGAAAAAAAATATTTCTTGTCCTGATGGATTCACAAATCGATTCTATCAAAGTTTTAAAGAATAATTAATATCAACACTACCCAAATTATTCTCAAAAAGTGAAAGAATCCAATTGGATTCTTTTTATGAGACCAATACAGTCCTGATACTTAAACTAGGAAGGGATAAAGCACAGAACTATAGACCAATAACATTAATGAATGGTGACTAAAATCCTTAAAGTCATCAAATAGACTACAGTAATTCCTCCAAAAAAATCATTCAACATGACCAAGAGGGATTTATTCCAGGGATGCAAAAGAATAAACATAATCATATTAAAAACCAAAACATCCAAAATCACATAATTATCTCAAAAGATGTGAAAAAAAATCTTTGACAAGAAAAGGAAACATAAAGGGACTTTTAAAAATAGCATCAAAAGTTTATATCGGAAACCAAAAGCAAGCACAATACACAGTGGAGGTGCACTAGAACCTTTCCCAATAAATACAAGAGTTAAGCAAATGTATCCAAGGGTGGGGAACCTGCAGCCTCAAGACCACATGGGGCCTTCAAGGTCCTTGGGCACGGCCTTTTGACCTAGTCCAAGTTTTATAGACCAGATTCTTTTATTAAGGGGATCTCTTCTGTGAACTTTGGATTCAGTCAAAGGGCCGCCCTTGAGAACATGGAGGGAATTTGTTTTGTGAAGTTTGGAGTCAGTCAAAGGGCTGCCCTTGAGGACCTAGAGGGGATTTGTTCTGGGAAGTTGGGATTCAGTCAAAAGGCTGCCCTTGAGGACCTAGAGGGTATTTGTTCTGGAAAGTTTGGACTCAGTCGAAGAGCTGCACTTGAAGACCTAGCAGGCCACCTGTGGCCTTGAGGCTGCAGGTTCCCCACCCCTGGCACTCTTCCTTCTGTTATTTGTTATTCTTCTGGAAATGCTAGCAACAGCAATGAAACAAGATAAACATAAATACATAGGTAAAAATTATCAACTTTGCTGATGATAAAATGTTTTAGTTAGAAAATCCTAGGGAATCAGCAAAGTTATTAACAAATAGCTTTAGTAAAGTTTCAGGCTACAAAATCAACCCTCAAAAATCAACAACATTTCTATGTAATAATAACAAAATACAAGAGGCAATGGTATATTGGGAAATCTTGTTCCAAGTAAGTATAAAATGAATAAAATATCTAGGCATCAATGAATGTACCAAAACATACAAAATACATGTATCACTTCAGAGAAGGGAGCATATATAAGGGATGTTACAAAGGCCGAACCAATACTACTTGATTAGATACAGGGATGAGAGAGTGTGGGAGTTGAAGATGCCCATGTGATCCCGGGTGACTGGGAGGATGGTGGTGTCCTTAACAGAATCTGGAAGTAAGGAAAAAGGGAGAGTTTGGGGGAGGTGAGTTCAGTTTTGGACATGTTGGGTTTAAGATGTCTATAGGACATATGGTTCAATATGTCTAATAGGCAGTTGGAGATTAAAGACTGGAGGTCTGGAGAGAGGCTGGGTGAGTGGATCTGAGAATCAGCTAAATAGAGTTGAGAACTGAAACCACAGGAGCTGATAAGATCATCCAGTGAAATAGTATGAAGGGGGGCAGCTAGGTGGCACAGTGAATAGATCACCAGCCCTGGAGTTAGGAGGACCTAAGTTCAAATCCGGCCTCAGACACTTAACACTTACTAGCAGTGAGAGTTAACCCCAATTGCCCTCCCTTCCCCCTCCAAAAAAAATAGTATGGAAGGAGAAGAGAAGAAAGTCCAGGACAGAGACTTGGGGGGACAACTACTATTAGCAGGAGTAACTCGACTGAAAAATCCAGCAGAGTTAGAAAGTCCAGAGAGGTGGAGAAGGATATGCATTGGTATAATGCCAGGATATACACATCTATGCCAGGCACTGTACTGAGTGATTTTTTTTTTACAAATACAATCTCATTTGAACCTCACTATAACTCTGAGAGGTAGATGCTTTTATTATCCCTATTTTATACTGGAGGAAACTGAGGCAAACATAAGCTAAGTGAGCTGTACTAGGACATATAACTTGGAAGTATCTGAAGTCAAATTTCACCTCAGGTCTTCCTGCCTCCAGGCCCAGTACTCTACCTACTATATCATCAGGTGCCTCTGTAATAGATAGGCAGGGGGAGAAGCATTAGAGAAATGTGTCCCTGAAACTCAGAGAGAAGAGAGTATCAAGGAGGAAAAGGTAATTAAGGGTCAAAGGCTACAGAGAAATCAAGGAGAACAAGGACCATTGGATTTATCCCAGCCATATCCCAGGGAGGGTACCCAGCCTGAGCCTCTGGCTTTACTGGGGAAAAAATGAGGCAATTGATTCTCCTCTTACCCATTTATTATAAAGGCAGTTGGTAGGGGAGGCCAGATGGCTCAGTGAGTAAGAGCACTGGCCCCAGAATCAGGATGACCTGGGATCCAATCTGGGTTCTGATACTTAGCACCACACCCAGAAATAACTAAATAACTGGCCGTGTAACCTTGAGCAAGTTATTTAACCCCAATTGCTTAAAAAAATAAGTTTAAAAAATAAAGGCAGCTGGTGATACAGTGGGTAGAGAGGGCAGGGCCTGGAGGCAGGAAAACCCGAGTTCAAATGAACTAAGAGATCATTGGTAGCTTTGGAGAGAGCAGTTTACAGTTAAATAATGAGGTTGGAAGCCAGATCATAAAGAGTTAAGAATGAGAGGAAAGAAAATGGAGGCATCAATGGTGGATGGCCTTCTCAATAAGTAGCCATGAAAAGGAGGCGACACCTGGGAGACAGATGGAATGAAATCTAAAGGATGGATGGATCAAGGTTTTGATTTTTGTTTTTTTAAGGCTAAGCATGTTTGCAGGCAGTAGACGGGGAGAGACGGAAGATCAGTAAGAGGCCAATGGCTGGAAAAGATGGGATGGCATGGGGGCCACTTGTAGAAGGGTAGGCCTTGGCAGGGAGAATGGTCAGCCCCTTTTCCCAGCAAAATAGGGATTCCAAAGTCTCAGACTGGAACTCACCCTCCTCTGATTCTCGGGAAACTGGGAATCCATTCATTTTAGCGATTTTCTCCAGCTACTGGAAAAAGCGCCCCCCCCCCCCCCCCCTTAATAGATTCAGATGTCCTCAGTCCGCCCACCACGCCGTTGCCAGGTTACCGTTCCTCCCCTCTGATCTGACTTTTCCCCTCTGCCAGCCTCCTCAGACTTGCACCGCCCAGGAGCCGCATCCCAAGCTTTTCATTTGAGTCTGGCTGCATCTCACGCCCATCGAACATTTTCTGGCGGCTGAGCCAGCTAATCAGCGTTGGTCAGAAATTGTTATGGCACGTGATCGCTCCTTAAAAGGCGAGGGAGGAGGGCCGGGTCGGAGAGAGTCTAGGAGCTTCCAGGAGATTTGAGTCTGCGGAGGTGCCAGAAAACTTGAGCCCTCGATCCTTTCTCGCATCCAGCAGCTCCGAAGCCTGTGGACCTGGGCCCCGGGGCCGGTCGGCAGAAGCTCCCCATTCTCGCTTGGAAGCAGCGATGGCGACAGCGGCCGTGAGTCCTTAGCGCATCTTCCCTGGGCGGAATCGGGGTGCTGGGGAGGGGACGTGATCGGGATGGGGGTGGGGGTGGGGTGGGTGGGGCTACACCTGTCGGCCCTTAGACGCCGCCGCTTCTGGGCCTCTAGAAGCCCGGCAGGCAGAGCGTTGTTTTGCGCAGCACAGAGAGAGCCAGGGTAGCCAGAGACAGAGAGAACCCGAGAGATCGAGAAAGAGACAGAAGAGCCTCGGCGGCAGCGTGGGCAGGGGCAACTCCCCGGGGCCCTTGGAGGGGCAGGGGCGGGAGGCGCTGTCGTGATTGCAGAGAGGGTAGCAGCCCAGGGTCCTTGAACGTCGCACCGAAAATGGCCCAGGGCGAGAGAGACACGAGCACGTGTGGCTCCGATCGACAAATAACGGAACCTAGGCTCCCGAGGCTCAGGGCGAGGAACGGATTGAGCCAAAGGGCACACCTAGGATTCAAAATCTAGAGATGGAAAGGCCCTCAGCCCCCGACCTCCCCTTTTACAGGGGAGGAAACTGAAACCCACGGAGAGAAAGTGACTAGTGTGAAATTTGCATCCTAGGGCTAGAGCTGGGAGAGGCCTCAAAGGCTGTCGAGTCCAACCCCTTCATTTTACAGAAGGGGAAACTGAGGCGAAGGGAAGGGATTTGCCCGAGGCCACACATTGCATCTTAGACCTAGCGCTGGACGAACCCTCGGAGGCCATCAAGCCCAACCCCCTACTCCATTTTTTTTTTTCATTTACTGGAGGAACATGAGGCCTAGGAAATTCTTTGTTCAAGGTCATGTACAGAGGAGGGATAAGAGGCCCAGACATCCCCAGGAAAAGATTTTTCCAAGGTCGAACATGGCATCATAGCCTTGGAGCTGGAAGGGCCTTCTGAGGCCATGCAGCCCCACCCCCTCGTTTTTCATCTTACAGAGAAGGAACAGGAGGCCCACTAAATGATTTGTTCAAGGTCATACAGAAAATCCTGGACCTAGATATGGAAGAGGTCTGTGAAGCCATCTAAGTAATTTACATTTAAGTTATCCTGCCTAGAGACAGTTAAATGGCCCCAAGTGGCTAGATCTTCAGACCTAGAATCAGAAACACCAGAGTTGATGTAGAGCCCCCCCCCCCATATACTTACTAATTGTGTTACCCTGGGCAAATCAATAAACCTCTGTGTACCTCAGTTTTCTCAGCTGTAAACGAACGACTACCTCTCAGAGTTGTCGTGGGAATCAAATGAGATATTAAGGGAATGCTTATTCCCTTCCCTTTCTGGAGATGAGATGAACTTGGCCCAACTTTGATAAGTGTATGTGCTGATTTTTTTTTCTTGTAGGATTTTAAAACCAATGTGGATCAGGCTTGTAGAGCTGCTGAAGAATTTGTCAATGTTTACTATGACACCATAGATAAAAGAAGAAGGGTGAGTATTATAGGTACTTTAAAAAAACCAAACACCTGAGACCCAGTTTGGCTTTACTTACAGCTTCCTCAGCTGCTTTGCATAAGTGAGTGGATATTTCTGTCCACTTTACTACCAACTGTTTTATGTTTCTTAGCCATGGATTTAGAGCTGGAATGAACCTTTGAAGTCATCTAGTCCATTTTACAATTCTGTAAACTGAGGCTCAGAAAAGTCAAGTCTTGCCTGGTGTCACAAGGAATGAAAGATAGCAGGCAGGATTTAAACCCAGGTTCTGTGACTCTAAATTCAGAGTGCCAAAATAGAATAATGCTAGTGAGAGCCCACCAGCTACTAGATGTGACATTTGATCTGATGCTACCAGATTTGAACCTTTTTCTTAAAGTAACTACTGCAGGTGGTATTTTAGATGAAGCCCTGGCCCTGGAGTCAGGAAGACCTTAGTTTAAATGTAGCCTTGCACACTTATTAGCTGTGTGACTCTGAACAAGTCACTTAACTTCTGCCTCCATCAGTTTCCTCATCTGTAAAATGGGCATCATTACAGCATCTCTATCCCAGGGTGGTTGGGAGGATAAAATGGCAAATACCTTCTAAAGAGAGATATCAAACTCCCAAGTAGCCACACCATTCCCAAGTGTGACCTGAGCCAGATTCAAATGTAATTGGGAAATGTTGAACAAAAGAACTAAAAACACAATACAGCAGAGATGATGTTAATTTGTGGTTTTCTAAATTAATATGCAGCAAGAGGGATCCATAAAGCAGGCCTTGAGTCCTATATAAATTCTAGCTCTTATTCCCCCCCCATATTACAGGCCATATCTGGCTACATTAGAAAGGCATTTGAAAAAAAAAAGATATTTGATTCATAGTCCAGTTAGTTTGTTACTATACAGTTATAATCCCTAACCTTTCCCATACCAGTTTTTTCATTAAAATTTTCAAAAATCAAATTAAATTTAAAATCTCTGCCTTTTGTTCATTAGTCACTTTCCCTAAAGGGAGAACTGAGTAGATATTCCAGTAGAATTGATGACATGGGGTTGAGAAAGTGCATATTAACTAAAGATAGAAGACAAGTGGATATGGTGTCAGAAAAAATGACACAGAATAGAAATCTCTATCTTTCCCTTTCTCTTAGATAATGCCTAGATTGTACCTTGATACAGCTACTTTGGTTTGGAATGGAAATGTTGTGAGTGGACCAGATGCTTTGGGCAAATTTTTTGAGACGTTGCCTGCCAGCGAATTTCAGGTCAATGTAGTGGACTGTCAACCTGTTCATGGTAAGACCAGGGGTTTTCCTGTGCTATAAACCAGTTTGTTCTCATGTGCTAAGCATTAGACTTTCTTTAGTCAAAGCAGGTTGTTGAGGAATTTTGTATTTCACTACTAATAAATCTTAAAATCAGACAAAGAACCTTCTAGTTCAGCCTCATCATTTGGCAAATGAGCAAATAGAGGCCTCAAACCTGGACTATTTGAATAGCCTTGGGGAGGGGGAGGGGTCTGCCTCCTCAAGACTCTCCCCATTCCAATCCATCCTCCATTTAGCCACCAGAGTTATCTTCCTGAAATGTACATACTCAATAAACTCCCATTGACTCTCTGTTGCCTTCAGGAGCAAATAACCAGATTTGGCATTCAAGGCCTTTCATCCCTTAGCCCCTCCTTCCTTCCCAGTCTTCTCACACCTTCCCCCCACCCCCAACATGTATTGTTCAATCCAATGACACTGGCCTCCTGGCTGTTTCACAAACAAAGACATTCCAACTCTCAACTCTGGGCACTTTCTCTGGGTGTCCCCTATACCTAGAACCCTTTCCTTCCTTCACTCTCACTACTGATGCCCCCCCAGCTTCCTTTTTGTCCCAACTAGAATACCACCTCCTACAGGAAGCCTTCCCTAATTCCTCTTAATTCCAGTGCCCTCCTTCTCTTAATTATTTCTTATTTGTTCTTCCTGTAGTTTACTTTGCATATTTTTGCCCATATACTGTGTCCACCTTTTAGACTGTAAACTCCCTTGGGGAAAGAACTGACTTTTGCCTCTTTTCAAATCCCCAACATTTAGCACAGTGCCTAGCACATAGTAGGTTTATTGATTGCTGGTCTAGAGGCCTGGAGATCTGGGGTCTCTTCCAGTCTTGACCTCTGCCCCTTAACTAATTTTCTGAACTGAAGTGAATAAGGAGAGAGATTTTAGGATGGAATAAAACATTAAGAGTCATTCAGTAGTCAAGTATTTGGCCCCTAAGCTCTTCCATTTGAAAGTCTTTTCTCTCTGTAACTTGGAATAGTTTCCTATTTGTGGTGATTCATGGGCTTACCTGCCTCATGCAGTGAACCGTCAGGGTTAAATGGGACTTAGGGTGCAGAGGAAGGAACTAGAGGAATTCTCAAGCAAATACTTGCCTGCTGTGCCCTGAAAAGTCTAGACAAGAGTTACCCAGAATTGCTGAATAGTATATTCAAAATTTTTAGTCTGTTAATACTTCAAAAAAGTAATTTAGCCCTAGACTCAAACTGCAACAATTAATATATTATGATCTCCTTCCCTTCTAGGTGGGCCATAAGTCTTTATTTTCTTTTCTGCTACTATTTCTGGGTGACTTGAGTTCCCCAGCAAAAACAGCTTGTGAGAGAACAAATTGAGTGAGGTGTGTTAAAAACACCATGTGAAATGCAGCCTTTCTACCCTATGGAATCTTCAACTTTACGTATTCAGTCATCCATCTAGAAGGATATGTCTTTGAACTGCACTTGTGGCATTTAGCTTTCTGACTTTGTGGGTCAGATAGTAGAGGCAGGATATCTATGTATCATCTGTGGTGATGATAGAGTTTTTCTAGTTAGAGTAGATGGTAAGGTCAATTTAAGAAACATTTCTACTGTGTGCAGGGAATTGAAATGCAGGAACTTGGCCCTGTGGAAGGAAGAAAGAAGAGGGAAGGGGAGAGGAAAGGGAGAAGAATTCATTTTTGTTCCTAAGGAGCTTAAGTTCTTCTTGGGGAAGAGAGCACATTACAAAAACCTGAGATAATTGGAGTATGGAAAGAGTACCATCATTGGGTGAAATCAGGGAAGACCTTGTGCCTTGTACCTCATACCTGATCTAAAACCTGAATGAAAAGAAATATTGAGGCAGAGGTAGTAAGGAAGGGAAGATATTCCAGAATTAATATTACTTTTTGGAGAGGGAAGGAAGATGGGAGAGATACTACCTTGGAAGGCATAGAGATGGGGAAATAGGATGTGGGTTTACAAAACAGCAAATAAGAGAGGGTTTTAAGGGGACTCATAGAAACATCTCCAAAGGAAGTTTGGAGCCAGATGGTGAAGGACTTTATATGCCAACCTGAGGAGCCTGAGCTTTGCCCTAGAGGCAATAAGGAGGAGGCAGCAGGTGGCATTTGGGCTGGCGAATGACATGAGAGCCAACCTGTGTCTTAGGAATTGGGATTGGAAAGAGGAGATACTATTTGGGTCCTATTGTATCTAACTGAAAAATCTGCTTTTGTGGGTGTTACCATTCTCTCCCTTTTCTTCTTTATGTAGAGCAAGCCACTCAGAGCCAAACAACCGTCCTTGTGGTGACCTGTGGAACGGTGAAATTTGATGGGAACAAACAGCGCTATTTCAACCAGAATTTCCTGTTGACTGCCCAAGTCATGCCAAACAGCACCGTGTGGAAGATTGCGAGTGACTGCTTCCGTTTCCAGGATTGGTCTAGTTAGGCCTGGCCAAAAATGGGACTCTCTTGTCTCTGGCCCAGTATACAAATACTCCAGTATTCTTTGTTTAAACTGTTTAAAATTCATTCGTGTTTTCCTGTTGTCCAGTTCATTTCAGAAGTGCTGTAAACCCAGGGTGCACCAGAGCTGATATGTCTTTAATAATGGTTTAAGTTTCTAGTAGCAACTTTCATGGTCACTCTTAAAAGCAGTGGAATTCTGTTTGACTGCAACACACTTTTTAAATATTCTGTTACTGAAATGCTGAGTGCTAACTGCTTTGTTAAAAGGGAAACTGCCCCAAGATAACAAACAGTATAAAGTGATCCATCACAGAAATGGAATTTTTGGTGTCCCGTGGGCCCTCTCATTAGCTTAACACCACACCATGGGATGTACAGGGTAATTAATAGACAGACACTCGCCTCCTTTTGACATATGTGAAAGTAGCCTCAATTTAGGAGCTATCTAAGTTAGGACAATCAAGTTACTCTTGATTTTTACTATCTGGGTTTTCATAACTACTTAGATGTTCTGGAAATGTGCTTGTGAAATTATGTTCAGATTGTGATTTTTAATGAATTATGAAGTTAATATTAAAAACGTGTAGAACCAAACTGTCTCTGAAACTAGATGTTGATAAAAGTGTCTGATGCAGAAATGTCTCCATTTTGTAGTTACTACAAGTATTTATCAGCTTCTTTGCCCTTCCTCATCACTTTTCCTTTTGTATGGTTCCAATTAATATAGAGTCTTTCCTGTTTCTACTGTTTCACAAAGGGTTTTTCCCCCATCTCTTTATAGTCGTCATGTTTGTTTATCTTCATTATTAGCTGATTTAATTGTATTGTGGTATGCTGTTATATTCACATACCATCATTTATCTTAAGTATTCTCCTAAGGTTGGATTATCGCTTCCAGCTTTCTGAAATTACAAATGATGCCACTTTAAGCATCTCTGGACATAGGGCTCTTTTTTCCTTTTTAATGACACTTTCAGGGTCTATTTTCCAAAATTGAATTATTGAGTCAGAGGTTATGACATGTTTTTGTAATTTCCACTGTCTGCTTCCAGATGGCTTTCCCAAAAGATTCAACGACTTTGTATTTTCACTGGTCAAAAGGGAAGATAGCAGAGTCAAAGAAAGCACTAAGAAAAGCCCTGCCAAGGGTAGTAGGGTGATCAATCCTGTCCCCACACATTTTTCATTTGCTCAGTATGAAAGCACTGTGCTTCAGCATGGAAATAATACAGATATATATGTTCTTGGTTCCACTTTTATTCAATGATGCCCAAAGCTAGCCAGTCCTAGCAAAGGTAGCTGCCTTTAGTCACAGAAAATGTCCAAGTTAAGTTTCTTAGGGATCATCTCTTCTGTACCCATGGAGTTATATGCTAATGCTCAAAACCACATGGTTTGTCTGTTATATACCCTTCTGCAGGCAAAGTGGCTCAGTGGATAGAGCACTAGACCTGGAGTGAGGGGGACCTGAGTTCAAATCCAGGTTCAGGCACTTACTAGTATGACCCTGGGCAAGTCACTTAACCTCTGTTTGCCTTAATCCACTGGAGAAGAAAATGGCAAACAGCTCCAGTATCTTTGCCAAGAAAACCCCATAGATAGCATTGCTCTGTTATGGTCCATGGAGTCACAGTCAGTCACAACTGAACAATCCCCTTCTAAGAGGCTATTTCTGAATCTTGGTGGCAGGCTTCACCTCAGACTAGAGTCTAAACTAAGGGGTGCAGTGGGTAGAGTGCTGGGCCTAAAGTCAGGAATATTCTTCTTCCTAAGTTCAAATCTGGCCTCAGACACTTACTAGCAATGTGACCCTGGGCAAGCCACTTCACCTAGTTTGCCTCAGTTTCCCCATCTGTAAAATGAACTGTAGAGGAAAATGGCAAACCACTCCACTATCCTTCACAGGAAAACCCCAAATGGAGTCATAAAGAGTCAGATATGACTGAAAAAGTGACTGACTGAACCGATAAGAAGGCTAGGTACTATCTTCATTCTACTTTGGGATCTTTGCTTTGACATGTACCAGTCTTTTAATTAGCCATAGTCTTGCTTATTGCATGATCCTCTGAAAAATAGGTCTGTGCGACCTTGGCAAAACTACTTGTGTAGGAGGGGACCCTTTCAGGAATATGTTGGGAGTATTGACAAGCAAAAGTTTTACAGATGTAGACATGTTTCTCTGGCAGGGGAATCTCCCCAATTAGGACTTTTTTGCCTTTGTGGTTGCATCAGACACTACCAACCTTTCCTTAATTACAGGATGGAGTGGAGAATGTATTATAAAACAAGTGTTTTTAGAACTCCAAAAAGGATTTCGTAAACCAGAGTAATGAACTATTCAAACCTTTCATGACTTACGGGTTAATTCAACAATCACCTTCTGGGCCTTAATTACAGGTTCTGAACTTTATCAAAGCATTTGACAGTTTTTCATCCTATCCTTGGGGACAAGATAAAAAGAGGTAGGCAAGATAACAGGATAATTATGTAGATTTGGAGCTGGTTAAATAAACAGACCCAAAGAGTAGGGTTCAGTGTCAACTTTGACCACTTATGGAGTGCCCCAAGCCTTGACGTGGATAATTTTATAGAGACAGAAAGTTTATTGAATTTGCAGGTGACATCAAATTGAGGATACTCAACACTGGCTGAAATAGGATTCAAAAAAGATCTCAGTGGTCTGGATCATTGAACCAAATATGGTAAGATGGAATTTCATTGGGTTAAAGGGACACTTGGGTTCAAAAAATTAGCTTCACAAATAGAGGATCAGGGAGGTGGGTCTGGACAGCAGTTTGGAGAAGAGGTAGATGTTTCAGCGATCGTTCCAACTAAGACAGTTAATTCAATCTTAGGCCACATTAAGAGACACAGTGTGAGCAAAGAAAGGCAATCTATATGTATGCTGTGCTTTCCCTTGGTTGGGCCTAATTTGGAGTATTGTGCTCACTTCTAGGACCACATTTTAGGAAGGAGCTTGAGAAGTTGATATTTAACCTAGAGAAGAGAAGAGAAGGGAAGGGAAGGGAAGGGAAGGGAAGGGAAGGGAAGGGAAGGGAAGGGAAGGGAAGAGAAGAGAAGGGAAGGGAAGAGAAGAGAAGAGAAGAGAAGAGAAGAGAAGAGAAGAGAAGAGAAGAGAAGAGAAGAGAAGAGAAGAGAAGAGAAGAGAAGAGAAGAGAAGAGAAGAGAAGAGAAGAGGGCAGGGAATTGGTGGGGGGAGGTGGTCAGGACAGGAAGACTATACTTAAGATAGTGTGATACATTGGAAAGGATACTAGCTTGAAGTCACAGGGTACATTATTAACATCAATATTTTTCCTTGAGAGTTTAATAGTGCTATCAGGACTCAAATTTCTATACTCCAGAGAAAGCTATGATATGTCTATAAAATGGCTTCTCTTTGAAAGACTCCCATGGCCAGTGGTGAGGTCTCTTTTCAACCCTCATGGGAAGTTTTGGGAGGAGATCTGCCCCAGCCTTGCTGACTTCTGATTGGGCTCACTGTATCAGCCCATCTGAGAGAAAGGCAGAGTGTGTCATACATCAGAAGGAGGATGTGTGCATGTCTCTTTGTGGCTGGGCTGGTGGCCCACCCACCTTGAGTATTTCATGTGGGAAGCCTCATATCATACCATCACTCTGGGGCTAAGCCAATTTCAGCCACCACCAGAACGCTGGAGATTCAGCAGGGATCCCTGATGACAAGGGAGGCTGCATCTCACCCCATGAGCAGGGATGCCCAGTAAGCTTTCCTTGCCCTCTTCCTAGTGTTGGGCGCCAGATCTCCTGGGTCTAGTGGCCCAGTCTAGGAGCTTAATTGCTCCCAGCCTCCTTGGGAATCCCACAGCCCTCTGTCCAAAGACTCCCAACTGGCTAAAAGGAATAATAAGTTTAGTGTGTTTCCCCAGTTTTGGGCTTATTTAGTGTCTGTCACTCTGCTCTGTAGTTAGAGATAGCAAGGCCTAAGAGGGTAAGTGATCTTAAAAGCAGTAGGTCCTCCACAGTAAAGGGGTAAATGACCCCAAGATCACCAGGATTCTTTCCTCATCCTCCCTTCTTCCCCCCCCCTCCTCACTCCCAAATACTCCATGTCTTACTCAAGAGGTCATTTTCAGAGTGCTTGAGTAAAGTTGGCCAGAACACCCTCCTTCCTGACCATGGCTGACCTCAGATCAAGGGATCCTCAGCAGTAGGAAATGAGACTTGATGCTTCTCTGTGCCCAGGAAGAAGACCAGGTCCTCTGCTCTAAGGGCAGAGAGGGACTTGGGCTCCTGTGAGTTGGTCACTGAGCCCAGCTGAGCTTTGAGAACAGTACCTCCGCTGTGCTGGTGCTCGTCCTTCATTTTAGAGAAGGCGCAATGACCTCAAGGGCGCTGTCTTGAATTGCAGGTGAATTAGATTTAAGTGAGGCAGAGTTGCACAAAATCATTAGCCTCACTCTTTTCCAGAGTCATCTAAGTCCAGTACCAGGCCAAAGGTCAAGATGACCAAGATTAGTCTGGGATGCAGTGAATGACCTTGGTGTCATCTTTGATGTCTGACCAAGCTCTAAACACTCCAGCACCTGCTCCAGCTGCCTTCATGGCCACTGGAACACAAACATTCAGGTGAAGTCAGTACTGAGTGTCCATCTCAGAAAAAGTTGGGGGAACCTTGGACAGGGGAGAAGAGCTTAGAACAACGTCCCTGTCCTTGGAAAAGCTGCTATTTTGGGGCAGCTAGGTGCCACAGTGAATAAAGCATAGGCCCTGGAGTCAGGAGGACCTGAGTTCAAATCCAGCCTCAGACACTTGGACACACTTACTAAATGTGTGACCTTGGGCAAGACACCACTTGACACACTTACTAGATGTGTGACCTTGGGCAAGTCACTTAACCACGATAGCCTGGCCTTCCTTCCTCCAAAAAAAGCTGCCATTTTAACTCATTCATCAGAGAAATAAAACATGCAAATTCTTGGACAAAATGATTGGGCCAAAAATTTTTCTGAGGACCTTCAATTAATCTAAATTAAGTGTGTACTCTCTGGATTTTTGGTTGTGTGAATAAATGGATGCTGCTAGAAAGGGAAATGTATGTTTCTTGTCTCAAATTTGTGCTGATATCTGCTCAGTATGAAAGGGGATCAGTCCATAAACTGAACTGAGGGTCATTTAAAAGTCATTTCTCCAGTGATGCTAAAGACAGAGGGAGAAAAAAGCACTGCAGCTTGAAACCTTTAATGGTGTTTAACCCTGTCTGCCTTAGTTTCCTCATCTGTCAAATGAGCTGGAGAAGGAAATGGAAAATTGCTCCAGTATCTCCTCCAAGAAAACCCCAAATGGTGTCACAGAGAGTCAGACATTACTGATGACTGAACAACAATCATCATGAAGTGAGTCTGGGCCCTGACTCAAGGGAAGGATGCATGTGGGACTAAAGAACCCATACTGATGTGGAGGAGCTCAGAGCCCTAGAGGAAATATTGGTTCACACTAAGTGTTCCTAGAATAAGGACAGATCATTGTTCAGTCATTTCAGCCATGCCCAACTCTTCATGAGTTGGGATTTACTTGGCAAAGATATTGGAGTGATTTGCCATTTCCTTCTCTAGCTCATTTTACAAATGAGGAAACTGAGGCAAATAGAATTAAGTGACTTGCCCAAGGTCACACAGCTAGGAAGTGTCTGCGGTCATATTTGAACTCAGGTCTCCTTAATTATAGGCCTAGCATTCTATCCACTGTGCCACCTAGTTGGATGGAATGGTGGATGTTGGCTAGAAGTATAAAGGAAAGAACAATGGAGTTAGTAACAGAAGAATTTAAGCAGAACTAAAACCTATCTATATTTACCTTATCCTTAAGTAGAAGTAAATGGTTTGCTCATAGTCATATAGACAGTGGTATCATTAGAGTATTTGAACCCAAATCTTCCTTACTTTGAGTCCAGCGCACACTAGACACTATACCCACTTTTGTTGTTGCCATTCAATCATTTCAGTGGTGTCCAACTTCCTGTGACACTTAGGAACAATTTCCTCCTTTCCCATCAGACCTACATTGTCTAAATAACTCATTGAAATAGTGGGATAGGGGTGTATATGTCTTTTGACTCAGTTATACAAACTAAGCCCAAATCCCAAACAGATCAAAGAAAGAGGAAAAATGCCCATATGTACAAAAATATTTATAGCTGTTCTTTTTTTGCAGTGGCAAAGAACTGTAAACTAAGGGAAGAGGGTGACCATCAAGTGAGGAATGGATGAATGAATTATATGACTGTAGCACAATATCATCTCATTATAAAAAATGATCAAATGGATGGTTTCAGAGAAACCTGGAAAGATCTCTGTGAACTTATGAAGAGTGAAGTGAACAAAATCAGGAGACAATTTATACAATAACAACAGCATTGTAAGGACAAACAATTTTGGAAGACCTAAGAGCTCTAATCAATGCAATGATCAACCACAATTCCAGGAGACTGAAGATGAAGAATGCTCCCCACCTCCTGAGTCTATCTGATGACTTTGAGGCAGAGTATATTTTTCCATGGCCAATGGGGGAATTTATTTTTGCTTGACTGAATATTTCTTACAAGGATTTTGTTTTTGCTGTTGTCTTTTTTCCCTCAACAGCAGGGGGAAGTGAGGAGAGAAAAAAATGCTTATTAGTGAAAAAAATTTAAACAGATATTCCATTATTGTTCCAGTAGCTGCCATCTTTTAGGGTGGAAAAGTCCACTCTCAGGTCCTTGGTCTTTAATTTGTGTTCAGGAAAGAGAAGGCAACGGTGTTTGGGAAATATCCACTCAGATTGGGTGAGTGAGCAAGTCTGCCTATGCTGAAAGATAACCATGAGTGGCTGGAGGCTGGGATGGGGGAGGGGACCAGGGGTGGGCCAAAGTTGGTGAAACTACCATCACTATTTACTGCAATCTTAAGCTCTCTTTGAAAGAAGGGTAGAAAGGGTGAAAAATTAGTGAATAGTTGTCTGTAGGCTCTTTTCTTTTTAAATTTTTTTTTGTTTTCAACTTTCATTTTTTAAAAGTTTTTATTAATTTGTTTGTTTACTTTTAGTTTACAAGATTCAGTTCCACAATGCCTTGAATTTCAAATTTTCTCCCCTTCCCTCTCTTCCCCCCCTCCCCATAGCGGCATGCACTCAAATATAGGATCTGCAAATACTTTCACATTAGACATTAATCAGGTTATAAAGAAGGATTGTAATGGATGGTATGAACAATGGGAAAGAGGAAACGAGACCAAACAGGAAAAAGAGAGAGAGCAGGTAGTTTGCTTCAATTTGCATTCAAACTCTGTTCTTTCTAGTTACTTCTCTGAATGTAGACATCTCTCTCCGACATGAGTCTTTCGGAGTTGTCTTATAACCCTGCATTGCTGAGAAGAGTCCAGTCCATCAAAGTTGGTCATCACACATACGTTGTGTATACAAATTTTTCCTGGTTCTGCTCTCCTCACTCAGCATCATTTTATATAAGTCTCTCCAGGTTATTATGAAGTCCATCTGCTCCTTGTTTCTTGAAGCACAATAGTATTCCATGACATTCATATACCACAACTTGTTCAGACATTGCCCAATTGATGGGCATCCCCTCAATTTCCAATTCTTTGCCACCACAAAAAGAGCTGCTATAAATATTTCTGTACATATGGGTCTTCCTCCCACTTCTATGATCTCTTTGGAATACAACCCTAGAAGTGGTATTGCTGGGTTAGTTTTCAACTTTCACTTTTATAAGATTTTGAGTTCCAATTTTTTTCTCCCTCCCTCCACTTCCCCCTCCCCAACACAGCAAGTAATCTGATATAGGCTATAGATGTCTAATCAAATTAAACTTATTTCCATGTTAGTCACGCTGTGAAAGAAAAATCAGAAAAAAAGGGAAAAACCACGAGAAAGAAAAAAAGAGAAAATAGTATGTTTCTATCTGCATTCAGACTCCATAGTTCTTTCTCTGGATGTGGATAGCATGCTCCATCATGAAACTTTCAGAATTGTCTTGGATCATTGTATTGCTGAGAAGAGCTAAGTTTATCAAAGTTAGTCATCATATGATCAACATGTTGTTGTTCTTGTTTACAATGTTCTCCTGGTTCTGCTCACTTCACTCAGCATCAGTTCAAGTAAGTCTTTCCAGGTTTTTCTAAAATCCACCTGGTTATCATTTCTTGTAGAACAATAGTATGTCATGGAAGTTACATTCATATACCACAGCTAGTTGAGCCATTCCTCAATTGATGGGCATCCCCTCAATTTCCAATTCTTTGCCACCATAGCTTTTTAGCTGCTATAAATATTTTTATGCATGTATGTCCTTTTATGATTGCAGGTTCTTTTCTAGGCCAGCAGAGAGAAGGTCCCTCTCCCAAAACACTATTCTCCCAAGAATGTGAGCCAGTCAATTCATCTTTTTTGAGCCTTCACCTCAAAGTCATTGAAACCCATTCCCTTAGGAAGCACCAAGTGACAAGTCTAAACTAAGCAATTCATCTTGGAATAGCCCCAGTAATAGTCACCCTTTGACGTTTCAAAGAAGAGCCAGTTGTGCCAACAGGCAAGTCTACCTACTATTAGAAGTTGTAATCAGAAGTTGATAACAAAGCCTCACCATTCTGCAAACTCATCAGTTGCTCTCCCTGTCTTATCTGTCTCTGCTCCAATCCATCCTTCATTCAGCTACCGGAGTGATTTTCCTAAAGCGCAGGTCTGACCATGTCCCTCAGTATTCTATAAACTCTAATGGCTCACTGGGAATCAAGATGGCAGAGTAGAAACAGGACCTCCTCACTGCTCTGGCTCTCACCACCTCGAATTCATGTAAAAGGGGACTCTAAACAAACTTTGGAGCTACAGAACCCACAAAATGACACAGAGAAGCTAACCTCCCTCCGAGGACAGCCCAGCAGGCGAGCAGGAATAGGCCAGTGCAGCACTCTGGGAGCCAAGCCCAGCCCCACGCTGAGGCTTTAGCCCCAGGGCAGGCTTGACCAGCCACCTGCTGGAGGGACTCCAGATCAGCAGCAGCTGTGGCGGTTTCCAGATTTATCAACACATAGATGCTAAGGACAAAGTGAGAGGTCAGTGCAGTGTGGACTTTGGGACCCAGTAAGTGGCAGTGCGTGGTTCTTTCCCCCTGGGGCGAGAAGCCACTGAGACACCAGCACAGCCAGTCATCACCACATAGCAGCTTCAGCTCCTGGCCTGCAGAGTTTAGGGGGACCAAACGACCAGTCTGAGGGGTAATTGATCTTGCTTTAACCTGCTTGGATCTGGATTACTGTCTAGGGTGGAGGTCCTGGGGTGTGTGTCCAGCTAGCCAGAGAGTGTGGAGGCCTCAGAGAGGGCACCCAACTAATACTTCAGTCAGCTGAGAAAACCCCAACGTTTTGGGATGAAGCTCCCCTGTCTGGTGGCAGAGTTCTGCTGTGGCAAAAAGCCCAAAAGTCAAGTAATTGAGTGGCAACATGAGCAGGTAAAGGAAGCAAAGCAAGCAGGGCAATCTGACATTAGACTCTTATTTGAGGGACAAAAAGGATCAAAGCATGGAACAGGAGGAAGACAGTGAAGTCAGAACTCCTGCACCAAAAGCTTCCAAGAAAAATACGAGCTGGTTACAGGCCATAGAGGACCTTAAGAAGCAGATAAGAGAAGTGGAGGAAAAATTGGGAAGAGAAATGAGAACTATGCAAAAAAATTATGAAATGAGAGTCAATAGCCTGACTGAGGAAAATAACACCTTAAAAAAACAGACTAACTCAAATGGCAAAAGAGGCTCAAAAAGGCAATGAGGAAAGGAATGCCTTAAAAAGCCAAATTTGCCAGATGGAAAAAAAATCTCAAAAACTCACTGAGGAGAATCATTGCTTCAGAATTAGATTGGAGGAAATGGAAGCTAATGACTTTATGAGAAATCAAGATGCTGTTAAAAAGATCCAAACAGATGAAAGAATAGAAGGCAATGTGAAATATCTCATTGGGAAAATCACTGAGCTGGAAAATAGATCCAGGAGAGAGAATCTAAAAATTATTAGACTACCTGAAAGCCATGATCAAAGAAGGATCCTAGAAATCATCCTCCAGGAAATTCTCAAGGAAAACTGCCCTGATGTTTTAGAACCAGAGGGCAAAATAGAGGTTGAAAGAATCCACCGATCACCCCCTGAAAAAGATCCCTAAAAGAAAACTCCTAGGAATATTATAGCCAGGTTCCAGAATTCCCAGATCAAGGAGAGAATATTACAAGCAGCCAGGAAGAAACAATTTGAATATTGTGGAAACACAATCAGGATAACTCAGGATCTGGCAGCTTCTATACTGAGGGATCGAAGGGCTTGGAATGTGATATTCCAGAGGGCAAAGGAGCTGGGATTAAAACTAAGAATCACCTACCCAGCAAAAGTGAGTATCATGTTTCAGGGGAAAATATGATCATTCAGTGAATAGAGGACTTTCAAGAATTCTTGATGAAAAAACCAGAGTTGAATAGAAAATTTGACATTCAGATACAAGAAGCAAGAGAAGCATGAGAAGGTAAACAGGGAAAAGAAATCATAAAGAACTTATCAAAGTTGAACTATTAACATTCCTACATGGAAAAACGATAATTGTAACTGGTGAAACTTTTCTCAGTATGAAAATAGTTGAAGGGAATATATATATATATATATATACATACATACATACATATATATGTCTATATAGGAGCATATACGGGCATATGAATACCTAGGTGAATGTGTGTATATATGTTAATAGGTATACATAGATAGAGGGCACAGGACCAATTTAATAGTAAGGGATGATACTTAAAAGGTGAAATTAAGAGGTGAGAGAGGAATATAACAAGAGATGGGGAGAGACAGAATGGGGTAAACTATCTCATATAGAAGAGGCAAGGGAAAATGGTTACAATGGAGAGGAGGAACAGGAAGGCAAAAAGGCAAAACCTTATTCTCACTGAATTTGGCTCAGGCAGGGAATGACATACACACTAAATAGGGTATCTCACCCTACAAGATAGTAGGGGGGAAGGGGATGAGAGGGGGGATGATGGAAGAGAGGGCAGGCTGGGGAGTGGGAAATTGGAAGCACCCACTTCTGAAAAGGGACAGGATCAAAGTAGAGAACAGAGCAAGTGGGAGGTGGTATAGGAGGGAGGGAAATATAGTCAGTCTTTTACAATATATCTACTATGGTAATGTTTTGCATAGCTACACATGTACAATGTATATTGAATTGCTTATCTTCCCAGTAAGGGTGGGTGACAAGGGAGGAAGGGAATGAATCTGGAATTGAAAATTTTAAAATCAAATGTTTAAATATACATATATATATATATATACTATAATTAATACTGCTTTACATGTAATTGGGAAATAAGATATACAGGCATTGGGGCATAGAGATCCACTGGAAAAGTCGAAAGGGGTATGGGAGAAGATATGGGAGAGAGCAGATTGGAGGAGGGGATATCCTGTTCGACTGCTATTTTGGGGCGGTGGGGAGGGAAAACGGGGAGAAAATTTGTAACTCAAAATCTGCCGGTAATGAATGATGTAAATCAGAAGTTAATAAAGCATTTGAAAAATGAAAAAAAAACTCTAATGGCTCCCCCTCAGGAAACACTAATGGCTCCCTATTTCCTCCAGGATTAAATATAAACTCCTGTCATGAGAATGTAAAGCTCCTCACAACACAGCACCTTCCACTTGTCCAGTGTTCTTACCTATTTCTGCCCTTTTTGAACACTCTTGTCCAGTCATTCTGGCTTGCTTGTTTCTCCTCACATATCACACTCCATCTCCCATTTCCATGCTTTCTCATTCGCTGTTCCGGATGCCTAGAATTCTGTCCCTCCTCACCTCCACCTCTCAGAATAAGTGGCTTCCTTCAAGACTCAACTCTAGCACCATATTTTTTTTGCAAGTGGCTGTTCCCTATTCTCTCACATACTAAAGCCTTCAACTCTAAGGTTGCTTTCCATCCATTCTGGATATATCTTTGTATGGATCTATTTGCATACATACTGTCTCTCCCATTAGAATGTAAGCTCCTTAAGGGCAGGAATTATTTTTCTTTGTATGCCATGACTAGTTTATACACCCAAAGAAATGAAAGAAAGATGAAAAGGTCCTATATGCACAAAAATACCTACAGCATTTTTTTTTGTAGTGGCAAAGAACTGGAAACTAAGGGAGTGTCTGGAAACTAAGGGAGTGTTTTGGTCAAACATATGTGAATTATGGTATATGGATGTAATGGAATACTATTGTACCATAAGAAATGATAAAAGAGAAACCTGGGAAAACTTGTATAAACTGACACAGAGTGAAGTGATCAGAAACAGGAAAGCAATTTAAACTATAGCAACACTGTAAAAATTAACTTTGTTGGGTTTTTTGCCTTTTTTTGGAGGGGGGAGGGCAGGGCAATTAGGGTTAAGTGACTTGCCCAAGGTCACACGGATAGATTTTTGTGTTAAGTGTCTGAGGCCGCATTTGAACTCAGGTCCTCCTGACTCCAGGGATGGTGCTCTATTCACTGCATCACCTAGCTGCCCCAAAAATTAACTTTGGAAGAACTAAGAACTCTGATCAACACAATGACCAACTATAACTCTAGAAGATCATAGATGCTACTCACCTCCTGAGACACAGAAGTGATGAATATAAGGTACAGACTGAGATCCATTTTTGAACTTTGAACTGTGGTCTATCTATACCTGAGAAGTTTAGAGAGCCATAGAGTTAGGCTTAAAGGGACCTCAGAGCTTCTCTAATCCAATATCCTGTACCCCCTTTTTTCTAAACATATGAGGAAACTAATGAAGTTAAGTGATTTAAGGTCAAATCATAAACAGTAAAGCGAGTACTGAATTTGAACTCAGATCCTCTCATTCAAAATCCAATGTTCTTTACAATATACATCACTTGCCTTACTATGATTTTGTCTTACTAATAGCTTTCTATTTTCTCTTACCCAAGTCTCTTACTATCATTCAGTAGAAAGAATAAGGAATAATGACCCAGTATTGGCTTGTAGGTATTTTCTGCTACCTCTTAGAAAAATGCCTTATTTTTTAATAAGGTAGTTATAGTACAAGCAAATAGAAGACCAAGAACTATTCCTCAACAGACATATGGTCAAAGGATTTGAACAAACAAGTCTCAAAAGAATTGCAAACTATTAACAACCATATGAAAGGTTGCATGAAATCACTAATAATAAGAGAAATGCATATCAAAACAACTCTGAGGTCTTACCTCACACCCAGTAATTTGGCAAAAATGACAAAAAAAATGAGAACAATCAATGTTGGAGGTGCTGTGGAAAGACAGGCATACTACTATACTGTTTTTTTTTTAATTTTCAGTTCCGAATTGTCTTCCTCCATAAACTCCCTCCCCCCTTGAGAAGGTGAGAAATATAATACCCATTATACATATGATTATTATATAAAACATATTTCTATATTAGCCATATTCTGAATAAAGCAAAAAATAAAGGAAAATTATGCCTCAATTTGCACTCTGAGCCCATCTCTTCTCTATCTGGAATTGGATAACATTTTACATCATGAATCCTTTAGAATTATGGCAGATCATTGTATTTGATCATGGTTACTAAGTCTTTTATGGTTGATTATTTTTATAATGTTGTTACTGTTTAATTGCTATGCTGTTGATCTGTGAATTGGTCTATCCATTCTGAAAAGCAATTTGGGATTAAGATTCAAAAAGAGACTAAGATGTCCATATGTTTGGACCCAGCAATCCCAGTGCTAGGTATGTATCCCAGGCAGGTCAAAATCAGAACAGGTCTCATCTACACCAAAATATCCATAGCTTTAGTTTTTGTGGTAGGAAAGAACTAAAAACAAAATAGATGCCCATCGATTGGAGAATGGCTGAACAGAATGTGGTACATGAATGTAATGACAGTCAGAAACAGTGATGAGGAAGAATTCAGAGAATTATGGAAAGATTTTTATGAACTGATGAAGAGTGGAGTCATCAATACCAGGCAAACAATACTCACAATTACTACAGTAATATACATGGAAAAAACAACATCATCAACATCCAAGACAGAGAAATATCTAGTTATAATGATCAGGCTTGGTCACAGAGAAGAGGTGAAAAAATATATCTCCCCATTTTCTTAGCAAAGGTGTGGAACTACAGTTGGGGAGCAATGCATGCACTGTCAGACTCAGTGTTTGTGTTGGTTAACTTTGGCTAATCTGCTTTTTTCTTTCTCTTTTATTCTGTTACAAGAGATGGTCAAAAGGAGGGTTATATCAAAAATTGAAAGTTATTTAAAAACAAAAGACAGCAACAAAATCTATTTTAAAGCATGGTAAGCAGGGTCAGGTCACTTTGAATGACTTCCCTCTCCCTCCCTCTCTTCTTCCCCCTAGAATGTGACTCCTCAAAGCACAGGCTAATCAGCACAGGTTTATCATGTTGCAAATGTCCCCAAGTTCACATAGTAATCAGCAACAAAAGAAGTGGTTTCTATGTTTTATATGGAGACATTTTGCTAACCTAACAGGTTTTTCTCCTTGAATTTTGAAGTTGAATTGTTTAAAAAAGAGAGACAGCAAGGACTAGTGGTTAGAGACCTGGCCAGAGAGTTGGGAAAACCTTGGTTCAATCCTACCTCAGTTAGACTCTGGCTGTGTGACCCTGGGAAAGTCATTAGCCTCTAAGGAGCCAAGCATCTCTCTAGGCATAGAAGTTGTAGAAAGAAGTACCAAAGTGCTCTGGGAGAGGAAGTGTTCTCACTCAGGAATACCCAACATCTATGAAATCCCGAGTCCAGACTAAGTTGTTTAAATGTCACAGTGATTTGCCCACTGGGGGGAAAGCTGCTATCATATAACAGATGGTCTTTATTATAGAGTTAGTTATTTTCTACAAGACAGTTGTTTGTATAAAATAAAATAGAGAAAAGCAGGTCTTCATAAGTCTATAGACCTCAAATGAACAGATGGATTTGTCTCTAAACTTTTCAATGTGTGGAAGCCAGTTTTGTTCATCTCTAAATGTCTTTTCCACATCCTGGATCACTTCCTTTTCCTGGCATAAGGGCTTGCATAGCTCAGTGAAACTATGAGCTGTGCCATGCAGAGTTGAGTTACCCAGCATGGACAGGTCATAGCGGAGAGCTCTGACAAAAGGTGATCCACTAGAGAAGGAAATAGCAAACCAGTGCAGCATCTTTGCCAAGGAAAAGTATTTAATTATAAATTATTCAAAAAATAAGTATTAAGTGTATTGAAATGACAGTATTAAACAGTTGAAATGATACATTGAAATTAAACATTGAAATGATAAAGGAGATTACATCAGAAGATGAGCCCCTCCAAGTCAGAAGGTGTCCAACACCCTACTGAGGAAAAGTAGAAGACAACTACCAGTAGCTCTGGAAAGAAAGAAGAGGTTGGGCCAAGGCTGAAAGGAAGTTCAGCTGCCAATGAGTCTGGTGACCAAAGAAAAACCAATGTTGCCTAGGAACCTAGAAGGTGAGGTCTGTGAACCAAGGTGAGCCGGATGTGGTCAAACAGGAAATGGAAAGATTAAACACCAACACCTTGGGTGTCAGTGACCTTGAATGAATGGGGAACGGGTGGATTTAATTCAGGTCATCATTATATATACTACTGTGGGTAAGAATCCCTTAGAAGAAATGTAGTAGTCCTTACAATCAATTAAAGGGTGAGAAAAGAAGTACTGAAATATAACCTCAAAAATAACAGAATAATAGCTGCTTAAAGGCAAATCGTTCAACATCAAAGTAATAAAGTCTACGCTACAAAAACCAATCCTGAAGGAACCAAAGTTGATCAGTTCTATTAAAACTTACATTGTCTTCTAGAAATAACAAATAAAAAATGTCACATTCATCATAGGGGACTGGAATGCTAAAGTAAGAAATAAAAAGATAATTGGAATAACAGGTAGATTTGGCCTTGAAGTACAAAATGAGGCAGGGCAGAGACTAATAGAGTTTTGTCCAGTTAATTCACTGGTAATAGCAAATGTTCTTTTTCAAAAATCCAAAAGATGACTGTACACATGGACATCACTAGATGATCTATATGGAAATATCAGACAGATTATGTACTTTGCAACCAAAGGTGGAGAAGCTTTGGAGAAATACAGTCAGTTAAAACAAAACCTGGAGCTGATTCTGGCTCAGATGATGAGTTTCTCATTGCAAAATTCAGATTGAAGAAAGTAGGGAAAGCCATCAAACCATATAGGTATGACATAAATAACATCCCTTTATGAATATGAAGTGGAGGAGATGAATAGATTTAAGGGATTAGATCTGATAGAGAGCTTGCCTGAAGAATCATGAATAAAGGTTCACAATATTGTACAAGAGGCAGCAACAAAAAACATCTCAATGAAAAAGAAGAGCAAGAAAGCAAAATGGTGTCTGATGAAGCCTTACAAATAGCTGAGGAAGCAGAATGAAAATGGCGGAGTAGAAACAGGACTTCCTCGGGGCTCTGGCTCCCACCTCCTCCAATTCATGTAAAAGGGGACTCTGAAAAACTTTGGAGCTACAGAACCCACAAAATAACACAGAGAAGCTAACCTCCCACTGAGGACAGCCTGGCAGGCCGGCAGGCAGCAGCCAGGACAATGCTCTGGGAACTGTGCCCAGCCGCATACCAAGGCTTTAGCCCCAAGGCGGGCCTGACCAGCCGCTGGCTGGAGGGACCCCAGATCAGCAGCAGCTGTGGCCATTTCAAGAATTATCAACACACAGATGTGAAGGACTAAGTGAGAGGTCAGTGCAGTGTGGACTTTGGGACCTGGGAATTCGGAGTGCCTTGGCTTTTGCCCCCAGGGTGAGAAGCCACTGAGGGGCTGCGGATGGTCACAGCCACATGGCAGCTTCAGCTCCTGGCCTGCAGAGTTTAGGGGGACGAAGCGACCAGTCTGAGGGGCAATTGCTCTTAATTTAACCTGCTTGGTTCTGGATCACTGTCTAGGGTGGAGGTCCTGGGGTGTGCAACCAGCTAGCCAGAGCATGTGGAGGCTTCAGAGAGGGCACTCAACTAATACCTTTGGCAGCTGAGAAAACCCCAGCATTTGGTACAAAAGCTCCCCTGTCTAGTGGCAGAGTCCTACTGTAGCAAAAAGCCCAAAAGTCAAGTAATTGAGTGGCAACATGAGCAGGTAAAGGAAGCAAACCAAGCAGAGCAATCCAACTTTACACTCCTATTTTGGGGACAAAAAGGATCAAAGCATGGAACAGGAGGAAGACAGTGAAGTCAGAATTCCTGCACCAAAAGCTTCCAAGAAAAATATGAGCTCATTACAGGCCATAGAGGAGCTTAAAAAGGATTTTGAAAACCAAATAAGAGAAGTGGAAGAAAAATTGGGAATAGAAATGAGAACAATGTAAGAAAATTATGAAATGACAGTCAACAGCCTGACTGAAGAAAATAACAACTTAAAAAATAGACTAACTCAAATGGCAAAAGAGGCTCAAAAAGGCAATGAGGAGAGGAATGCCTTAAAAAGCCAAATTTGCCAGATGGAAAAAGAATCTCAATAGCTCACTGAAGAGAATCATTTCTTCAGAATTAGATTGGAGTAAATGGAAGCTAATGACTTTATGAGAAATCAAGATACTATTAAAAAGATCCAAACAAATGAAAAAATAGAAGGCAATGTGAAATATCTTATTGGGAAAACCACTGATCTGGAAAATAGATCCAGGAGAGATAATTTAAAAATTATTGGACTACCTGGAAGCCATAATCAAAGAAAGAACCTAGAAATCATCCTCTGAGAAATTCTCAAGGAAAACTGCCCTGATGTTTTAGAACCAGAGGGCAAAATAGAGGTTGAAAGAGTACAGCAATTACCTCCTGAAAAAGATCCCAAAGAGAAAAGTCCTAAGAATATTATAGCCAGGTTTCAAAATCCCAGATCAAGGAGAGAATATTACAAGCAGCCAGGAAGAAACAATTTGAATATTGTGGAAACACAATCAGGATAACACAGGATCTGGCAGCTTCTACCCTGAGGGATTGAAGGTCTTGGAATATGATATTCCAGAGGGCAAAGGAGATGGGATTAAAACCAATAATCACCTACCCAGCGAAAGCGAGTATCATGTTTCAGGGGAAAATGTGGTCATTCAGTGGAGTAGAGGACTTTCAAGCATTCTTGCTGAAAAAACCAGAGTTGAATAGAAAATTTGACATTCAGATACAAGAAGCAAGAGAAGCATGAGAAGGTAAACAGGGAAAAGAAATCATAAGGAACTTATCAAAGTTCAATTTTTACATTCCTACATGGAAAAATTATAATTTTAACTTATGAAACTTTTCTCAGTATGAGAATAATTGAAGGTAATAGAAATGTATTCAGACACACATACATATATATGTCTATATAGGAGGTTATATGGGTGTATGAATACATAGGTGAATGTGTGTATATATGTGTACAGGTATACATAGAGGGCACAGGACCAATTTAATGGGAAGGGATTATACTTAAAAGGTGAAATTAAGAGGTGAGAGAGGAATATAATGAGAGGAGATGGGGAGAGACAGACTGGGGTAAACTATCTAATATAGAAGAGGCAAGGGAAAATGGTTGCAATGGAGGGGAAGAACATGAAGGTAAAAGGGAATGGTTCAACCTTATTCTCATTGAATTTTGCTTAGGAAGGGAATGACTTACCTACTAAATAGGATATCTCACCCTACAGGAGAGTAGGGGGGAAGGGGATTAGAAGAGAGATGATGGAAGGGAGGGCAGGCTGGGGAGGGGAGGGAAGTTGGAAACACCCAATTTTGAAAGGGGACAGGATCAAAGTAAAGAATAGAACAAGTGGGAGGTGGGATAGGAGGGAGGGAAATCTAGTCAGTCTTTTGCAATATATCCACTATGGAAATATATTTTTTAATTTTTTAAAATTAATTTGTTTGTTTACTTTTAGTTTACAGGATTCAATTCCACAATTCCTTGAGTTTCACATGTTGTCCCCTTCCCCTCTCTTCCCCCCAATGGCGGCATATAGTCAAGTATTGAATCTGTAAATACTTTCACATTATACATTAGTCAGGTTATAAAGACGGATTGTATCAGCTGGAATGAAAAATGGTAAAGAGGACATAAAACCAAACAAGAAAAGGAAAAAGATCAGGTATTTTGCTTCCATCTGAATATAAACTCAGTTCTTTCTAGTTCTTTCTCTGGATGCACACATTTCTCTCCATCATGAGTCTTTTGGGATTGACTTATATCACTGCATTGCTGAGAAGAGTCCAGTCTATCAAAGTTGGTCATCACGCATACATTGTGTCTGTAATTGTGTACAAATTTCTCCTGGTTCTACTCTTCTCACTCAGCATCAGTTTGTATAAGCCTCTCCAGGTAAATATGAAGACCGTCTGCTCCTCGTTTCTTATAGCACAGTAGTATTCCATAACATGCATATACCACAACTTGTTCAGCCATTCCCCAATTAATGGGCACCCCCTTAATTTCCAATTCTTTGCCACCACAGAAAGAGCTTCTATAAACATTTTTGTACATATGGGTCTTCCTCCCACTTCTATGATCTCTTTGGGATATAACCCTAGGAGTGGTATTGCTAGGTCAAAGGATATGAAAGTGTTTACAGCCCTTTGGGCATAATTCCAGATTGCTCTCCAGAAAGGTTGGATCAGTTCACAACTCCACCAGCAATGCATTAGTGTTCCAATTTGCCCACATCCTCTCCAGCATTTGTCATTTTCCTGTTTTGTCATCTTAGCCAATCTGACTGGTGAGATGTGGTATGTCAGAGGTGTTTTGATTTGAATTTCTCTAATCAATAGTGATTTAGAGCATTTCTTCATGTGCTTATAGATATCTTTAATTTCTTTCTCTGAAAATTGCCTGTTCATATCCTTTGACCATTTATCAATTGGGGAATGACTTGTATTCTTATAAATTTGACTCAGTTCTCTGTATATTTTAGAAATGAGTCCTTTGTCAGAAAAATAGGTTGTAAAGATTCTTTCCCAATTTCCCACCTCCCTCTTAATCTTGGTTACATTGGCTTTGTTTGTACAGAAGCTTTTCAATTTCATGTAGTCAAAATTATCCATTTTACATTTTATAATGTTCTCTAATTCTTGTTTAGTCATAAAGTCTTTCCCTCTCCACAAGTCTGATAAGTAAACTATTCCTTGTTTTAGCAGACTGCTTACAGTATCAACCTTTATACCTAGATCATGCACCCATTTAGACTTGATTTTGGTATATGGTGTTAGATAATGGTCTATGCCCAATTTGTGCCATACTGTATTCCAGTTTTCCCAGCAGTTTTTGTCAAATAGTGAGTTCTTATCCCCAAAACTGGGGTCTTGGGGTTTATCAAACAATAGATTACTATGGTCATTGACTTCTGAATCTTGTGTGCCTAGTCTATTCCACTGATCCACTCCTCTGTTCCTCAGCCAGTAGTTTTGATGACTGCTGCTTTATAATACAGATTGAAATCTGGTATAGCTAGTCCACCTTCCCTAGCATTTCTTTTCATCAATTCCCTTGATATTCTGGACCGTTTATTCTTCCAAATGAATTTTGTTACTATTTTTTTCTAGCTCTATAAACTAGTTTTTTTGATAAATTAATTGGTATGGCACTAAATATGTAATTTAATTTAGGCAAAATTGTCATTTTTATTATATTAGCTCGACCCAGCCATGAGCAATTGATATTTTTCCAATTAGTTAGATCAGACTTTATTTGTGTGAAAAGTGTTTTGTAGTTGTGGTCATATAAGTCCTGGGTTTGTTTTGGCAGGTAGATTCCCAAATATTTTATAATGTCTACAGTAACTTTAAATGGGATTTCTCTTTCTATCTCTTGCTGTTGAATTTCATTGGAAATATATAGAAATGCCGAGGATTTATGTGGGTTTATTTTATATCCTGCAACTTTGCCAAATTTATTTATTGTCTCAAATAGTTTTTTACTTGATTGTCTAGGATTCTCTAAGTATATCATCATATCATCTGCAAAGAGTGATAGCTTGGTCTCTTCTTTGCCTAATTTGGAAACGTTTTGCATAGCTACACATGCACAACCTATACTCAATCGCTTATCTTCCCAGTAAGGGTGGGTGACAAGGGAGGAAGGGAATGAATATGGAATTCAAAGTTTTAAAATCAAATGTTTAAAAAATATATATTTATATATTATCAATATTATTTTGCATGTAACTGGGAAATAAGATATACAGGCACTGGGGCATAGGGATCCACCATGCCCTACTGGAAAGTCAGAGGGGGTATGGGAGAAGATATGGGAGAGAGCAGATTGGAGGAATGGATATCCAGTGGGATCATTATTTTGGGGCGGTGGGTAGGGGAAAAACGGGGAGAAAATGTGTAACTCAAAATCTTGCGGAAATGAATGGTGCAAACTAAAAGTTAAAAATCATCTGATTAAAAATAAAATAAAATAAATACTAAAAAAAATCCAAGGAAAGAAGGAAAGGAAAGGGGGAAGGAGAAGGGGAAAGATAAACCCAAATGAATGCAGATTTCCAGAGAATAGAGAGGAGAGATAAGGTTTTCTTAAATGGGCAAAGAAATAGAAGAAAACAAACATAATGGGAAAGAAGAGATATCTTCAAGAAAATTACAGATATCAGGGGAATGTTTCATGTAAAAATGGGCACTATAAAAGACAAACGTGGTAGGAACTTAACAGAAGCTGAAAATATTAAGAAAAGGTGGCAAGAATACACAATAGAACTATACAAGAAAGATCTTGACATCATAGATAACCACAATAGTGTGGTCACTCATCTAGAATTAGAGACATTCTGGAGAATGAAGTCAAGTGGGCCTTAAGAAGCATTGCAAACAATAAGGCAAGTTAGTGAAGGTGATGGGATTTCAGCTGAGCTGTTTTAAGCCCTAAAAGATGATGCTGTTAAAGTGCTGCACTCCATAGGCCATCAAATTTGGAAAACTCAACGGTGGCCACTGTATTGGAAAAGATCAGTTTAAGTCCCAACCTGTAAGGAGAGCAATGCCAGAGAATGTTCAAATTACCAAACAATTGCCCCCATTTCACATGCCAGCAAGGTTATGCTTAAGATTCCATAAGCTAGGCAACACATTAGCCAAGAATTAACAAAAGAGCAGATCGGTTTTCAAAGAGAGAGAGGAATGAGAAACCAAATTGCCAGAACTCACTGGCTTACAGAGAAAGCAAGGGAGTTCCAGGGGAAAAAAATCTACTTTTGCTTCATTGACTACACTGAAGCCTTTGACTGTGTGGATAACAACAAAATCTCTTTGAGGCAAGTCCTCAAAAAGATGGGACTAACATCATCTTACTTGTCTCCTAAGGAACCTGTATGCGGGCCAAGAAGCAACGGTTAGAACCAAACATGGAACAACTGATCGGTTTAAGATTTGAAAAAAGTATGATGGCTGAAGGCAAAAGGAAAAGAGGCCGGCAGAGGATGAGATGGCTAGATAGTGACATAAAAACAATGAACATGAACTTGGACAGGCTTTGAGAGAGAGTGAAGGTTTCAATGTGCTATGGTCCATGGGATCATGAAAAGTATGAACAACTGAACAAAAATGTCTTTTCCAGATTTAAAAGCAAAAAAAAAAAATTAGACAGTCTTCAACTTGGTCTGTCTTCATTTTAATAGTTACATGTTATGTCAGTTTGGGCATTATAAAACTCAAAATAAATGTAGGAAATTCATTCATAAGACCAGAAAGAGCTGGAAGAGACTTTACAGGGAATCTATCCAACCCCTTCATTTCACAAATGAGGAAACTAAGGCTCAGAGAAATTAGATGAGTTACCCAAATTCACACATAAGATCTTAAATCTAGAGCTAAAAAAGACCACAGAGGTCATCTAGTCCAATGCCTTCATTTTAAAGATGGGGAAACTGAGGCCCAGAAAGATTAAGGGACCTTCTGAGGATCAAACAGGTATTAAGTGGCACAGCCAGGATCCAGGTGGAGCAGTGAATAGAGCACTGGCCCTAGAGTCAGGAGGACCTGAGTTCAAATCCAGCCTCAGAAACTTAACACAAAACTAGCCATGTGACCTTGTGCAAGTCACTTAACCCCAATTGCCCTACCTTCCCTCTTCCAAAAAGAAAAAAATGAAAAAGAAGAAAAAGGAACAAATACAAATCTTCTGACCCCAGATCCAGCACTCATAGGATCAGAGATTTAGAGCTAGAAATGATGTTAGGGACCATCTAGTCCAGCCCTTCTTCTTACAGATAAGAAAACTGAGGCCAAAAAAATAAGAATGACTTATGTAAGATCACTTTGGCAGTGAATGACAGGGTCAAGATTTGAAATTATGTCCTCAATTCAACTCAGTTCAACTCATGAACTCAATTCAACTGTGCCTACTCTGTGCAAGCCACTGGGTATACAAAGATTTAAAAAAAGGAACAGTCCCTACCCTCAGGCAGCTTGTATGCTACATGAATAGAGATAAACAAAGGCAAGGTAATTGGGGAGGGAGAATGCTGTAACATCAGGCTTCTGTAACATGGGTGGCTTGGTGGAGGAGGCAGAAGTGAAGAAAGAGTATATACTGATGATGGGGGTGGGGAACCTGAGGCCTTGAGGCCACCTGTGGCCTTCTAGGTCTTCAGGTGCGGCCTTTGACTGAGTCCAAGTTTTACAGAACAAATCCTTTTATTAAAGGGATTTGTTCTATGAAGTTTGGATTCAGTCATAGGACCTCACTTGAGAACCTAGAGGGCCACAGGTGGCCTCAAGGCCTCAGGTTCCCCACTCCTGGTATATTGATGATGGGGGTGGGGGAGGGTGTCGGCCGAGAGCCTCTGTGAGGCATGGAGACAGAGGGGGAATGCTGGCTTTGAGAGGGAGTTAGTAAACAACTTTGTCTGGGACATAAAGTACATGAAAGAGAATAATAAGAAACAAGTCTGGAAAGAGAGGCAGGAGCCAGACCTTGGAGGACTTCAAAGGCCTGGCCAAGGAGCTTGCAATTTAATCTAGATTCAATAGGCAAGAACGTGGAGTTTTGGGAGCAGGGGGATGACATGGCTAGGTCTGGACCTTTGGAAGAGGGTTTTGGCAGACTGGACTGGAGAGGGGAGACACAAGAGGCTGGGAGACCAAGGTGGTTGAAATAGTCCAGCAGAGAGGAAACAAAGACCTAAAAGAGAGATTTGGCCCTGTGCACTGGAGACAAGGAGAACATTCCGGACGAATGTTCTTTTATTCCTTAGAGAACAGCAGATAAATCCATTTTTCCACTCTTCAGGAAATACTGAGTAAGTTGTTGATACACATGGGAAGATGAGGGTATGGGGAGAACTGAAGTTCCACAAAGAGGCTTCCTGGGGAGTTGGCCTCGACCCCAAAGGCAGACACAGGATGCTGTTCAGGCTTCAATGCCAGTTTGAGTTGGCTTTTAAGCAGCCACAAGGAAAGGTGGCCAAGATGAGGATAGCCTAGCCCTACCCTTTCCTGGTGGGGGTAACTGCACGTGGCTACCAATGACTGAACTGAAATGTTGCACCATTTCTGAATTATTATATGTCTTTCAGATACAGTCATGCTGACGTGTTTCATTACAAGGTCTGCCAGAAAAAACAGCCTGAGCTTCCCTCATTAAGAAGCCACTTGGTGATAGTGTAATTTCTTTTTTTTACAAAATATGTTGTTATCTTTTGTTTTTATATCCCGTTCATTTCCAAATCTGGCCCTCCCCTCTCCCATCCCCAGAGAGCTATTCCTTAGAACAAAGCAGAAAAAAGAAAGGTAAAGATATAAAAAGCATTACAGCAAACAGAGTCTGACAATAATGCCATACAACATGCAACATTCCTTACTCCGAGTCCTTTATCTCTGTGAAGGAAGGAGGGAGGGAAAAGCATTCACTGTTCACCACACTTCCAAAGGCTTCATTTCTCTTCCCTAGCCACCTGCTCCCAGCTCCTCCCAGCTCTCATCTTAGCAGAGGACTTTGCTTCCTACTTTACTGAGAATATAGAGCCTCTTTGCTGTGACCTCCCTCTTCTCCCCAATTTGACAGCTCGAATTCCCTCAGCATCATTCCCATGTTCTCCTCCTTGCCAAGGCCAACCCCTCGATCTGTGCCCCTGATCCCCTCTCCTCCTCCCTTCTTCAGGAGCTTGTCCCTTGGATCATCCATCCCCTTTCCCTTTTTAGGCATCTGCTTTCCCACTGGCTCTTTCTCAACTACCTACAAATATACCCAGATCCGAGGATCAATCAATCAATATTTATAAAGCATCTACTAGATATTTAAAGTTGGAAGAGACCTCAAGAGTCCACTCCTCTCATCTTACAGTTAAGGAAACTGAGGCCAGCAGTGGTGAAATCACTTGCCCAGAGTCACACAACTGAGGCAGGATTCAAATCTGATCTGAGGATCTGAGGCAGGATTCAAACCCAGGATTTCTTGACTTGGAATCCAGCAATCTATTCCCTATACCATGTAGGTTCAACCTGAAAAGTTGTCACTTGACTCTACCATTCCCTTGAGTGATGGAAAAGTCCTTGGAGCTATCTAGTCCAACCGTCCACTCATGAAAGGAATCCCTACAATGCTATATAATAAGTGGTCATCGTCTCTGCTTAAGGACCTCCAAGGTAAGGGAACCCACCTCCTCTCTCAAGGGAGCCTGTCCACTTTGGGACAGCTCGCATTGGGAGGAAGTTCTTTCTGACATCAAGCTGAGATGGATTCCTTTGCACCTTTTCCCCTAAATGCTCCTGCTTTAATCCCCTGGGCCCAAACAGAACAAAGCTAATCTCTTTTCTACAAGACAGTTCTTCAAATAGTTGGAGACAGCTACGTTATTCCTCTCCACACTTTGAGTTTTCTTTTCTCTAAGCAATGTGATGTGGATTCACTATCATGACTGAAGCAGTAGTAGGTAGTGCTGTAGTGGATACAGCATTGAACCTGGAGTCAGGAAGATCTGAGTTCAAATCCAGCCTCTGAAACTGACTTGTGTGGCCCTGGGTAAATTACAAACTCTGTCTCAGTTTCCTTATGTATAAAATGGGGATAAATAATAGCAGAGAGAATATTTGTAAAGCATTTAGCTTAGTACCTGACACATAATAATCACTTAATAAATGCTTGTTCCATTGATTCATTTTTACTTTCCTCTATACGTTACCATGTCCTTTTTAAACAGTGACACCCAGAAATTAACACAATATTCCGGTTGTGATCCCACCAGGGAAAAATACAGAGGGATTCTCACCTTCCTATTTCTGGAAGTTCTGCCCTCTCTTAATGTAACCCAAAATCACATTATCATTTTTGGTCATCAAACCACACTGCTATCTCATGTTGAACTTGAGGTCTACTAAAACCTCCAGATCTTTTTCAGAACTGCTATAGAACCATATCTCCCCCATCTGATTCTCATGAAGTTGATTTTTTATACCAGCTGGAAGACTTGACATTTATTCCTATGGAATTTCGTGCTATTCTTTTTTCTTCATGCCTCCTTTTCTGTCTGTCAAGATCTTTCTGGATCCTGATTCTGCCAAGCAGTATATTAACTATTACTCCCAGCTCTGATATCTGTAAATTTGATGAATCTTCATACTAACCAAGAGTATTATTCTCAGGGGGAAAAAAGTCAGGTGTTCAGAGAACTATAACCACCCCCCTTTGTGAGACAGCTTCTCCAATCCTTCCCACCACTCACTCATTGAACCATTTTAATAATCAAATGAGCCCCTCAGGGGCTCTGATTCTGGTACCCCTTTCACAAAAGCCCCAATGAGTAGCAAGACAAGTAGCAAAGCTTTTCTCCTTTTGAGTCTGAGCTAATGGTAGCGTTGTTGGCAGGCAAACAAAACTCTCAGGAAAGTGGTCATCCAGTCTCAGCTTAAGGACCTCCAAGGTAGGGGAATCCACTTTCTCTCTCAAGGTACTCCCCCCATTTGGGGGAAGATGCTGCTACAGTGTTTCAGACATGATCAGTTTCACACAAAGGTGAAAAATGCAAGTGGAAACATTCTGTAGGTAGGCAGCAACAAAAGATTGGACTATTGGAAGCTGGTGTGGGCCACAAAGATGGACATTCAGGGGAACCATCCATATTGAGGGAGTAGTTGAAGCCATGAGAGTGAATTACCCTTGAGGGAGTATGTAAGAAAAAAGACCTTAGGGCGGCTAGGTGGCCCAGCGAGTAAAGCGCCGGCCCTAGAGTCAGGAGGACCCGAGTTTGGTTCTGGCCTCAGACACTTCACACACACACACACACACACACACACACACACACTAGCCATGTAACCTAGCAAGTTCCTTAACCCCAATTGCCCTCCAGAAAGCAAAAAAAGAAAAAAGACCTTGAGGGGGTAACCAGGATAATGTCAAGTCACAGAACCCAGAAAGATGAAAGCTTTGAGGAGCAGCAGAAAGATGGATGGTGAGAAATATTGTAAGTGCTAATACAAAAAGTCAGGTCCAGTAAATCCTGAAAAACAGCCACTAGATTTGTCTACAGTCACTGATGACCTTAAAAAAAAGTTCTAAGAGAATATTGACCTTGGGTCGGTCATTTCTCCCCAACCCCATTCCCAGGCCCAAGCTTCCTCTTTCATAAAGTGGTGAGGTTAGACTAGGTGGCCTGAAAAGTCCTTTCTAGACATAGATACCAAATTCTATGTGTGACCTTGGTCAGAGAACTTAGCCTCCCTGGGCCTCAGTTTCCTCCTCTATAAAATAAGGGGTCAGACTCCATAACCTCTAAGGGCCCTGCCTACCCTTTATAGATCTGAGGATCTATAAAATTGAGTATCACTGTCATAGGACTATTGTAATGTGCAAATGAGAAAATACAGTTATCCCTTCCACAGAATGACTTTCTCCATCACAGTCTTGATATGTTGCAATTTCTACATATTGTAGTTGACATAAGAAATTAAATGGGAATTTTGAGGGAGTTTTGTGGAAGCTGCAGATGGCACAGAACTTATAATCAAATACTTAACCATTATTTTATAATAAAGTACTGTAAATACCCCATAAAAGAAAAAGAAAAAAATTCAGACTTCTTCTCTGGTATGAAGAGAGGACCAAAACATTTCAGGCAGATTTTCCATATTCCAGTGGGATTCAGCAGTCCTTGAGCAAAACTTTTAAGGATCTAACCGCTTGCATCCTGGTGGGACAAGACGGCTAGAAAAGGCACCCCCAGTCACAGCCAAACACACCAGACCCTGACTCCAACATTGTGATGTCATTGGTCTTCTTCGAAAATGAAGGATGAACAGCAAACAAATTAAATTTAAGATGGGAATAAAATGAAAAGAGTGGAGGGAGCAGGGGTAGATCACATATGTCAATAAATTTGCAGGTGAGAAAAACAAAGAATATGGCTCAGGAAAAGAGGTATTTTCTGCTGATATTGCTGTAATTTTGTTTGGGGTTCTGTTTATTTCTTTCTTCCCCCCACCCCATGATTAACAGCAGAAGGGAAAGAGCCTGGCATAGAGAAAGGGATTGAAGATGCCAGATCAGGAGGTGATAATTGAGAGATTGAAATCCAAAAGGAGTGAGAAGGATCCAGAACTGGGAAGTAGTAAGGAAGGATTAGGGTTTCGAAAGCAGAAGGTATATCTTAGAATATAACTATGTCTATATATACACATAGACATATGCATACACATACACATATACAAATATATAGCCATTATATATACATATACATATATATATATATATATTTATGGAAATTAATGGGAAGCCGTCTTTAAAGCAGAAAAGGAGCACATACTGAATGTTAGGCTGGGACACTGCAGACCTAGGAAACAGAATAAGAGCAAGTGGCACCCTGTCTAGTGTTTAAGCATCTCCCTCTCCATGGCTGTTCTCTGCCATAATCCACAAGGCAACATAACTGATGGATGAAGAAGAAAGGCAGCCTTCAAGGGCATCAGCCTCTCTTCCCCTCTGAAGTTGTTTAGGAATATAGGCCTATATTTGCTCAGTGGTTCCTTTGGATCTCTCAATGGTAGGATGCCCCATAGGCATTCTCTAGTCCTTGGAGAGGTAACATGGGGTGCTATCGTTGTAGACCTGGAGTCAGAAAGACAGAGGTTCAGATCCCACCTCAGACACATCCTAACTGTATGGCACTAGGCAAGTCATTTCCCCTCCTCTGTGCTTATATTTCCCCATCTGTCAATTTGGCCCCTGAGGTTCCTTCCAGCTTTGAACCTAAACCACCCTCATACAACAGTACTGACTGTGTTGTCAGAAGGAATACCTAGAGGGACTCATGACAGACATCTGAGTAGCAGAGAAAAATATTCAAGCTATGGTGGGGGAGGTGGGAATCTGGTTGTGTGAATAACTCTACCACTGCTGCCCCCCACCGCCAATTTGCCCTCTGTTGTGTGCCACAAGTCTTTTGGGAAAGTATGGCCCTATTGCAGCCTGCCTGAGGTCTTGGGCATATCACACACCAAAGGCCTTGGGAAGTGACCAGCTGTGTGTGTGGCATGGTCAGTGGTGGTCATATTCTGGCTAACACAAGAACCTCTCCTTGTTCTCTTGGTCATGCCTTGAGAGGCTGCTTGACCTTGACATCGTTGCCATTGGAAGCAACTGAGGTTAGTAGATGCTGCTGACCTAGAGGCCTCTTTAAGACTAATTTGGGCAATTGGGCAGCAGGAAGAAAGCACATTGGTGTTGTCCCAAGTGGTTTGTGGGCAGCCATTATGTGATTTAGGGTAGATGAAGTGGAGGGGCCATTGCTTGGCATGAGCGGAGGAGTATGGGGTGAATGAGTGACGAGCTTGCAGAAGAGAGAGTAGAAGTTTGGGATTGTAGCATTGTGTGCAGTGTTTGGCCCCAGGTCCCCTCCTTGTGTACTCTCCTCGTGATGTGTGAGGGAGGAATTCATGAGTGTCTCTGTCAGGCTGGGGTTCCAGGGAGCCCTACACACACAACTCCCAGAATGGGAAAGAAACAATGATTTTCCAGAAAAGCCAAATACAGGCCTGCTGGAATTATTCCATATGGATTTGCTTCTGCCCCTTAACTAGGGAGGATCCCTGAAAGGATGGATGACCACCCCTGATGGCCAGGTTGAAGTTTGGGTTATGTTTTTTTTGTCCCCTTTTTCTGGACCTCTGATCTCATTGATATAGGGAATTCCCAGTGAGGAAATGCCTTCCACAATGCAGATTGGTACCCTTCTCTCAACCTATAGTCTTAGAAAGGTAGCTGAAGATGACTTGTCCAAGGTCACATAGCCATTATATCTCAGAGGTGGGACTTGAATCCAGGTCTTTTTGGCTCTGACACCAGTTCTTTATGTCCTAAACTGTGCTGTCTCTCATGATAGCTTCTGTATTTATCTGATTTCCTCCATTTATGTTGTAAGTTACTTGAGGAAAGAAGTGTCTTCTTTAATTTTTGTGTTCTCAGCTCCAAACATGAAATATCATATCTATTAGGCTCTTAACAAACATTTATTTTTGATGCTGCTGAAAGATAGCAGGTAATAGGCATGGCACAATGGCAAGAATACTGGAGTAATCGTACCATACAGCTTCTCCCTTTCGTGTCTTGCAGACAACCTTGAGAAGGTGCCCCCACTTCTTTCTTCCTAATCTCTTATGAACTCTCTATAATCTGCCTTCTGAATTCAGCATTCAATTAAAATTGCTAAAAGTTAGTGATGAGCTTTTAATGTCCATTTTTCTTGATCCTCATCCTTCCCTGCATCCTTTAACACTGTTCATCACCCTCCTTTGCCTTGATATTCTCTTCTCTCTTTCTTGGGCACTTCTTTTTCCTGGTTCTCCTCCTACCTGTTTGACTGTTCTTTTTCAGTCTCCTTTTTTGGATCTTCCTTCAGACCATTCCTACTTATTATGGATGATCCCCCAAATGATTCTCTTCTCTTTCTGTACTACTTCTCTCAGTGGTCTCATCAGCTCCTATGAATTCAATTATCTCTGTGCTAATGATTTTCAGATCTGCTTATGCAGCCCTAACTTCTCTTCAAACCTTCAGACTCAAATTTCCAACTGCCTGTGGGACATCTTGATCTGGAAGTCCTATAGACATCTTAAACTCAACATGTCCCAAACAGAACTCATTATCCCCCCCTTACCCCTCCAAACTGTCTTCTCTTCCTAACATTCTGATTATGGTCAGGTTAATCCACCATATTCTCCTAATCACCCATGCTCACAACCCCCATGTTCAATCAGTTGCCAAGCACTATTGTTTCTACCTTTACAACATCTCTAGCATGTGCCCCCTTCTCTCCTCTAACTTCGACACCCCGCTCATATGGACCCTCATCATTTCATGCTTGGACTACTACAATAGCTGCTGGTAGGTCTGCCTGCCTCAAATCTCTCTCCATTCCATTCCACCCTCCATTGAGCCACCAAAGTGTTCTTCGTAAAACACAAGTCTGATCACGTCAGCCTCCTATTCAACAAATTCTAGTGGCTCCTTGTCACCTCCAGAACCTAATAGAAAATCCTCGATTTGCCTTCAAAGCCTTTTATGACCTGGTCCCCCTCCTATCTTTCCAGTCTTCTTATACATTACTCCTTTTTTGCTCCTCATACAAGACACTCCAGTGAAATTGACTTCCATTCCCCGGAAAACTCTAGAGTGCATTATTAAAGAGATAGTTAATGAATATCTGAAGCATTGGATTTAATCAAATAGGGTGTAATTGGATGGGGATAAATGTCAAATCTTACACTTGAGTTTAAGAATTCGACTTCACAAATAGAGATGTTTATGGTTAGAAAGCAGCAGTTTGTCTGGGAAACAATGGGGGAGAGGGGGTTAGTGCAAGCTTAATATGAGTCAACAGTGTCATGTGGCAGCCAAGAAAGCAGGGGTATGGTGGTAAATGTTTAACAACAAGCTCTCTGGAGGAAAAATGTGTGGGACACACTTTTCAATTTCATCCCTGTTAACTTTTTTTTATCACTTCATTAAGTCTAAACACTAACAAAACAATAAATCAAGCTCTGGCTTGTATCATCTTGCCAATTTATGAGGTGTAAGTGTTCACACTGAAAATTTAATAATTGGTCCCTGTTCCCTTGTCAGACCTCATCTTTAGGATTGTGTTTGGTCAGAGTTTAAGGACATTACTAAGTTGGAGAGCATTCAGTTGGAAAGCTACCAGTGTGGTGAAGATCCTTGGGTCTATATCATGGGTTTACCCTGAAGAGAAGACTCGGGGAGACATATGGAAACATGGCCTTCACTGCTGCATCTAGACCTAGAAAAGACCCAAGAGGTCATATATCAGAGGATTCAGAGATGTTGTGTTGGAAGCAAACTTTGGGGTCTTCTAGGGTCTTCCCCTTATTTTTTCATTTTAAATTTTATTTTTTCCAATTATATGTAAAATAATTTTAATAGTAATTTTTTTTAAATTTTTAGTTCCAAATTCTCTCCCTCACTCCTCCTCTTCCCCCTCCTAGAGAAGGCAAGCAATTTGATATAGATTATACATGTGCAGTTGTACAAAACATATTTCCATATTAGTCACATTGTGAAAGAAAACACAGACCAATAATAATGAAAGTTTCAAAAAGTATGTATGTTTCAATCTGCATTCAGACTCCATTGGTTCTTTCTCTGAAGATGGATAGCATTTTTCAACTTAAGTCCTTTGGAATTGTCTTGGATTGCTCAGAGTAACTAAGTCGTTCCCAGTTGATCATGCTACAGTATTGCTGTTACAATGTACAATGTTCTCCTGGTTCTGCTCATTCAGTTTACATCAGTTCACATAAATCTTTCCGGGTTTTTCTGAGAGCACCCTGCTCTTCATTCCTTAAAACACAATAGTATTCCATAACAATCTTACCACAATTTGTTCAGTCATTCCCCAATCAATGAGCATCCATCCCCTCAATTTCCAATTCTATGCCACCACAAAGAGCTGTTATAAATATCTTCGTACATGTGGGTCTTTTTCCTGTTTTAAAAAATCTCTTTGCTATACAGACCTAGTAATGGTATTGCTTGGTCAAAGGGTATGCACAATTTTATTGCCCTTTCTAATAACTCACCCTTATTTTATAGATGAGGAAATTAAGGTTCATGGGTATTAAGTGAATTGCTCAAGGTCACACAGGTTGTAAATGACAGAGATGGCATTTGAATTCAAGTTCTGGGACTCTAAGACCACTGCTTTGGCCTACACCATACCATTTGTCCTGAAAGAACAAACTGGATGGAAAGAGACAAATCTTAGGAGAAACTTCTTAATGATGAGAGCTATCCAAATGTAGAACAGGCTTCCTTGGGAGGTAACAGTTTCTCTCTTCATGGGAGGTCATCAAGCAAGGCAGGATGGCGACATATAGTGTATTCTTTTTCAAGTATGGATTATGCTGAATGCCCACTGGGCTCCCTTCTGGCTATGAGATCTGATTGTTCTAATACTTTGATGAAAAATTATTTGCATACTTTTTGAGCTAACATCTCTCCAGTATGTTTTGTGTATATTTTAATTCTGTATGCTTAATAAATTCATATTTCTGTTCTTAAAGAAAGATCAGTGAGCATGAGTTGTTGGGTACAATCTGCCAAGATCTTGTACTGTTGCTAAAGCTAAGAGAACCCAAGTTTATGAGCTTCTGGGAATATGTGTAAAAAGAAGCATATGTCCATGAGAGGAGTCTCGCTAACGCCCCCTGTGATTATATCCGCAAGACTCCAGGCAAATCTATTTTTACCAGCCTTTGTTAAGTGTGCTTCATTCTTGGCCAAGAGCCATTTCTATATTTTAAGCTGTGGCGCAGAAACCTAAATCCCTTTCTCAGACACCATCTTCTTAACCAGCTGTTCACTTCCCAAATCTGCCCTTCCCTTCTAAAGCCCCCGCCTTGAATTGGCAACAGTGATGAAAATACCACCTGTGGCTCGAAGGTTTTCAGTTTCTTGCTGAGACTCCATAATCCCTCGGAATGCTTTCTAGATTCCTTCTAGCAATATCACTTGTCCTCACTTGAAGCGCCAGATGTTGGTAGTGACCTTCAGGTTTGACAAGTCTTGGTGCCCTGTAAAAACGCAGCCCCTGCCCTGGAAGTGAGTCACAAAGCAAGGCTGCTCATTTCTGCTGCCTTTGACCCAAAATAATTCTGGATCATTTCGATCCTGACAACACCTTGTGGATTCATATCATTCCTGAGCTTTAGATCAGTTATTTAGTGCCAGGTCTTCAACGGTCCTTCTCATTCTATTCTGAGCAACTTCTTTTGGGCTTCCTTTTGACATGAAATTCTCCTATTTTTGTTTTTGAAAAATAAATTTTTTTGATGTCTTTTGTCTTTACATTATCTAAATTTCCTCTAGCACCAATCTCTCCTCCCAGAGAGCCATCCTATATAACAAAATAATTTTAAGAGAAAAAAAATCAGTAAGACTGATCAATACATCAAAAAAAGTCTGCAAATGCCTATGGGCTCCCCACCTCTGCCTACACTTGGGGAGAGGGAAAGGGGCAAGGAGGGTCTTCTCATCCCTCTTCTTTGAGATCCTGTTTGTCGTTTGTAATTCCGCAATGTTCATTTTCCAATGTTTTGTTGTGGCTGTTCTTCCCTTGTACGTGATTGTGGCCACTGTGTATAGTTTTCTTAGCTCTTCTTACTTTACTTTGCATCAATTTATATAGGTTTTCCCAGGTTTCTCTCTCTTCACTACACTTATTTCTAACAGCATAGTAATATTCCATTACATTCATATGCCACTAGGTGGCGCCATAGTGCACAGAGTGCTAGGCCTAGAGTCAGGAATGTCTGAGTTCAAATTCCTATGCAGACACTTTCTAACTGTGTGACTCTAGGCAAGTCGCTTAACTTCTGTTGGCCTCAGTTTTGTCAACTGTAAAATAGCACCTATTTCCCAGGGTTGTTGTAAGGATCCAATGATATCTTATTTGTAACGTGCTTAGTGCTGTACCTCGTACATAGTAGGCACTACATAAATGTTTATGCTTTCCCTAGCACAATGTGTTTAGCCATGCCCCGGTTAATGGGCATCTACTTTGCTCTTAATTCTCTGTAATCACAAAAAGAGCTGCTAGAAATGTCTTGGTACATATGGGGACTTTCTTCTATCCATGGCCGCCTTGGGATATAGACCTTGTAATGGAATTCCCGGGTCAAAGTTTATGGACATTTTAGTTCCTTTATTTGCATCATTCCAAATTGCTAGCATGCCTATTTTCCCACAACCCCTGCAACATGGATTATTCTCATCTTTTGTCATTTTTTCCAATTTACAGAGTATGAGGTGAAAATTGAGAGTTGTTTTGACTTACCTTTCCCTTCTTATTAGTTATTTGGAACGTTCTTTCATCTAGTTATTATTGGTTTGCAATTCCTTTAAGAACTGCTTGTATCCTTTGACCACTTATCTACCAATTATATTTAAATATAAATGCACGGACATACCTCATTTTACTGTGCCTTGCTTTATTGCACTTTTTCAGATAGTGTGTTTTTTACAAATTGAAGATTTGTGGCAACCTCGTGTTGAACAAGTCTATTGGCCCCATTTTCCCAATAGCATGGGTTCGCGTCATGCTTCTGTGGCACATTTTGATAATTTTCACAATGTTGCAAACTTTTTCATTATTATTGTATTTGTTATGGCCATTTGTGATCTATGATATTTGATGTCACTACTCTAATTGTTTTGGGGCCCCATGAACAGCACCCATATGAGACTGTCAACTTAATCAATAAATGTTCACTTTGCCTCAGTTTCCTCATCTGTCAAACTGGAATAATAATAGCACTTGTCTCACAGAGTTGTTGTGAGGATCAATTCAATGATGTTTGTAAAGCATTTTGCAAACCTTAAAACACAATTTATTGTTACTGACATTGTTGTGTTGTTGATGATAATGAAGAAGGGAAGCAAGCAAATGGCGAAAATCATCATATCAAATTTCTCAGATAAGGGTTTAAGAGACAAGAGACTATGAATATATATGTATATATGTATATGTGTGTCTACACACACACACACACACATACATATGTGTGTTCTGATTACTCCACCAACCAGCCTTTCCCCATCTCCCTCCCTCTCCTCAGGCCTCCCTATTCCCTGAGATGCAAATTGAAATGAGATCAATTAATAACCAGACATTGGCCTCTAAGTGATCAAGTGAAAGGAACACTCAATCGATGTGGCAAACTTCTTACTTTAAGAAATTGCCACAGTTGTCCCAACCTTCAGCAACCACCACCATGATCCAATAGCAGCAATCGACATCGAGGTGAGACCCTCCACCAGGAAAAAAGATTGTGATTCACTGAAGGCTTAGATGATGGTTAGCATTTTTAGCAATTAAGTATTTTTAATTAAGGCATATACATTTTTAAAAACATAATACTGTTGCGTGCTTAATAGACTACAGCATAGTGTAAACATAACTTTTATATGCACTGGGAAACTAAAAGATTGGTGGGACTTGATTTATTGTGGTGGAACCAAACCCACAGTTTCTCTGAGGTATGCTTGTATGTGTGTGTGAATGTGTGTATATATATATATATATATATATATATATATATATATATATATATAT
>NW_027186316.1:4893549-4930963 GCF_028583685.1 Petaurus breviceps papuanus
TATATATATATATATATATATATATATATATATATATATATATATATATAATATTCATAGTCTCTTGTCTGCCAAACCCTTATCTGAGAAATTTGATATGATTTTCCCCATTTGCCTGCTTCCCTTCATTATTATCATCAACAACACAACAACATCAATAACAATAAATTGTGTTTTGAGGTTTGCAAAACGCTTTACAAATATCATCAAATTGATCCTCACAGGAATTCTGTGAGATAAATGCTATTATTATTCCAGCTTGACAGATGAGGAAACTGAGGCAGACAAAGATTAAATGATTTGTCGAAGATCACACAGCTAATGTGTCTGATGTCGAATTTGAACCCAGGTATTCCTGACTCCAGGTCCAGTGCTCTCTATTCACTATGTCACTTTGCTGCATTCATTTTGTTTGTGCAGAAGCCGTCCTCATGTTTTTTTGCAAAGAACAATTTGTTTTCTCTGATGATGTCACAGAATCAGAGACAGGCAAATGTCTCGAATTTTTCAAAGTGGGAGAGGGATTCTGCAAACTCTAGGATGCTCAGTTTGATGCTGATTCCTGAGAAAATTCTGTGACAACTTATTGAATCGATAATTGGGACTATTTTAGGAAGGATATTGGCAAGCTGTTGCACATTGAGAGAAAAGAGGGGAAGATGTCAAGGGAATTGGAGATCTTCTAAGGCTCATCTGAGGCAGCCAAGTGGCTGGGGTTCTGGATTTGGAGTCATAAAGACCTGAGTTCAAATCTCATATCATGTACTTACCAATTGTGTGACCCAGGGCAAGTCACTCAGCCTTAGTTTCCTCATCTGTAAAGTGAAGATAATAATAGCTCCTACGTCACAGGGTTGTTGTGAGGGTCAAGCAGATAGTATTTGTAAAGCATTTTGCAGACTTTAAAGCACCGTTTATTATTATTATTATTTTATTAAGAGAAATAGGGGGGAATCACTGTATCAAATTTATCAGAGAAGAGTTTCCTGCCTCAATCACTTACTAGATGTATAACCATGGACAAGTCCCTTAATCCTTTTCAGCCTCAGTTTCCTCATCTGTAAAATGAAAATCATCATAGCACTTACTTCCCAGGGTTGTTTGTGAGGATCATATGAGATGATACACGGAAAATAATTTGCAAACCTAAAATTGCTTTATCAATGATAGCTAATTCTTATGCAGCAGAACTGTGGGTGCCTAGCTTGGAGAAAAAAAGATTTAGAATAAACCCTCGTCTCTGATGATGATATTTTAAAATGTGGAAGACAGATCAGCCTTATTCTGCTTGGACCCACAGAACAGAATCAAGATGAGTGGATTCCCACAAGCTTGGAGACTGGAATTCATTGAGGGCAGCTAGGGGCTGCCTATGTGTCTCCTGACTTTCCTCACATCAGTCTCAATTTTTACCATTTTAACAAGGTGCTGCCCAGCACCCTGAACTCCCTTTTCTCCTACTCCCTCTATTGTTTGGGCTCTGCTGATCCTCCATCCTGCATCACACATGCTGGCCCCCCTTCACCCCACCCCATCACCCATCCATCTTTCAGGCCATAGAAGCCACCTGGCTTCACTACCAAGTCATGTTAGCTAAGCTGAACTTGACTCTCATTGCTGCATGCTGATCCTTTGACCCATCTCTTATCACATCCCCCTCAGTGACAGTTCTAAAATTTTTCTCTCTCTCTTTAAACGTTCACTCATGATCTCTGTTTCTCTGTCTCTCTGTGTGTGTGTCTCCATCTCTGTCTGTCTCTCCGTCTCTCTCTGATTGTCTCTGTCTATCTCTCTATCTCTGTCTCTCTACTGTCTTTGCCTCCATCTGTCTCTGTCTCCATCTCTCTGTCTCTGTCTGTCTCCATCTCTCTATGTGTATCTCTCTCTGTGTCTTCCTCTCTTGTTTCTCTCAGTCTGTCTCCATCTCTCTATCTCCGTCTGTCTGTCTCTGTCTCCATCTCTCTGCCTCTGTCTGTCTCTCCATCTCTCTGTCTCCAACTCTGTGTCTGTCTTTGTCTCTGTCTCCATCTCCCTGTCTGTCTCTGCCTATCTCTTTCTGTCTCTGTCTCCATCTTTCTGTGTCTGTCTCTCTGCTTCTGTCTCCATCTCTCTGTCTCTGCCTATCTCTCTTTGTCCCCATCTCTCTCTCTCTCTCTCTCTCTCTCTCTCTCTCTCTCTCTCTCTCTCTCTCTCTCTCTCTCTGCCTCTGTCTGTCTGTCTCTGTCTCTCTCTATCTGTCTCTGTCTCTCTTTGTCTCTGTCTTTCTGTCTTTATCTCTGTCTCCATCTCTCTGTCTCTGTCTTTCTATCTCTGTCTCTGTCTGTCTCTGTATCTTTCTGTCTTCATCCCTCTGTCTCTCTCTATCTCTATTTTTATCTCTCTATCTCTGTCTCTGTCTCCCTGTCCCCATCTCTGTCTCTCTCCACATCCTCTTGTTCATTAATGTGGCCCTTCTCCTTGCCAAGGCTTACCTTTGATCCCTTGTCCTCAAGTCTCCTTCAGGAGCTCAGTCTATTGGTCATTCCCTCTCTCTGCTCTTCGTGCCCTTCATGGTCTCACTTTACCTACTGATATCTCTTTTCTCTCTTCCTAATCTTTCCCTTCATGTTGTTATCCCCTCAAAATTCCCATTCTATAACTTTCTTCCCTTTCATTGCTAATGTTCTAGAAATCAATCAATGGACAAGAATTTGTTGAGTGCCTACTATCTGCCAGGCACTCTAGTAGCTGTTGGGGGTACAGAGACAAAATGCACCTACCCTGCCCACGAGAAGTTTACATTCTAGCTGGGGAAACACGCATTGTGTAAGTATATACACAAACCACACACAAGGCAATTTGGGGAGGAAGGCACTAGCAGCTGGGAGCATCAGGGAAAGCTTTTTTTCAAAGGCAGCACTTGAGCTGAGCCTTGAAGTCAACCAGAGATTCTAAGAATAGAGGAGGGAGGGCATTGCAGGTATATGAGTTGGTTAGTACAAAGGCATGGAGATGGGAGATGAAGTATTGTGTATGAGGAACAGGCAGGTCAGTTTGGCCGGACCAGAGTGCAGATGAAGAGGAGTAATGTGTAAAAGGGGAAGCTAGGCAGTGTAGTGGACAGAGCTCTAGGTCTGGAGCGGGGGTGGGGAACCTGCAACCTCGAGGCCATGTTTACGGAATAAATCTTTTTGTTAAGGGGATTTGTTCTGTGAAGCTTGGATTTAGTCAAAGGGCTGCACTTGAAGACCTAGAGGACTACATGTGGCCTCGAGGATGCAGGCTCCCTACCCCTGCCTGGAGTCAGGAATACTTATCTTCCTGAGTTCAAACCTGGCCTCGGTTTCTTAATCTATAAAATGAGCTGGAGAAGGAAATGGCAAACCACTTGAGTATCTTTGCCAACAAAACCTCAAATGGGGGTAGGACACGATTAAAATTATTGAATGACAACAATGTGTAAGGAGACTGGAAAGTCAGTAAATTAATAAGCATTTATGAAGTACCTCTGTATGCTGGAAATTGGGCTAAGCGCTAGAGATACAAGGAAAGGTAAAAACTCATGTTCTAATGAGGGAGACAATATCTAAGTCTCCACATGTACATATAAGCTATATACAAAGTGGATGAAAAGAAATCTCAGGAAAGCACTAGTAGTATATATGTGAAGGTGGGCTGGGAGTGAGAGGAGAGCAGGGAAGCCAAGAAGGCAAGGTGAGGAGGGAGGACATTCCAGAAGGGGGGAACAATCAGGACAAAGGAGTAGAGTTAGGAGATGGAAAATTGGGTGTGAGGAACAGCCAGAAGGCCAGTGTCACTGAATCACAGAGTATGTGGGAGGGTGTAAGATGTAAGAAGACTAGAAAGGGGACTAGTGAGGGGACAGCAGGTTGGAAAGGACTTTTTTTGAAAGCTAAACAGCAGTATTTCTTTTTTTTCATCAATTTATTTAGTTATTTTTAGTTTTCAATATTCATTTCCACAAGATTTTGAGTTATAAATTTTTCTCCCCATCTCTCCCCTACCCATACGCCTTCCCCCAATCTGTTCTCTCTTATAACCTCCCACCTCCCCCCCCCAGTAGGGCAAGATGGATTTCTATACCCCAGTGCCTGTATATCTTATTTCCCAGTTGCATGTAACATGCATTAACATTTGTTTTTTGAAACTTTGAGTTCCAGAGTCTTTTCCTTCTTCCCCACTGGGAAGACGAGCATTTCAACACAGGTTGTACATGTGTAGTTATGCTAAACAGCAGTATTTCTATTTGATCCTGGAGGGCAAGGCATGTTGGTATCTAGCTTGCAAAATTTTCAATATCTAGCAGTAATGAGTCTCTGGACTTTATTGAGTCAGCAAATGACAAGATGAGCTTTAAGAAAATCACTGGGGTAAACTACTTGCTGTGTTTCTTTTTCTTGTTTTGCTTTGTTTCCTTTTTCCCACTGATCATTCCATCAGTTATAATCCTTCTTTACAACCTGACTAATGATTAATGTGAAGATATTTGTAGTTCCTATATTTGAGTGCATGCTGTCATGACGGGGCTGGGGGAGAAAATTTGAAACTCAAGGGACTGTGGAACTGAATGTTGTAAACTAAATGTAAATAAATTAACTTAAGAAAATCACTGGGGGAAGCCAGGTGGTCCTGCAGTGAATAGAGCCCCGACCCTAGAGTCAGGAGGACTGGAGTTCAAATCCGACCTCAGACACTTGACACATTTACTAGCTGTGTGACCTTGGGTAAGTCACTTAATACCAATTGCCTTGTCTTCTTCCCCTCCAAAAAAGAAAGAAAGAAAATCACTGGCAGTCAAATAGATACTAGATTGGATTGAGGGAGAGACCGATTCAAAGACTGTGGCAAGAGATGATGAGGGCCTGAGCTGGGATGATTGTGCAAATGGAGAAAGGGGGCCAAATACTAGGGATGTTGGAGAGACAGAAGCAGAACCATTTGGCAGCTGAGTGGTTATGTGGGGTGAGGGAGAGTGATAATCAAAGGTAACTCTAAAGTTGTGACTCTGGAAGACTGATATCCTCCAACAGGAGTGGGTTTAGGGGAAAAGATTTATAATGAGTTCTGTTTTCTACATATCAAGTTTGAGATGCCTATGGGGGCCGCTAGGTGGTGCCATAGTGCATAGAGCACCACCCCTGTGGTCAGGAGAACTTTAATTAAAATCCAACCTCAGACACTTCCTAGCTGTGTGACCCTGGACAAGTCACTTCATCCTTCTGGCCTCAGTTTTCTCATCTGTACAATGAGCTGGAAAAGGAAATGGCAAACCACTTCCCACTATCTTTGCCAAGAAAATCCCAAATGTGGTCACACAAAGTCAGACATGACAGAAATGACTGAATAACAACCAAAATTGGACATCCAGTCAGAAATGTCCAATAGGCAATGGTGATATGGGGTTGGAACTCTGAAGGGAGACTAGAGTTCCATCTAAAGATCTGAGAGTCATCTCCATAGACCTAGTCCATGTAAGTATAGTAGGGCCTTGGATCATTTCTTACATTGAATTTGATTCTCAACCTCTAAGAGAGGTAAGTACTATAGTATTAGGCCCAGAGACAAGAAGTATCTTCCCAAGGTCACACAGCTATTAAGTATTTGAAATGGGACCAGAACCCAAGTGTCCTGGTTCCAGAGTTAATGTTCTTGTGTTCCACTACTTGCTGTTCAGTGATTTAAATCATAATCTGACTCTCCATGACCCCATCTAGGGTTTTGGTGGCAAAGATACTGGAGTGTTTTGCCATTTCCTTCTTCAGTTCATTTTACAGATGAGGAAACTGAGGCAAACAGAGTTAAGTGACTTGTCTAGGGTCACACAGTTAGTGTCTGAGGCCAGATTTGAACTCGTCTTCCTGACTCTGAGTTCTAACCACCATACCATGTAGCTGCTCCTGTGTTTTCCCACAGTTGCCCTTTAAATGTGTGTCTTTGATCAGGTAGATAAGATTGAGGAAATTCCCACCATTGATGGAGTGCTATCATTACATTCAGCAACTGGAAAAGTCTCTCTAATATGCAGCACTAAAGGGTTAGTTTTAGTCTCTAATTAAATCAGTCCTCTCGGTGCTCTCCAGCAGGGTGGGTCTAGATGAATGTTTCTTCCAGAAAAATTAAATGTTATTGATTCATAAATTCATCAGCAGAGGAGTTGCAAACATTCTATGAATTCCCAAGGTACCGACAGTACTATTCTCTTCCTAGCTCCCTGAAAAGCCAGCACTCCCTTCTGTCCTCACTAGACCCATACCATGGTCCCCTTTTTTCCCCTTTTCCTAGAACTCATCAAGACTTCTCGATGACTGGGGTCAAAACCTTGGAGCTGCTTTCTTGGAGAAGACATTGTGAGAGAAGGAAATGGTGCTGATTGAGCTAAATGCTTTCCAGTTACATGATGAGCCTTATCCAGCAGCTAGCTGCTCCTCCAGGGCCATGGAGAAGATGCTGTCCTGGAACAGACAAACATTTCATTTTGTGTTTCTTCTGTGTATGCAATGAGTTGAGCACTCCAAGGCCATTGTCATGAACCCTTATGTTAGGAGTGATCGAGGGGAGACTCCTAGCTAGGTCCACTTTGAATTAGATGGCTTCCCTTCCAACTGAAAGATTCTGGGGTTTTCAGTGGGGTTTCACGGAAAATGTATTTCATGTGGTTATCTACTCAAAATGATGAAATGAAACCTTTCCCCTATTTTCCAAATAAATAGGGATTAAAACAAAATAATTTTCATCTCATTAATGTGGGACCACAGACAGAGAAGACTTGTCAACACATTGTATCACCCAAACATTTGGGGAATGGAATTTGTGTTGTTTATTGCATTTCCATTCCAATTTATTGGATTTCCAGCCAAATAAATATTTCCCTCCCTTTTGTAGTTGGAAATGACTTTTCAAAGAAGTGTCTGGAGACTTGTTTCCTTAAATAAGATCTTCCTTGTTTTCTCTCTCACTTTGAATCATGGTTCAAGTTCCTCATTTCTTGTCCCCTACAAATGGCCCTGAGACCTGGCATTGGGGAGGAGAAATTAAGGATGGAAAATTCCCATGTGGGAGATGGTGGGTTGGATGTAGGCAGGAAGATTCTCTATGAACATCCAGCTCATTCTCACCTTGGCAAGATTGATTGAGTTCATGAGATGAGAAAGAATCTCTCTTATTCTGAGTTGTAGGCTATCTATTCAGAAGCTGACCACTGCTCCTCTTTCTCTTCTTCATGCCCATCCTGTCTACTCCATTTCTATCCTTATCCCACTCTATTCTTCCATCAGGTGCTCTAGAAACCCTGCTCTATTGTTAACAAAAGACCTTTTGTATTAGACCTGTGCTCTCCTCCCCGCAAAATTCCTTTGGACATATTTTGTATCTAATGCTCTATTTACATGTTGTTTTACCCCCCAGTAGAATATAAGTCCTTATTAATTGGTCCAACTATTCTGCAAAGCAATTTAGTGTTCTGCTAAAAAATTAAGCAAAATGTCCGTAGTCTTTGACCCAGAGCATATACTGGCTATATATGATCTATACATGTATGTACAGATATAGATATAGATATATGTGTATATACACACATATGTAAATATGTGTATACATGTATATGCATATATGTATTATGTATATACTGTGCGTGCACATGCACACAAGTGTATGTATGTATATATTCCCAAGGAAGTCAAAGAGGGAAGGAAAGGTCCCACATACACCAAAATATTCATAGCTCAACTTCTTGTGGCAGAAAATAATTGTGAATAAAGTAGGTATTGCCAAACAAATTTTAGCACCTTAATGTACTGTAATGTGCTATGCCATAAGAAACAATGAATATGAAGGATCCATAGAAGCATGGGAAGACTTACATGAACTGATGCAGAGCCAGGAAAGTGATATTTACAATGATAACAATGAAAAGAACAATGACAAAGAAACTGAATACTACGTAATTAAAATTACTAAACTTGGCTCTGAAAAAGATGAGAAAGTATGTGTTTCTCTCTTCTTTGTAGCTGGGAAATTAGGAGTGATAGTGCACATACTGTCAGATTTGGTTGATGTATTGGTTAGTTTTGCTGAATTTTTGCTGAAAATAGAGGAGTTTTTTGCTTTCTTTTTTATTCTTTGTATGAGGGGTCATTATAAGGGGAGGGCTATGTTCGGAACTGAAGGTTATATAAATATAGAAGATATCATTAAAAGTATTTTTTAAAGAATGCAAACTATTTGATGGCAGATTTTCCTCCTTGTATCCCCAGCTATGGGGAATCTCTCCTTTCTCAAATTTCTCATTGCACCTTCCCTAGAGCACTCCTGAGCACTCAGTACATAAGTACCTTCTCCCTTATGTGGTAGTTATTTGTGCACAGATCCCATCCTGCCTATTAAAGTATAAACTCCTTGAGGGCAGGGTCTATCCTTCATTTCTTTTTGGTATCCACAACACCTAGCACAGTGTCAGGTACACAGTAAGATCTTAAATGTTTGTCAGATTCAACTGAATTGAATGAAAGTGAAATGAATCAGTCAATGAGCAATGATTGAGCAGAATTTCAGCACAATTAAAGGCAAACCTTCTTAACCACTAGAGCTCTCCCAAAGTGGTATGGTTGGTCTCTGGAGGTAGTGAGTTTCCTGTCACTGGAAGTCTTCAAGCAGATCCTGAGAGCTAGAGATATCATTTAGATTAGATGAGCTCTGAAGTTCCCTCCAGTTCTGAGATTCTAATAGTCGACGCATAGAATTGAAATGACCAGAAAGGTCAGGATACTGAAAATAAATGTAAACTCTATCATAGTTTTTGCACAGGCTAAAAAATATAAAAGCATTTTTGAAAACTGTCCCCATTAAGACAGTCACAGACTCCCAGAATTTCGAAGTTGGAAAAGTCATCTAGTTTAACCTGGGGCACACTGTGTGTCCTCTACAAGCAGCCAACCATTTGAAAACCTCCCAGAGTGGGGGGTGGGGTGGGGGTGGGCCGGAGAAGAAGGGAGGAGAGAATGTGGAGCCTATGACCTCTGTTCCACTTTTGGCTACTCCTATTGTTAGAAAGATTTTCCATACATAGAGTAGAAATCTGCTTACTTGCAAATTCCACCCATGGCTCCTAATTCTGCCTTGTGGAGCCAAGCAGAATAATTCAAATCTCTCTTCCAATACTTGAGGCCAGCTGCTGTCCCTCCCTCCTAAGTCTTCTTGTTGCCAGGCTAAACAGCCCCAGTTCCTTCAGTCAGTTTTAATGTGATATGTACTCAAGGCTCTTCACCATCCTGGTTGCTTTCCTCTGGATTCTCTGTAGCTTATCAGTGCCCTTCCCAAAATGTCGTATCCACAACTGAACACCACTCCTGATAATGGTTAGCTCAGGGCACCTTGATTATAAAACTGTTTTTGGGACTCCAAGTGTAGAAATCAATCCAGTTATCTATTTATGTCTTCTGTAAATTTGATAAGCACACTATCTATGCCTTCACTTGAATCTTTGATGAAAAATGCTTAGCAGCCCAGATACCTGAGGATCCTCCTTCTAATCTGACCTGCAACATTAAGGACTATTCTAGACCACATCTCTCCAAAGGACTAACATGAGACACTTTATCACATGTTCTGCTAAAATTTAGGGAAGTTTTATCTGTAGCCTTCTCTTGATCTATTAGTTTAATGACCCTATCAATAAAATAGTTATTTTAAATTAACAATTAATAAAATTTCTTTATTAATAAGTTATATCTATAATTTTATATTTAAGCCAACCTGGCATAAACTGTCCAAGAAAAAGTCAGGCTGGTTCTTCTGATGTCTGCTTCCTTTTCTAAATGTTCACTAAGCATCCTTTTAGTAATGCATTCAAAAGTTTGCAGAACCCATTCTCTTTCCCCTTTTCAAAAATAGGGACATTTCCTTTTTTCCATTTCTGCCATCTCTTTTATGGATGTTGTAAGACTCAAATGAGAGGGGCAACTAGGTGACGAAGTGAATAGAGCACCAGTCCTGGAGTCAGAAGGACCTGAGTTCAAATCTGGCCTCAGACACTTAACACTTACTAGCCATGTAACCTTGGCCAAGTCACTTAACCCCGATTGCCCTGCCCTCCCCCCTCCAAAAAGCAAATAATTAAAAAAGACTCAAATGAGATAAAGAATAATACAGTACTTTGCAAACCTTAAAGCACTATGTAAATTCTAGTGATGATGATGATGATGATGGTGGTGGTGGTGGTGGTGATGATGATGATGATGATGAAACTATAGCTACCAGGTCTCTAGTCTGATGGTGACTTCATTCCCTGAGCCTTCTACTGTACTTCCCGCTGAGCTCAAGCCACACTGACAGAGCAACCCAGGGATTTGTTCATAAATGTTTAACAATTGGGAAACATTATATGTATATGAATTTTCAAGTTTATTCTGTATTATTAACAATTTTTCAAATCGATACAGTCAACAAAACAATCAATCAAGTACTAATTTTTAGGGATTTCTGAGGCATAAATGTTCACACTGAAAAGGCACTAATAGGTTCTCATGGCAGTCATTTTGAGTGGATTCCAGCACACTCCTGGTTCCTCTCCAGATCTCCCCAACATTTCAGCAATTACTGAAAATAAAGACCTTAGCTTAAAAGGGTCAAGGTCCCCCATAGCATCCTGGGCCATCTCCAATCATCTTGATCTGGCCACTGGATCCAGTTGACTCTGGAGGAGACAGTGAGGCTGGTGACTTTGCCCAGCCCTCACTCACTCAAATCAAAGTCACTTGCAAGTCATGTCATCATCTCCCTGATGCCATGGTCCTCCTAGAGAATGGAAGACAAACCTCACAGTTCCAATGACTTCAACTTTCCATTGGTAGATAGTTAAGTTTCTCTTTCTCTCACCTTACTTATTTTGTGCATCAACTCCTCATTAGCAATTTTTGCTCTGTTTTGTTCTTCTGCTTCATCTACCCTGGGTTGTGGTTTTGTTCCTTCTTTGATCCTCTTCTTTTTCCCAATGAAGCTTAAAAAAGGAACCTCTCCCCCTAAATAACCCTGTTTGCTGTCCTTAACTTTCCTCACCAACCTCAGCTCATTTTGAGCTTTAGTCTTTGTGACCTGATTCCCAATATACACTGCTGTGACTTTGTGTTCACCTTCTGTTACCTGTCTTTGCTTCCATCTTCATACATGGCCTTCTAAAATCAAAGTTGACTGGTGAGCTCCTTGTGTATCCACATTGGTGTCATTAGAAATTTCCCCCCTTTTCCCTTCTCATTGGAATTGTTCCCCTTTTCATCTCCATTTTCAAGAACTTTTCATCCCTTCTGGGCTGATGACCTTTAACCAATTTTAGGCCAGGTGATCCTGCCTAGCCTTTCTCTGAAACTTTTGTGATCCAGTCTCCTAAGATCTAGGGTTCATGGCAGACTATTTCTGGTTCTTCCCTTCTTCCCTTTCTCATACTTCAAGATGGGATGTTCACTGCTCTCTCCCACCTCCAAGTTCCCATCATTTCTACACCAGAAACCAGTTCCTCTCTATTGGTGAGAATCATATCCAGAACAGAATTTTGAAGGATGGATTATCATTTGAGCAAGTAAAGTTACCATTAACTACTCTGTTTCAGTGAGAGAGAGAGATCTAGCATGTGTCCAGATAATTGAAGTTCCGCCTATTATTACCATATCATGTTTCTGTGTTCAGGCTTGTGTTCTGTTTTCTGAATTTATATATTTCTCCTTTCTGTCCAGGTGGTCTATAGTATAAGCCGATATACCATCTTATACTGACCTCTTTTAACCTATCCTGTTTCTTTATAATAAGGGATACCCTTCCGCAGTCACATTCTAGTCACAAGTCTCATTCCAGGTGATAACAAAAATCAATTATACTTATGGGATCAAATGTGTCCCCTTGCATTCCAATCTCTAGTTCACCTTACTCATGAATAGACATCTAGGAATCTGGGGATAAAATGGTACCTGCCACTTATACAATTTCCCTACCTTAAATATTCCAGGAATGTCATTTTCATCACAGACTCTGTCTCTAACTCAATTAAGCAAAAACATTTAATTAAACCTTTACAATGTACAAGGCCCTCTGCTAGAGGGAAAAGTGACCTATTGTGAGTAGGTGGTTTAAATTCACTCAAGCAACTGGAGATCTTTGAACAAACAGTTCAATTCAAATAACTGATCATTAGATTAAAAAAAAAATAATCGGTGTTTCCACTTAATGCAAACTGGTCCTCCCCTCCCGCCACCAGGACATGCACACACATTCCTACCCTTAAGTGGTTTAGGAGCCCAGATACAATTGTACACTCAGCCAAAGGAGACTATTTTTATTCTCTGCTAGGGTTCCTCCCCCATGTTTAATCTATTCCAACCACAGGTCATTCCCCCTACCACCAATTTTCTTTTCTCCTTATGCTATAGATCTGGCTTGAGGTTTCCAGTTCTGCCTTTTAAAATCTTAAGAGCTATTGTTTTGAATCTCTAAGGGAAGGAAAATCTAAGTCATGGGATCAGAAAGACAACAGCAACTCTTGGCCTTGACTAGAGAAAAGGGTGAGGCCCTAGACCAGGGTGGAGAGGCCAGTAAGAGCAAAGCTCAAACCTTGTTTTCCCTGGTGGTCTTGGCTCATACTTCTATTTCCACACTGAGTTGAAGACTATTCACTTTTCAACTAGAAATGCCCCCCGAAAAGCTCAGGGAGATGATAATTTGAAAAGGACTTAAGAAGGCTTTGGATTTTCCAAATCTGGCTTGGCTGCATATACAGCAGGGTGCTGCATTGAAATTGTTGATAAACCCATTGGTCTGAATTGAGTTAGCTAAATCACAGGTAACTGGAGGTAATACCAGGGTCTCTAAACCTTATTTAAAAATTAAAATGGGATTTTAGAGGCAGCACAGCCAAATTGGGCTAGAATACGCAGACCTGGTATCAGCAAGACTTGAGTTTAAATCTTGCCTCATATACTAGCTTTGTGATCCTGGGCAAGAACCTCTCTGTGCCTTGGTTTCCTCGACTTCAAAATGAGGAAAATAATAGCACCTGCTTCACAGTGTTGTTGTAAGGATCAAATGAATTAATATGGGCAGAGTGCTTTGCAAGCCTTAAAGCACTATTTAGACATTAGCTCTTAAAATTTAGAGTATCATCTAAGGTTTGCTGAAGTCAGTTCATACAGACTCTCACGAGAATTGATAGTTCAGTTTTCAGTGTGAGCAGTTAGGCCTCCAACATCAGCAAATCAAAGCTTGATTGTTTCATTGATTGTCTGGACTTAAGAAAGTGATCAAGAAAATGTTAATAATGCAGATGAAGCTGAGAAAACATGTCATGTGGTTTTGGAAGAATAAGGTGTTAAACAGTGCCCATCACATCCCTGAGTACCATATTCAAAAGGGTTGATGGACATGAGGACCACAAGGGAAAGTCAACTTCTTCAGTGAAGAAAGATGAAAGGGAGATGAAAAATTACCCAAGCAACAATGTGATTGAAGTATCATGATGCAGCAGAAAGATAACTACCACCTCTCAGAGTCTCAGTTTCCTCCTCTGTAAAATATGGAAGTTAGACTAAACAACCTCTAAGATCCCTTCCTGCCAGCAACATGATAGTAAACCATTTAATAACTGACTCTCCAGGGGAAACGATGTACTTCTGACACATTTTTCAGTTTAATCTGTGCAAAGTCAATCAATTGTACAGAGTTATTCTTTGCCTTTTTTTTGGAGGGGGGGGAAGGTAGGGCAATTGGGGTTAAGTGACTTGCCCAAGGTCATACAGCTAGTTTTTGTGTTAAGTGTCTGAGGTCAGATTTGAACTCAGGTCCTCCTCACTCCAGGCCTGGTGCTCTATTCACCGCGCCACCTAGTCACCCCATAGAGAGTTATTATGCATGACCTTATGTCTAAAACCTTGCTCCCCTAGCCTGTGGGAGATGGTAATATGTAAATATCCTGCCAGAAGCTCACTAACCCCATCCCCTATGATACCATAATGGAAGAGAAATTGAGGTGGCATAAATCCCATCTCATCAGACATGTATCAACCAATATACTTTTGCCCTTATATGGAAGTTTTTTTCTCCTATATATAAAAACAGTATGTGGGCCAGCTGTGTCTTATTTCCTGAGTTTGCCTTATTGACCAGGGCAAGGCCTGAACCAGGATTTTTTCTTAACAATTTGGTGACTCATAAAGGGATTGCTTGCAGCAATAACTATCACTGGAGGGGGGGGGGGAGGTCCACCATCCCATTTAGCAGCCAGCACTCAGACTTTTGTCTGATTGAGGGTCAGAGTGGATTCAAGTTAGCCTTGAAGTGCTCTGAGAAATGAATTCCCTAAACTCAGGAAGGAAAAGGAGAACTAGGTCCCGAGCTCAAAATCTCTCTCTCTCTCTCTCTCTCTCTCTCTCTCTCTCTCTCTCTCTCTCTCTCTCTCTCTCTCTCTCTCTCTCTCTCTCTCTCTCTCTCTCTCTCTCTCTCTCTCAAAGAAAAAAGGAAAACCATGGGCATGGGAAGGAAAGGGCATTGGTCAGTCTTGCTAGGTTGCCAAGGGCCAGAAAGGTCAAAGGGATAGCAGTGTCATTATGAGACAAGGACAGTGAGCCTCCTGCCGACTCCCCATTAGGCAAGCAATGCGATAAGGGAAAACTGCCAGTTCAACCAGGAACATCCAAAACTTAAGCAGTAAAGCTCAGTACAGACTGGACTGGATATGTTGATAACTGTGGAAAACAAATTTGGTCAGATGAACATGGGACCTTTGATTATTGTCAGCTGTGCATGCTAAAAACCATGCTTGAAGATGGCGAGCCTAGGCAAATGGTTTATGGGTACTATTGGGTGGAACTTTTAGACTAAGACTGCCCTTCATTACCATGGCCATACAATCCAGATTTCTCAGGGTCAAAGACAATGATACCCTTAAGAACCATTTTTTTTGTTTTGTTTTGTTTTTTAATTTTATTTTAGATTCAAAAGTCAGACCACAAATAGAGAATAGAGAAAAGAAACAAAAACATATCATAAACATAAATATTGGAACTTAAATGCAAAGTAAGAAAGAAAAAAACATGTGTGCACAGCAGAACATAAGAGAGGATTCAAAATATGGAAAAATAAATTATCATTTCAAAAAAGTCTGTATTATAAATAATACACATTGTGTTAAGATTTGTCCATTTTTTCTTTGCTTCCTTGAGTTTTCTTCCCTCCTCCTCCCCCCTACCGATGAACCATTTTTGTAAGGAAAAAATAGAGAAGAGATTAGGATGTAAGGAAGGGAAGGGTGATTTAGGACAAGGCTTCTTAAACTTTCTTCACTTGATGACCCCTTTTCACATTTTTAGCATTACATGAACTGAGGGCATGAGTTCAAAGTGCACATGCTTTGTGTTCAGAACCAAGACTGCAATGAAGTTGTGCAATGCAACGTGGGCAAGCTCTGCAAGAAACACCTTGGATTCACTACACATTTGATTTTCATTCATTTTTGGTCATTTATTGCACGTTCAGAAACATTTTACTGTTGCCCAATTTTTTATGACCCCATATGGGGTCACAATAGTGAGCCTTAAGTGCACACAGTGCTTTAAGAAGCACTGATCTAGGAAACAAATAGGGGCTTTGATGTTTTCCCTGTAAAAGGGAGGGGCACTTTGGTGGAGTTTGCAGGAAATGGGAGCAGGATGAGGCCTCCAGCAGAGGGCAACATCCTCCAGATTACCAACAGGGAGCCATGAAGAACCAGCTGGCACATGGACAGCCACCTCCACCATGGCCTCTTGCCCACCCCACTGCCACTTCCACATGCCAAATTGTGTGTACCTTGTTTGAATATTGAAGATGAATACTCACAGTGAGAGGAGAATGGGTAGAAAACTGAAGAAAGTTGTAATCTGTTTGCACTGAGTATGAATAGAAAGTTTGAAAGTAAAGGGTTTGAAGTTTAGAAAAAGGTGAGGGAAGTTTTGATCTCTTTGAGATAAGTCAGACAGGAGGAACTTATTCTTTATCACATGAAAAGTTTATGACATGGATTATTTTTTATGACATGGAAAATATAGAAATACATTTGCAGCATGGAATTATTTGAGGCTAGCCTACCAAAAGACTGTCCTTGACGGACCGTTAAAAGAGTATATTTAGTTGTTATGTGAGGAATATAAATTCCTCATGGACCCTAAGAGAGGTGTGAGAAGAGAAAAACCTTAAATCTTTGGCAGTAGACTAACTGAAAGTAGGGGTCCTTTTGCTGGCACTGGGTGCAGGATTCTATTGTATCACCCATGCACAGATCCAGGTTGCAGTCCCAGGGTAAAGAGGAGAACTAGCACATCAGAACTTGTGATTTCAGGGGAGTGAGGACCCTGGTCGTGGTTCCAGGGTGGAAAAGCTTGTTGTTGCTCACAGACCAGAGCAAAGACCAGGAGAATAGTAAACATACCTCTCCTTATATCATGCCACCCTGGAAGAACTGAAAGCTTCTTGAAAGAACTGAAAGACCCTCAGAACTATCTCAGAAAATAGCAGCACAAAAAGCCTAAAGCTTAGGACAGTGTCTCCACCTTGGGAGCAGAGCCCAACTTTAACATAAAGTCAAAATTCAAGAAATAAGCTGGAAAAATGAGCAAACAACAAAAAATACCCTGATTATAGAAAGTTACTATGGTGACAAGAAAGATCAAAACACAAACTCAGAAGAAGACAACAAAGTCAAAACTGCTACATTAAAGCCTCAAAGAAAAATGTGAATTCATCTAGGGCCCAAAAAGAATTCATGGAAGAGTGCAAAAATAATTTTTAAAATCAAATAAGAGAAGTAGAGGAAAAGCAGGAAAAGAAATGAGAGCTATGCAATAGTTAACAGCTTGGTAAAAAAAAAAATGCACAAAAAAATACTGAAGAAAATAAGACCTTAAAAAACAGAATAAGCTTAATAGTAAAAGAGACACAAAAATCCACTGAAGAGAAGAATTCCTTAAAAAGCAGAACTGGTCAAACGGAAAAAGATATATAAAATTCACTGAAGAAAATAACTCCTTAAAAAGTAGAATTGGACAAATGGGAAGGAGATAAAAAAGCTCACTGAAGAAACTAATTCCATAAAAATTAGAACTGGACAAGTGGAAGCTTATGACTCCATGAGACATCAAGAAACAATCAAACAAAATTAAGAGAATGAAAAAAAAGAAGAAAATGTGAAATATCTCATTGGAAAAACAGAAAATAAATCCAGGAGAGATAATTTAATTAAAGAATTATTGGACTACCATGATTAAAAGAAGAGCCTAGACATCATATTTCAAGAAATTATCAAAGAAAACTGCTAAAAGAGAAATGCAGATAATTCACTGAAAGAGGTTCCAAAATGGAAATTCTCAGGAATGTTATAGCCAAATTCTAGGGCTCCCAGGTCAAGGAAAAAATATTACAAGCAGCCAGAAAGAAACAATTCATTTTTTTTTGGTTTCTTTTTTTAAGCAATCAGGGTTAAGTAACTTGCTCAAGGTTACACGGCCAGTTATTATTTCTGGGTGTGGTGCTGAGTGTCTGAGCCCGGGATTCGATCTCCAGGTCATCCCAACACTGGAGCCAGTGCTCTTACTCGCTGAGCCACCTGGCTGCCCCTAAGCAATTGGGGTTAAGTAACTTGCTCAAGGTTACACGGCCAGGTGTTTCTGGGTGGGTGCTAAGTGTCTGAGCCCGGGATTCGATCTCCAGGTCAGTCTGACACTGGAGCCGGTGCTCTTACTCGCTGTGCTACCTGGCCACCCCGAAAGAAACAATTTGAATATCATAAAGCCACAGTCAGAATAACTCAACATTTAGTAGCTTCTACCTTAAAAGATCAAATGACTTGGAATATAATGTTCCAGAGGGAAAAAGAGCTAGAATTACAATCAAAAATCACCTACTCAGCAAAACTGAGTATAACCCTTCAGAGGGGAAATGGACATTGAATGGAATAGAGAACTTCCAAGCATTTCTGATAAAAAAAAAAAACCAAAGCTGAATAGAAAATTTGACTTTCAAATACAAGACTCAAGAGAAGCATAAAAAGGTAAACGGAAAGAGAAATCATAAGGAATTTAATAAGGTTAAACTGCTTTACACTTCTACATGGGAAAATGATACTTGTAACTCCTAAGAACATTATCATTATTAGGGCAGTTAGAATAATTATATACAGACAGAGGGCATGGGTGTGAGTTGAAGATGATAGGATGATATCTAAAAACAATAAAATAAAGAGATGAGAAAGAGGAATGAAAGAAGGAGAAAGGGAGAGGTAGGATGGTACAAATTATCTCACATAAAAGGCATGAAAGAGCTTTTACAATGGAGGGGAAGATGGGAATGGTGGAGGAGAGGGAGCACTTGATCCTTACTCTCATCAAAATTGTCTCAAAGAGGGAATAACATATACACTTAGTTGGGTATATAATCTTACCATACAGGAAAGGAAAGGGATAAGAGAAGGGAGTACTGATATAAGGGAGGCTAGATTGGGGGAGGTGGTAGTTAGAAGCAAAACACTTTTGAGGATGGAGAGGGTGAAAAGAGGGAGAATAGGTCAACAGTGGAGGAAATAGAATGGAGGGAAATACAGAGTAATCATAACAGTGAAAAAAAATTGCAGCAAGTTTCTCTGGTAAAGGCCTCATTTCTCAAACATGTAGAGAAATGAGTCAAATTTTTTTAAGAGCCTTTCTCCAATTAATAAAGGGTCGAAGGACTTGAACAGGCAGTTTTCAGATGAAGTAATCAAAGCTATGTGTAGTCATACAAAAATACTCTAAATCACTATTGATTAGAGAAATACAAATTAAAACAATTCTGAGGTATCACCCCACCTATCAGATTGGCTAATAAGACAGAAAAAGAAAATAACAAATACTGGAGAAATTTGTGGGAAAATTGAGACACTAATGCACTGTTGGCGGAATTGTAACTTGATCCAACCATTCTGGAGAGCAAGTTGAAACTATTCTCGAAGGGTTATAAAACTGTGTAGTAGCTATTTTTGTGGTGGCAAAGAATTGGAAATTGATGGGATGCTCATTAATTGGGAAATGGCTGAACAAAATGTGGTATATGATTGTGATGGAATACTACTGTACTATAAGAAATGACAAGCAGGGGGAGGCTGGGTGGTGCAGTGAATAGAGCATCGGCCCTGGAGTCAGGAGGACCTGAGTTCAAATCCGATCTCAAATACTTAACACAAAACTATCCATGTGACTTTGGGCAAGTCACTTAACCCCAATTGCCCTGCCTTCCCCCCCTCCAAAAAAAAGCAAAAACAAAAAGTGACAAGCAGGATGCTCTCAGAAAAACTTGGAAAGACTTATATTAACTGGTATAAAATGAAGTGAGCAGAACCAGGAGAACATCGTACACAGTAATAGGGATATTACACAATGATCAGCTATGAATGACTTAGCTATTCTCAGCAATACAATGATTGAAGATGATTCCAAAGGACTCATGATGAAAAATGTTATATCCACCTCCACAGAAAGAACTGAAGGAGTCTGAATGCAGATCGAAGCAGACCTTTTTTTAACTTTGTTTTTCTAGATTTTTTTTGTCTGTGTTTTCTTTCACATGACTAATGGAAATATGTTTTGTATTGCTGCACATGCATAACCTATATCAAATTGACTGCCTTCTCAGACAAAAGGGAGGGAGAGAATTAAAAACTCTCAGTTTTTTAAAAAAATGTTAAAAATCATTTTATATGTAATTGGGAAAAATAATATATTAAATAAATACTTTAAAAAGAAATAACCAAGCAACTCTCCAAGTGTTTTCAGATACCCTTGAGTCTGTACCCCTTGTCACCCACAATCATCAGGGGAATTTGAGAGGCTAAATAAGGAAGTTAAGACCCTTTGGGGAAAATTATGCCAGGAAAAGACACTTAAAATGGCTTCAGGCCTCTTTCATAGGTCTGGAGGGACACAGCCATGACACCAGCTCTGCCTTTGGAAGAGTTGGTGCATCCATTCAAGCCTAGTAACTACATGTATATCTGAAATTTCTAGAAGACATCTAGTCTCTAACCTTCCTGGAATGGGCCTTTCTAGAGCCTACTGACCAGTCATACTGTCACCAAGGTTGCTGAGTGGACACCCTGGATTCATCATTCCCATATGAAGCCTTCTGTGATTGACCTTAGCCCAGCAGAGGACACAACCCTTGATCAATCCCTAGACCCAGTTAGGAAGCTGATAGCTACCCTTGAGGGAATACCAGGCATGGAAATTCTCAAATTCTACCTGGGTAGAGGCAAAGAGACAACTGAGAAATCTCCAAAGGATCCTTTATGGAAGGGCCTCTAACACCAGGTTTAACGTTTTGGGGTATACTTATCCAAAATACATTTAAGTTATTTTCCTGCACTAGCAATGATAGCAATATTGTGAACATAAAACTAGGAAGATGGCCTCTGAAGTCCTTTCCAGCTCCAAACATATGGTCTTACTGTTGTGGAATGAATGAACAAATTATAATATGGACCCTCTCAAAGGATTGTTGATTTGGGGGTACCTGTGAACAAGATAACTACAAAAAGGATTCTGCAGATTGAAGCAAATTCTCCAAGGGGAGTATAAAATGAAGGTGAATGTACACGGGAGGGAGATCAATGGTGCTATTTCCTTATGTGAGCTGCCTGAAACTGATGAGCCTGCCTAGGTGCCCAGGGAGATCCCTGGAGGAGGAAAAGGTACTTGGAGACTGGATACCAACTGTGAGGCATGGCATTTTCATCAGAAAGAAGCAATAATGGGGGCAGCTAGGTGGCGCAGGGAATAGAGCACCAGTCCTGGAGTCAGGAGGACCTGAGTTCAAATCCGACCTCAGACACTTGACACAAAAACTAGCTGTGTGACGTTGGGCAAGTCACTTAACCCTAATTGCCCTACCTTCCCGCCTTCAAAAAGAAAAAAAGAAAGAAAGAAAGAAGCAAGGATGAACTATGGAAGCCATGACAGTGTAGTGTGAGACATTTCTCTTTAGTCAGTGACACCTGACCTTGGGCAAGTCTTGGGTGGCCTCAGTTTCCTCTTCTGTAAAATGGCAGGGTTTGGACTAAATTGACTCTGAGATCCCTTCCAGCTCTTAATCTAGGATCCTATCCTCCTATAACCCCAGGACCAACAGAGTTTTTGGAAAAGCAGAAATACTGGGGCTAGAGAGAACCAGGACAAAGATTATAGGCATTTTTGGTCTCCTCTACCCAGCTCAACACTCATGACAAAGATTTCCATAGAACATGAGGAGTATAATGTTTGACTGAGGAAATCTCATCAACACAGCTTCACCCAGCTCCTTTGTAAATTTGCTTGGAGGAGCCTTTGGGAATGACTTGCCAGGATCAAGATATCAGGAAATAATAGTAATTTTCTGACCATAACTGGTAAGTTAGACTGAGGAGCCAAATGTCAGCTGGGGATACAAAGAGACAAAGAAAAAAAATGACTTGAAAAGGTCTAAGGCTTCATTAGCTGGCTGACTCCACATCACCAAAAAGCTAAGGATAGACTAGTCTGGGTAAAAAGCAAAACAGCCAGCAGCCCTCAAAGCCTTGTGAGAACAATGTTGCAGTGCCCCTTGAATACCAGATGATGGCATCAGAGAGCAGTTATAGGGCACGAAGTCACCCAGCAGAGCAGCGGAGGACCCCAGGCCAGTGATAACAGCACCTCACCCAGTGATGTCTTCAGAGGACAAGCTGATGGCATCAGGGAGTATGGTCCCTAGCTCAGCTTGCCCAATCACATCACCAGAGGACATCAGCGGAAGCCTGAATTGGCTTTCCATACATGCTCCCCGGTCAAGTAGGTACACTGCCTTTGTCCCCCCCTCTGCTGATGGTCTACTAACCTAGAGAAAGGATGTACCCTTGTGTCTATGGGAGATTCCTTGGCGCTTCTTTTGCTATTGCTTGATTAAATGTCTCCTTTTGAGTTAATGTATTCCCTAGTTGGTCTGGTAAAAGTAAGCACGGGTTTCTGGATCAGCAACATTCTCCCTGAGCTAGACTGCAAGCTCCCTGAGGGCAGGGGCTGTTTTTGCTTTTGTCTTTGTATCTCTAGATCTTAGCATATGACCTGGCATATGCTTGTTGATTGATTGAGTAGTTGTTTTCAGTATAACTCCTCTACCCCAATGATACCAAAATAAGAAATGTACCAAATGTTATAGTAATTAAATCTGCATCAGCCAGAAACACTTCCCCACAAGGTAGAACTTTCTGGAAATTATTCCATAAAAGCTTAGAGATGGACCTCAAGGGAAGCTAGGTGGGCCTGGGGTCAGGAAGTCCCATCTTCCTGAGTTCAAATCCAGCCTCAGACATTTACTAACTGTGTGATCCTGAGCAAGTTACTTAAAAGCTGTCTGCCTCAGTTTTCTCATCTGTCAAATGAGCTAGAGAAGGAAATGGCAAACCACTGCAGTGTCTCTGCCAAGAAAACCCCAAATGGGGTAACCAAGAATCAGATATGATTGAAAAACGACTGAACAAGGATGGCCTTAAGTAATCATTCACCCTACCCCAGGTCTGAACTCCAGTCTTCTTTGTGAAGTAAAAAATACTGTCCAAGTGATGAAAAAGGGAGTTGAATTGTGAAAGGAAAAGATGCAGTCATATAAAACTGGCTTGAAGAAAAGGTGCTTCTGTACCTGGAAAAAGGAGATCTAAAAACCTAGCATCCGCCAGTCCTCTCTACTGGTGGAGTTTGCATAGGGTCCCAGCTGAAATCCCAGATTTCCCAACTCAAAGGAGGCTGAGACCACCCAGCCCGCTGGCCAGGGTGGGTGGGTGGGGGCAGTTCAAAGAAGGTGTCTATGAAGGAGAGAACATGTGTGCTATGGAAGTGGAAGGGGAAAAGCTTCTTTCACTCCAATAAAATGTAGAAAGTACAAAGGACTAACAGAAACCTATGAACTACTTCAGAAGACACAGAAATCCTGAGGAGTTTCTAGAGATCATAAAACAACAGGAAGCAACTCCAAAATAATGGAAACAAAACATAAAACTGTAAAATGAAGATATTAGGATGGAAATTAGGCCAGAAGTCAGATCTCTCAATGCAGACAAACTTATATACAAAAGTCTCAGCATCCAAAGTCATAAAGGAAACACTATCTGAACAAGAAGACATAAACTGTAGCACAATAGTGGTAAGAGATTTCAATAACCCTCTCTCAGTTTTGGATGTCTGACAAAAAGATAAACAATAGGGAAAATGCAAATTGCTAGAGAAGCTAGAGTTAAAAGACTTATGAACCTTTATAAAAATTGACCATATACTAGGGCACAATAGATATTGCAAACAAAACAAAAAATGTAGAAATGGTTAATACACCCTTTACAATTCATAATGCAATAAAAATAGTAATTGGTTCAGGGATGACAAAGAAAAGATACAGACCCAAATGGAAACTTAACAATGAAATCCTAAATAATGAGTGAGTCAAAGAATAAATCATAGAAACAATTAATAGCTATGTAAAGGAAAATGATAATGATGAAATGACATATCAAAACTTCTGAGATGCAGCTAATGCAGCCCTCAGGGGGAAAATCATATCCTTACAAACATACATAAACAAAATAGAAAAAGAGAGGATCAATGAAATGAATGTGCATTTTTAAAAATTAGGAAGCCAACAAATAAACCTAAAATAAGCACAAAGGAGAAGATAATGAAAAACTAGAGGAGAAATGGATCATTAGAAACCAAAAACACCCATAGAAATGATATATAAAATTAGAAACTGGTTCTATGAAAAGAGTAATGAAATTGATGAACCCGGAAAAAGGAGAAAACAGAAAATTAAATCAATAAAATAGAAAATGAGCAAGGTAAAATTACAACAAAACTAGAAGAAATAAAAAGAATAATCAGAACACATTATGCATAGTTATATGCTGTAAGAATACAAAAGAAATAGTGGAATACTTGGAAAAATATAAAATAGCCAAAGTATCAGAATACCAGTGAGATATTTAATAACTGAACCTCAGAAAAAGAAATGAGCTAAAAATAAATAAATAAAAGAAACAAATAAACAAAACCCCTCCCAGTCTTGATGGATTTATAGGATAATTATCAAACTTTTAAAAAAAACTAGGTGGTGCAGTGAGTAAAGCGCCCCGGCCCCAGCCCAGGAGTCAGGAGGACCCAAGTTCGTTCCAGCCTCAGATACTTAACACACACACACACACACACACACACACACACACACAAAACTAGCTGTGTAACCTTGGGCAAGTTACTTAACCCCAATTGCCCTCCAAAAGGCAAAACAAACAAACAAAAAGAACAGTTCTTATCCATAATTCACAAATTATTCTCAAAAATTGGGAAAGAAAATGCCTTGCCAGAATCTTTTTTCTGAAATAAATATAATCCTGGTACCTAAACCAGGGAAAAGATGAAACCAAAAGAAAACTATAGGGGCGGTGCTTTCTACAGAAACAGAGAAGTCTAGAATGGGATATGGTTTGGAGGAAAAGATAATGAGTTCTGTCTGGGGGCATATTGAGTTCCAAATTTCTCCAGGACATCTCGCTTGAGAGGTGTAAGGCAATTAGTAATGTGGGGTTAAAACTCAGATGAGAGAGATTGGAGCTGGACATATAGACCTAGAAGTCATCTGCATGGAGATAGTAGTTAAAGTCATGGGAGAAGGGTATGAGAGAAACAGAGAGACAGACACAGAAAGAAACAATAAAAGTTAACATTTTTATGTTTTAAGGTTTGCAAAAAACTTTACAAATATTATCTCATTTTATCCTTACAACAACCCCTGTGAGGGAGATACTATTAATATTCTCATTTTATAGATGTTAAATGACTTACCCAGGGTCACACAGTCAATAAATGTCAGAGGCCAGATTTGAATTACAATTTTCCTGACACCAAATCTAACACTCTTGTCCCACCTAGCAACTGCCACTACAACAGAAAGTTGGAGAAAATCCACAGTTAGGGGGCATAAAAAACAAAGACACTGAGAAAGAGTAGCCAGACAGATAGGCAGAGAACCAGGAAAGAGCACTATCATGAAAACCCACAGAGGAGAGAATATCCAAGAGGAAAGGCTGGTCAACAGTGTTCAAGGCTACTGCAGAAAGGGCAAGGATGAGGATTGAGAAGAGACCAAGAAATCCAGCAATTAAGAGGTCATCGGTAACTTTTGAGAGAGTAATTTTAGTAAAGTGATTTTAGAAAAGACTTTAGAAAGCCAGATTATAAAGGGTTGAGGAGAGAGGATAAGAAATTGAGGCAGTGAGTATAGACAAGGAGTTTGGATAAGAAAGGGAAGAGAGAGATAGGATGAAAGCTTGAGGGGATGGCAGGATCTAGTGAAGGTTTTTTAAACTTGGGGAAGACCCAGACATGATCGAAGGTAGTAGGGAAGAAGCCAGTCAATTAGACAGTGGGGTTTCATGGTGAGGGCAATTTACCGAAGAAGACAAGAGGACCATGTGTGCATGTAGAGGGGTTGACCTTACCAAGGAAAAACCTCTTTGTCAGAGACTAGGGAAGAAGATGAGTGAGTGAAAGATGATGACAAGGGGTTTCAAGATGAAGAGAATGGAAGAAGAGGGAACTCATCATTGAATGGCCTTAGTTTTCTCAATAAAGTAGGAGGCAAGGTTTTCAGCTGAGAGAGAAGGGGGGAGGAGAGATGAAGAGAGAAGAGAAGGTATTGAAATAGATTTTGTGGGAACTGAAGGAGGGAATCAATTAGTGACTGTTGCCTTGCAGCAGTGAGGGCTCAGGCAAGGTGGGAATAATGTAAATTTGTAATATACCTAGTCAGCATTGTTGGGATACTTCCCTCAGTTTTGTTCAGCAGCCCTACTGTTCAGTAGAAGCAGAGGAGATAGTGGGAGTAACCCAGGACTGAGGTTTGTCAAGAGAACAGAGGTGATTGGAGGAGGGAGTGTGAAATTCAAAAGCAGAGGACATCATAGAGTTGAAATAGCTAACTCTCTGATTGAGGGCAGGGAGGGAGGAAAGCAAAATCAGAGTAGTAATAATGGCCTGAAAAAATATCAAAGGGTGAAGGGACTAGAGGTCTTGATGAGGGCAAAAAACAGGTGTTCAAGGGGTGAGGCCCAGGGAGAGGTGGAATGATAGCAGGTTGTGGTATGATAGGAGAATGTCAGAGTTTCTAATTAGGGAAATGGAACACTTGTGGATACTTGTGAGCTTTAGAGTATGACCATCCCTATGTGTGCCCGAGTTGGAATGAAGGATCAAGTCATGGGATTTAAGGAGACTGAGGAATTAGAAGGTTAAAATTAAATGTGAAAATCCCCTAGTATAAGGGCAGGGGAGAAAAGGACAATGAACTCCATAAGAAAGAAAGAATAACTGGGGAGCCTGTACACTACAGCCAGCATAATTAGGAACGTGTGGATCATTTTGGTTGAGTAGATTCTGAAGGGGGAAAGGTAGTAAAGAAGGCAGAGGGTAAGTCTGGAAGTGACAATGGGGAGCAGGGAGACTTCCCTTTTGGGATAAGTGGAGAGGTGGGGGGCAAGGAGAAAAGTCCAGTCAGGACTGGAGATGATGTCTGAGGATACAGTGGCATTGGAGGGGAGCCAGATATCAGTGATGGATAATAGATAGAAAGAGTGAGAAAAAGAGGTCCAAGATGAAAGGGAGCTTTGCTCACTCTACAAAAAAACAGGAAAAGAGGTTTGTTTGCTGATAAGCAGCTCTTTCTACCCTCATCTCTCCTTGTTCCATACCTAAGCCTCTTTTTGAGAAGCAACAAAAAGATCAGCTCCAGTTGCATATTATCTCTGCTGTTAGAATGTAAGCTCTCTGAGGGGCAAGGACCTCTTTGTTTTTGCATCCCCATTGCTTAGTACATTTTGTTGTTGAGTCATTTCAGTCGTGTGAGACTCTCTGTGACCCTGTTTGGAGTGTTCTAGGCAGGGATACTAGAGTGGTTTGCCATTTCCTTCTGCAACTTATTTTTCAGATGAGGAAATGGAGGCAAATAGGGTCAAGTGACTTGCTCAGGGACAAACAGCTAGGAAGTGTCTGAGGTTGGATTTGAACTCAGGTCCTCCAGGGCTAGAACTCTATCTACTCAGCCACCTAGCTGTATATAGTAGATGCTTAATAAATGATTATAGGTGGTAGGTAGGTAGACAAATAGATAAACAGTACAAATAGTCAATGTTCAGGAGTAGTTCTTTGAACCATACTAGCCTACTTCCAGTGGTGTGCTGGTAAATGTTTAACAACAGGCTCTCTTTAACAACAGGATATACTTTTAATTTTAATCTGCATTGATGACATTTTCTCTATTAGTTTCTTAAGTGTAGACAATCAACAGAACAATAAATGAAGCCCTGATTTGTAGCATTGATGATTTCTAAGGTGTAAATTCTCGTGCTGAAAAACTGAACAATTGTTCCTCCAGGCAGCACACTCCTGCCTACTTCCCATTGCTCACACATGAGTCCCCACCTCCATGCCTTTGCACATGCTTCCCTGCCTCATCTCTGCCCCTTAACCTCATGGATTGCTGTTTTGGCTTTCTTTGTGTCCTTGTCTTTTTGCTTAAGAGCAGCTAGGTGGCACTGCAGCAGACAGAATTCTGGGCCTGGCGTCAAAAAGACTCTTTCTGAGTTCAAATCTGATCTCAGATACTTACTAGCTGTGTGACCCTAGGCAAATCACTTCACCCTGTTTGCCTCAATTTATTCAGCTATAAAATGAGCTGGAGAAGGAAATAGCAAACCACTCTACTATCTCTGCCAAGAAAACCCCAAATGGGGTTACAAAGAGTTGGATACAACTGAACAACTAGAACAAAAATTCATTGCTTACTTGCTTGATTCTAGGGTCTGCAGTCATCTCAACAAAATTATAAACACATTTGACTTTCAGCTCACTTTCTTTCCAAAAGAGAAACAAAACCCTCCTCCAAATCCCACAAAGAAATCAGTTATTATTTTTTAGGTCCCAGAATAACTGCATTCTGCTACTGGTGTAGTTCCTGGGCCCTTTGATTAGCTTATTAAGCATCATCTGGCAAAAACCCAAGTCTAACTAGAATAATAGCATTGTCACAGCACTGGTGCTATATGGTCACTGCCCTATGTCATTAGGCGGGTACAGGACATTATAGTACATTCACAGAAATGTAATAAAGTACTGTCCTATGGTTATAATACTAAAAGATGCAATTTAAAAGACATCATTTGGCTTGATTCTACTTTTCCAGCACAGAATGGCCTAGAAGGGCAGTGTGGCAAAGCACTGATATGGTAATAGGCTTCCTTCTATAGGATTTCCTTAACCTAGCCCAGGGGTGGGAAACCTGTGGCCTCAAGGCCACATGTGGCCCTCTAGGACCCCCAAGGATGGCCCTTTGACTAAATCCAAATGAGTTCAGTCAAAAGTCTGTACTTGAGGACCTAGAGATGGATTTAGTCAAAGGGCCACACTTGAGGACCTAGAGATGGATTTAGTCAAAGGGCCACACTTGAGGACCTAGAGAGTCACCTGTGGCCTCAAGGTCATGGATTTCACACCCCTGACCTAGCCCCACAGTTCTAAGTACTTGTTGCTCTGAAACCCATTTAAACGTCTACTTCTTTTATAGAGAGAAGGCTGAACAGAAGCAAGAAGGACTCATTTGCACTGTTGAATGGAACAACTCTGCCATGTCCAGGGGCTGGGCTCTTTGGGGGAAAGAAGAAGTGCCAAGTAGCATTTGGATGCTTTGGGGCCACAATCAAAATATAGCTTCTCCTCCAACAAAAGCAAATTTCAAGGAGGCTACTATGAATCTTTATCCATCTGTTTGCATGTCAAGGGAGGGGAGTCGATGGTTCACTGGACATCGATTGTATTCATTTAATTACGTTTCCATGTTACACCAAAATAAGTCTACTCTGTCCCGCACCATCCGTCTGCGGCCCCAAAGCACGGAGCCTATAAAAACGAAAACAGCCGCCAAGGACCATAAAGAAGCAATAAGAAACCGTCTCTCCTCTAGCAGCTGGGAAGTCACTGCTGAAGCCACATGATTCCTCTGCTGTGTTCTATTTTCCCTCTATTTCTGCTATGGCATGTTAACCATGAAGCTCCTGCATTTCTGGTGTTATAGACACATGGCTCCTCCATGGGTATCTCTAGCCCTACTAATAAAAACCTCTGGCTGTGTTATGCAGAGCAGCTGCAAATTTACAAAGACTCAAGTTGTTACTGGTATTGCAGCTGTCTTGTGACCATGTAAAGAGCTTCTTAGGTGCCTGTATGTCCTTCTGGGTCCTGGCAACATAATGTCACAAAGACCATTTCACCCTCTTGGCATGGATGCCTACTGGTATTACCTGAACTCATCCTTCCTCCTTAAGAGTTTTATTCTTCTGTTCTGATCACCTGAAGTATGGTAGTTGGGCTGTCTTGTTGGCACATCTTGGCAAACTGGAGAGGGGTCAGAGTTTCAGGAGCTTTGCTTGAATCCTTGGCCTTTCTTCGGTGCCTTGCACCCCTTCCCCATGGCTCTGTTGCTGTTCAGAGAAGATCCTTTGCCCGCAATTTGGCCTTGCATGCAAGCTGCCCAGAGAATGGCCATGTGTCATTCCCACAGTCAAAGTTGCTGACTAAAACTACTTCTGTTCATTTTGCTGGACTAGCTGTTTGCAGATAGGGCTCAGAAATATGCCTCTACCACCAATCAGGAACACCTGGCTTTCTGTCAAGGTCACCTCCCAAAGGGCTCAGATACATTTCTGACATCTTTCCAGTCGCTCGCATCATATTATCCTGAGTCCCCATTCAGGCTTTGGGTCTTACTTTTGTAGGCCAACAGAAAGAATGATTCCTCCTAACCACATCTATCCTCTCAGGCCATATTAAAGAACTGTACCAGTCACTGAAACATAATCAGGAAATGTATTTTGCCCTTCTAACTAGGTTCCCATGGCATGTCCAAACTCTCCAAACTCTATAGCAAGACAGATATAGACAGTCAGTGGTTCAAAGAAAAGTTCCTCAAATTGATCAGGGAACTCCCTTGATGAACAGATGGATTCTATGGAAGCCAGAATGGCTGACCTTGAAGACAGGATATGCAGAGATAATTTAAGGATCATAAGTCTTCCAGAAGAAAAAAAAACATGTTAAACATCCTGAATACCATACTGCATGAAATACAAGAAAACCACCCAGAAGTCTGGGGAAGAAAAAACAGATGCCAAAATACTCCATAGATCACAAACAGAAAATTAGACTTAAAACTCCAAGATACAAAGGAAATCTTGGGATTTCAATGCCATATAAGAATTTTTCAAGGGGCCTGGATAAAGATCTTCAGCTATGAAGGAAAAATCAATTCAAATCTACAAATCTACTTCTACAAAAAATCAGAAGAGCTTAGAACATGACATTCCATAAAAGCAGAGAAGAATGGAATCCCCTCAAATAACCTACTCTGAAAAAATGAGCCTAATCGTCAATGAAAACATCAACAAAAGAGGAGCATGGGAGTCATTTCCAAAAAAGAAACGAGGAGAAATCTGAGCATCCAAATGGCAAATCCTCCAATTAAGAGAATCACAGCATAAGGTCGGATGTGATTGATTCAATAAATCAAATCAAGTAGCAAGATGCTATTCCCTGATACCTTAACCAGGCTAGAATATTTCTTTGTTGAATCAATCGATGATTTAGAATAAGGGCAGAAAAGTTATTGTTCAGTCTAGAAGTCCTCGAAAGCTTAGATGAACTGGAGTGATGTCACACAGTAAATGTATTAGGATTGGTGGAAGAAATGTGTTCATATCCTGTGGGGCACCTATAAAATTAGAAGAACAGTCTGAAACTCAGAGTATTTGAGTGTCCAGTGTTAGAGGGAAGCTGCCTTTTCCTCTCCTTGGGGGATGGGGAGAGGACAGGGAGAGAGGGAGAAGAGCCCCTCCCTTGGTCTTTTTCTTAGTCTTGCTCTCCTCCCCTCCATCCCACCAACCTTAGCCAGAGAATGACCCCATAAACTTCAGAGTACCTAGGGATTTGGACATTTTCATTAACATCTTAGCAGCATTCTTGAGATAGCAGCAGCTGGCAGCATTATCTGCATCAGGAGTAGAAGACAGATTAGGTGCTATGAAGAATGGCAAATTCAAGGCTCCACAAGGAGCCCAGCAGGCAAGCTGCACCATAACTAAGGGGAACATCTTGAAGATTGTAGAGAAAGGAGTCCTAGGGGATAAAAAAGTACTTTGTGCCATAAGTACACCCTAAGTCTGAGCCCACCCCTGGACTCTATGGTCTGGTGGGAGCGTAGATCTCAGACTTGGGGAACAGGAATGTTTCATACCAGCTGCACTTGTGGCAACACACCTTCTTAATCAAAAGCTAATGAAGACTGACTGACTAATTGATATCAACTAATAACCATGGGAGGAAACACACTGATGGGAGCTTGTGAGTTAGAGAGGTAGAAAACACTTCAGGGTTAATCCTACAGCCCTGAGGGAATAAATAGCTAGCCTCACTCTGGGGATCCAGCCAACAGGTGCCAATGGAGGTTGGGGAAAGTACATTAAGAACTTGTGCTACACTAAAAAAGGTACATAAATACAATTATTTTTTAAACATCCAAAGCAATAAAATAAATTCTCTCATGTGTCTAGGACAAGATAATATTATTGCTTAAATAAAAAAGAAATCTGATCAAAAGTTCAAAGAAAGAACAGAGAGCCATCATTAAAGTACAAGGGGATCCATGCCTATGAAGATTTAAGGACAATTTGAACAGTAAAGATCAGAGAAGAACTGAATTAATATTGCAGGAATTTTAAAAGCTACACTGCCATAGCACCCCCCCCCGAAAAGTAAAGCCATCGGTGGGAGCTAAGGATCTATGGTTTTGAGGGAATGTTGACCCACAAAGTGCCTTGAATGTGAGGGGAAGCCCTCTACCATGTGTTTGTGAGAGGAGGCAAAGATTCAGACCACAAGATAGTCCCAGAGGCAAGCAGTAAAGCCTCAGGGGAACCACCTATGTGCAATTATAGCTCTTTTCAGTGAGGAGTGTCCAGTTACCTAAGGAGGAATCCTTTGATCCCTCGTTTTGATCTTCATTGTTGAGATGTTACAGGAGAAGGTACTTAGAAAGCCACAAGACAAGCAGAGCAGTTTGGTTACTATCCTGTTGAAGCCAATTTATTCTTTGAACTCAACTGTACAAATAGAAACTCACTATTTTATATTCCATACTCCTTTTCTGTTCTTTGGACAGTGAAATATTCCTGTTTTGTTATGTTTGTCAGGAACATAAGAAAAAAGAAGTGTTTAAAAAAAAGAGTACCAGTGACCTCCCCTCCCCTCCCCCACGAAGAAAAATGCAGGCTCTTTCCAGAGGGCCTCAGGGGCCTACCTTTGATGTCCTCTCTACGGTAATGATGAACATTCCCTTGGCTATTATTTTTAGACATCTGTGGGTGCTAGATTATTCATTGAAGGTACAGAGAGTACAAGAGGACAATTCTGTTAAACTCTTAACTACTTCCCAAGAGAAAGGGGAAAATATGTATCTCTAACATGTTCCCTTCTCTTCTGTCACAGCTACCACCCTATTTCAGGCCTTCATCATCTTTTACTTAAATTATTACAATGGTCTTCAAGGCAGTATCCCTGCCTCTAGTCTCTCCCTCACCAGATGCAGTGGAAGACCTTGGCCTTTTTAAGCTAGGTCTTCATTAGTTGTCCTGACCTATGTTTTGCCACTGGACCCTGATGACTCTGGAGGAGAGAGTGAGGCTAATGACTTTGAATGGCTCTACCTTACTTAAAATCCAATTCACTTGCAAATCAAGAGATTACCCTCCTGGTGCCATTGGTCCTCTTTGAGAATGAAGACTGAACAACTCTCCCCTCACCAATCCATCGGCCACATACTTGCCAAAGTGATTTTCTGAAAGCATATGACTGAACATCTTATCCCCTTACTCAATAAACTCAAATGACTCACTAGTAACTCTAGGCTCAAACAGAAACTCCTCTGTTGGTCAGTTAACAAAAACAAGCATCTATTGGACACAATGTGTACCAGGCACAATGCTAAGTGCTAGGAACACAGATACAAACAAAAATATAAACAATCCTTGTCCTCATGGAGTTTACATTCCAATAGGGAAAGATAATCCATAAAAGGGAGCTGAAAAGGAGTCAGGGAGAAGAGAAGGTACCCTCATGGAAGCATGGTAGCAATGTCTGGTGAGTCAGAAACAGGCTACAGGGGTACTGAAGGATGGCTGGTCTAGGCCTTTCCTCAAACTGGAGTTTCCAGGATGAGCTCACTAATAGGAGCAAGGGACAGAAAGGGAAGAGGACTCTTCTAAGGTGAGAAGGACACAGGGGAAGAGAGACCTTGTACCATGAGAGGGTAGCTGAGGCATGGTGCCAAAGTTTGGAGAGTCATAAGCAGGCCAGAAGAGTGTGTTGGGCATTTCAAGCTCTTCACCACCTGGCCCCCTCCTACTTTGTCAGTCTTCTAATACTCCCCTCCTTGTAGCCATATTGACCAAACTTGCTATTCCTCCCATGGAACACTCCATCAACCTTCTCTGTGCTTTTTTGTTGGCTATCCCTCATGCCTGCATTCATCCCTCTCCTCAACTTTACCTCTTAGAATAATGGATTTCCTTAAAGGCTCTTTTCGCCTTCTATAGCAGGCCTTTCCCAGTGTTCCCAAACTTCTAATGCCTTTCCTTCTAAGTAAGGGTCAGAGGAAGAAGAGTACTGGTAATTGGTGGTTCCTTCTCCAGGAGTCCTGAAGAGTCCTGTTGACCTAATAACACCACTAGAGAGGAATGTTGTCCTTCCTGGCCCCTATATCTAAGATGCAACAGTACAATCTCCTTGGACATATAAAATCAGTGACTACTATGCACTTCTGGACATTTCAGGTGGACACAAGTGATACTGCCAGAAGGAACCTAGAAAGTATTTCCAGAGATTATGAAGTCTCAGGCAAGAAACTTACAACCAGAGGGGCCCAGGTTGTATTTTTCTCACTGCTGCTTATTAAAGGCAAGGGATGCAGGAGGAAAAAGTGATTGGAGAAGCAAAGAGCTGACCAAGGTGGTGATATCTGAGGATGAGATTTGGATTTCTGGATCATAGCTTAAAATATCAGGATGGCAGGCTATTGGCCAGAAATAGCATGCACTTAACAAAGGCTGGTGAGAATGTGTCTGTCTAGTGTCTTGGAAGGCTAATTAAATAGTCTTAAAACAAAAAAGGACAATGAAACTCAATGGATAGCCACATGCTCGATATTATAGAGAATAGCTAACTAAGGGTGAAAAATAACAGTTGAGACAAACAGAGCTTAATAGGAGAAAAATTCAAGAAAAGAGTGCATGGTTTCAGGTAGCTATACATAAATACACAGAGAGCAGGCAATGAGGAAGTTCAGCTACAGGTCCTACTGTAAGGAGAAAATGTTGAACCTATAGGTATCACTAAGACTGTGTAGGATGAAATTTATAAAGGAATTTGGGCTCTGGATGTGTATTTTATTGTTATTGTTGTTGAGTTGTTTACAATCATGTCCAACTCTTCATGATCTCAGTTGGGGTTTTCTTGGCAGAGATACTGAAATGATTTGCTGTTTACTTCTCCAGCTCATTTTGTAGATGAGGAAGCTGAGGTAAACAGGGTGAAGTGACTTGTCCAGGTTCACACAACCAGTAAGTGTCTGAGGTCAGAGTTAAACTCAGGTTTTCTTGACTCCAAGTCTGGTGCTCTATCCACTGCAGTGCCACCTAGATGTCACCTGGATGAGTATACCTTGCTCAAAAGAACCAGGCTAAGGTAAAGGGGAAAGGAGTTGACATTATACATTAGCTCCTATTAGGAAATCCAGGAACCTGAAGGGGGAAGCATGGTGGAAAGTATTGGATAAACAATTGGGGGAGAAATAGAAGTAATTTCACCACTGGAATGTTGCTGGAGAGAAAGAAGAAGTAGTTGAGGAGTTTAGGGAATATCCAGCCTAGCACAGAGGTATGAAGTGATGGGAAACTTCAAATATATAAATATCTGCTGGAGCTCTCTTTTTTTGCCAAAAACAGAGCAGCTAATAAGTCCTGACTTATCTTTGTGATGATGATAAAGGTGGGGAAGAACCAACAAGAGAAATTTTTATTCTTGATCTGATTGTCACTAAAAGGGATGAACTGGTTTTCTGGGATGGAAATGGAGGGGACCTTGGGGAGAAATTGCCACTCCATGCTAGTGTTGGTAATAGAGAAAGAGAGGACACACACTGTAGAGTTTGGTTTAAAAAAACTGTTTTCAAAAGGGTCAGAGAAAGGATAGGTAGGATCCCATGGAATACAATTCTCCAGGAGAAGTCAGGCTAGGAGGGATAAGGGATATTCAAGAACAAAATTCTGAATAAACAAAGGAAAGCAATTCCAGTAATGAGCAGAAATAGAGGTGTTCAAAGAGACATGTGGAAGAACATGGTACTCACCAACCAATTTAGATTTTAGAAAGGACACATACAGAAAATGGAAGCAAGGGTAAATAAGAATAAAACATGGCACAATGTATAAGAATAGTGTCAGGAATGGAAAACCTTGTCTAATTGGTGGGTGGAGTAGAGGACAGAAGAAGGGATAGGACTGCTACTTGGGGTGGATAATTGATGAAATAGAGAAGGTAAAGCTGATCAAGTCCTGTTTTGAAATGGAAACAGCAGAGTGTACAGAGCACCAGACCTGTAGTCAGGGAGGGCTGAGTTCAAATTCAAACTCGACGCTAGCTATATGACTCTAGGCAAGTCACTTTACCTCTGTTTGCCTCAATTTCTTTATCTGTAAAATGGAGATAATAATAGTAACCTACCTCCCAGGGTTGTTGTAAGGATCAAGTGAGATAATGTTTGTAAATCACTGAGCACAGTGCCGGGCATGTAGTGAATACTATGAAAATATAAGTGATGATGATGATGATGATGGTTTTTTTTTCTCTTCCAGGAGGAAGACAGAGAATGGCATATTGGGTAGTTGGCCTTGGAGCCATGAAGACCTAAGTTCAAGTCCTGACAAATTCTTTCTCTGCCAATGAAAATGACCTTTGCAATGAAAATGACTAAACAAAAATGGGTTAACAGGGAATTGATACCCAAGACAGCATGCAGTTTCCCTTAATGAATTCAAGTCCCAGGGTCCAGATGATATGATGGCTGAGCTGCTGTCAGTGACACATGAAAAATTATAGAGAATGGCAGCAGGAACTCAGGACTGTAAAAGAGATGATGTCCTGCTATTACAATAACAAGAAGATAATGGAGTCTGCAAACTACAGACCAGTGAGCCTGGCTTTAATTCCTTGGGAAATACTACAATGGATCATTAAACAGATGTTTAGTGAACATCTGGAAAGAGAAGTTGTGATCAGAAAGAACCAGCATGGCTTCATTGAGTCATGCCAGACTAATCTAATTTCCTTTAGAGCTACTAAACTTACAGATAAAGAGATATAGTTTACTCAGATTTTAGGAAAGTATTTGATAAACTATTTCATACTATTCCTGAATAAAAGATAGAAATACTAGATAATACAAGTAGATGGATACAGAATTTGTTGAACCACTACATTCAAAGAGTGGTAATTAATGGTTCTACATCAACTTGAAAGGAGAGACCAAAGGCTATATGCTACTTTTGTTATCAGTGACTTGGATAAAATCATAGATGGCATACTCATCAAATTTGCAGATGACACAAAAGTGGAAGATATAGCTAACACACTGGATGAAAGAACAAGGATACAAAGAGATCTTGACAAGCCAGAACACTGGGCCAATCTAATAAGATTAAATTCCATTGGTATAAACATAAAGTTTTATACTTAGATTCTAAAACTCACCTTCACAAGTATAAGACATGAGGCATGGTTAGACCGTGGCTTGTCTGAAAAATATCTGAGGGTTTTAGTGGACTTGTACAAGTACAACATTAGTCAGCAGAGTATTATGGCAGCCAAAAAAAGCTAATGCACCTGCATTAAGAAAGACATAGATTTGGAGTGGCTAGGTGGTTCCTTGAATAGAGCATTGGCCCTGGAGTCAGGAGGACCTGAGTTCAAATCCGACCTCAGACACTTAATGAACTTACTAGCTGTGTGACCTTAGGCAAGTTACTTAACCCCAACTGCCCTTCTTCCCCCCCTTCAACAAAAAGCAAAAAAAGACAGATTCCAGGAACAAAGAGGTGATGATTCCTCTGTACTCTGCCCTGGTCTGATCATGAATAGAAAATTGTGTTCAGTTCCAAGGGCGTACAGTTTAAGAAAGACAGGAAGGAAGGAAGGAAGGAAGGAAGGAAGGAAGGAAGGAAGGAAGG
>NW_027186316.1:4930973-4935559 GCF_028583685.1 Petaurus breviceps papuanus
AGGAAGGAAGGAAGGAAGGAAGGAAGGAAGGAAGGAAGGAAGGAAGGGAGGGAGGGAGGGAGGAGAAGGGAAGGAAAGAAGGAAAAAAGGAAAGGAGAAATGTATGAAGGAAAGAAGGAAGAAAGAAAAGGAAGGAGAGAAGGAGGAAGGGAGGGAGGAGGGAAGGAAAGAAGAAAGGAAGAAAAGGAAAGAAATAACATTTATTAAGTAACCTACTATGTTCCAGGCAGTGTACTTTATAAATATTATTTATCCTCACCATAATCCTATCATGTAGGTGTGATTATTATTTTACAGTTGAAGAAACTGAGGCAAATAGAGGTCAAATGTCTTACCTGGATGCTTGCACAGCTAGAACTGGAGAACATCCAAAAGAGGATGACCAATCTGGAGAAAGGATTCGATTCTATGTCATATAGGAATCATGTGAAGAAAATGGGTGTTTTAACTCGGAAAAAAGAAGTCTCCTAGAAAACATGATAGCTACTGTCAGTATTTGAAGCACTGTCATTTGCAAGAGGAATTAGTCCAATTCTATTTGGTCCCAGGAGACAAAATCAGGAGCAAAAGGAAGTTGCAAAGAGAAAAATTTCTAATTGGTGTCAGGAAAAGCCTCCCAACAATGAGAGCCATCTAGGGGTGAATAGGCTGTTTCAGGTGATGGTTTTCCACTAATTAGAAGTCTTCAAGCACAGGCTGCCTAACACTTCATGCATATGGCATAATGAAAATTCTTTTTCTGCTATAAATTGGCTTAGACATCCACTGAGGTCCCTTTAAACTTTGAAGTTCTCTGATTCTGTGATAAAGTGATTCTTTAAAGACAGAAAATAAGGTTAGAATTCATTAGTTTCTTATTATTAAGTCATTTCCGTCATGTCGAATTCTTTGTGTCCCCATTTGGGGTTTTCTTTGCAAAGATACTGGAGTAGTTTGCCATCTCCTTCTTCATCTCATTTTACAGATAAGGAAACTGAGGCAAATAGAAGTTCAGTGACTTGCCCAGGGTCACATAGCTAGTAAGTGTCTGAGGCTGGATTTGAACTCAGGAAGATGAATCTTCCTGACTCCAGACCTAGTGCTCTATTCATTGAGTCACCTAGCTGCCTGGCACATACATTTTGTTGTTCAGTCATTTCAGTCCTGTCTGATTCTTTGCAACCCCATTTGGGGTTTTCTTGGCAAAGATACTAGATCAGTTTGCCATTTCCTTCTCCAGCTCATTTTACAGATGAGGAAACTGAGGAAAACAGAAGTTCAATGACTTGCCCACAGTCACACAGTTAGTAGGTGTCTGAGACCAGATTTGAACTCAGATCCTCCTGACTCCAGGCCCAGCATTCTATTCACTGTACCACCTAGCTGCCTAGAACCCATTAGAGAGACTACAAATAGAAAGTCTTTACTTAAATACATTAAAGGAAAGAGAACTTACTACTGTATATCAAGGCAGCATTTTCTATTTTCAGACAACTGTAATCATTAGAAAATTCCTCCTTATATCAAGCTGAAATGTGGCTCTCTGAAACTGCTATCCACTATTACAGGGGAAATTTTCAAGAATGAAATTCTGATGGTACAAAGGGAACTGATTCCAGGCAGCATAGACCAAGAACAAATCAAGCAGGATAAAATGTCATCTCTTTTCCTGATGATGAGTCTTCAAACCAATATTCCCAAGCTGAATTATCTTAACCTTATTAATCATATTAGGTTCTGAATGACTTTTCACTGTTTCAGAAGGTCAAACCCAGCCTCCAAAAATGACTCAGGATATCTCAAAGGATATGTTGCACAGCAAGCCTTGAGGGCCATATTCTCAAAAGTTATCTACAATCTCCCAAAGAGGACTCCCTAGTGTGTTTATCTCTAAATTTGTATTGTTTTCCATCAGTATTTCTCAGTGACAAAGCTATTAAGTGGGGAGAAGAACCTTGAGTGTTTTGGATAAGGGCAAAGACTGTCACAATCATTGAATTACCTTAGAGGCCATCTAACCCAACCCTCTCACTTTAGAGACAGTGAGCTTCGGACCCAGAAAGGGGAAGGGTTTTGTCTAAAGTCATACTGGTGTAGAAGAACTTAAATGAACTGATGCAAAGTGAAGTGAGCAGAACCAGGAGAACATTGTACATAGTAACAGCAACACTATTCGATGATCAATTGTGAATGACTTAGCTATTCTCAGCAATACAGTCATCCAAGACAGTTCCAAAGGACTCATGATGAAAAATGCTATCCACCTCCAAAGAAAACACTGGTGAAATCTGAATGCAGAACAAAGCAGACTTTTTTTCAACTTTCTGGGTTTTTTTCATGAGTTTTCCCCCCTTTTTTATAACACAACTTTTTTTATGTTTTATGTTTATAAAAAAGATACAACATGTCTTTTTTTATAACACAACTAATATGTTTTGTATGATTGAACATGTATAATCTATATCAAATTGCTTACTCTCTCAGGGAGAGGGAAAGTAAGGGAGGGAGAGAGAAAATTTGGAATTTGAAGTTTTTAAATGAGTGTTAACTGTCTTTACATGTAACTGGGGAAAAATAAAATATTATTTTAAAAATTTAGGAAAGGGAGGGGGAGAAAATTTGAAACTCAAGGGATTGTGGAACTGAATCTTATAAACTAAAAGTAAACAAATTAATAAAGACAAAAAATTTTTTTAAATAAATAAAAATTTAAAAATTAAAGTCATAGTGGTAGGGTCAGTGCAGAAACAGTGTGGATTAGCAGATAGGGCATTGGACCTGGGTTCAAATCCTACCTTACTAGTTATGTGATTTTGGGCAAGTAACTTAACTTAACATTCAAAAATGAACAAATTAAGCTTGATGGCTTCTAAGCTCCCTTCTGGGACCCAGGCTAAAAAAAAAGGATCATTTTGATTTATTGGCTCTTCTGCTCAATAAACTCCAGTAACTTCTTATTATCTCTAGGATCAAGTCTAACTTTTAGGGGGCAGCTAGGTGGCACAGTGAATAGAACACTGACTCTGGAGTCAGGAGGACCTAAGTTCAAATCCAGCCTCAGACACTTAACACAAAATTAACTGTGTGACCTTGGACAAGTCACTTAACCCCAATTGCCCTACCTTCCCCCCTCCAAAAAGCAAAAAAAAAAAAATCTAACTTTCACATTTAAAGCCATTTCCAAATTGGCTCCAACCCATCTTTCCAACTGTATTCTACTTCATATACTCTTTGGTTCAGTTCTTTATGCCCAATCTCTTATCTCTGTACCTTTGCATAGGCCATCCTATGTGCCTAGAAATCTACTCTCTCCTCACCACTACCTCAATGTATCCTTACTTTCCTTTAAACCAGTTCCAACAACTGGCTGTTAGTGCCTTACCTTGTTTCCATCATATTTCTATTTTGTATGTGAGAGGCAGCTGTGGATAGAGAGCTAGCCTTGGAGTCAGGAAGAACTGCATTTGAGTCTCACCTCTGACACATACTTGACTGTGGGATGCTGGGTAAGTTACTTAACCTCTCAAGGCTGCCAGGAAACTCTCTAAGGTTACAAGTTGTGGAGAAAGTACTGATCTACAATAGTGGAGGGGTTTTTCTCACTAGGAGTTGCTTATGCTGGTGTGTTAGGGCCGCGAGTGCGAGAGACACTGTGGCAGTCACAAGATGTCAGAGGGAGTGCACGTGACCTCTGAGGGGCAGGGGCTTGGAGATATGGAGGCCGACTCTGCCAGGCTGTAAAGGCAGACATGGCATTGAGCCATGGGGGCCGACTCTGCTGGGTTGGGAAAGGCCAACGTGGCACTGAGCGTGCCCCATAAACACGGACTCCTCTTGGTACATACTCCTTTGCCCTGCACTCGGGAGAGTGCACGAATGGCTCCCACATGACAGGTGACAAGGGGGCAGCCGGAGGGGGTGCACATGGCTTTCTGAGGGATGTTGTTGGGACAGCTTTGCCTGGGGGTTAACCAACCAGGGATAAGGGAGTTTGGGGTGCAGTGACGCGAGAGTGATACTCTGTGAGGCAGTGCGTAGAGGACTTCCGGGAAGGACGTTGCTCCTTGGTCTCTTACTACGTACTCGGGAAAGAACATGATTGGCCCCACAAAGTGTGCCCCGCTAGGCTTATAAATTGGGGAGAGAGAGGAAGTGAGGAATTCACTTAGATCCTGCTCAGTTCCAGTTCCGCCTGGAAGTGAGTTAGTTCCTGTGCTTGCTTGTGGTGCTGTTAAGATGTAATGGAATAAACAGCTTTGCATCATACTTTCCATGTCCTGGGTGTTCTGTGGGGGTAAGTTCTTCTTGAAGACAAGAAGCCGGAGACGTCCGAAGACTGGGTATAAGGTAAGATAAGGCTGGAGTTGGGACCGAGACCCCAACACTGGTGAAATCACGAGTCTGACTTTTTTTAAAAAGTCAGTCAATTAGCAAGCATTAGTCAAGTGCCTACTATGGGCCAGGCACTGGATGAGGATATGAAAGAAGTAAGTGTCGGTGATGTCTCTGAAGAGCTTGGATTTAGTTGTTAATCAATTACACTGAGAAGCACAAAACCTCTGTATCAGCAATGCCATATTCACAATGCCTATGGAGATTACAGATAT
>NW_027186316.1:4935569-4958593 GCF_028583685.1 Petaurus breviceps papuanus
AAGTGAAAGCCATCAGAGTAGTTATGACATTGGCACAGGTAGATAAATTAGAAAGCACCCACATTGTCAAGCCTTTAAAACAGAACAGGCTACCTCAGGCAAAGGTCCTCCTTTCCCCACTCACAGCAACCACCCAGCATCCGGGAAGCGCGCTCCCAGCAGCTCCGGCCCCTGGCAGTCCTCAGCAGGAGTCCTTAGCAGAAATTCTGGCTAACTCAAAAAGGGCTTTGCGCTGCCGCTGCCTCTGCTGCTGCTGCCGCCGTCGCCACCACCGCCAGCCACCGCAGGAACTCTAGTTTGGCTTACGCTTCCTCTTGCTCCGCCCCTTCTTGCTACGTCAGCAAGTCCAATGGGGCATGGAAGATCTTTAAATCCCATAACCCTTACAACCTCCCAGGAGGAAGAGTCCTCCAAGGTCATATTGTTCAATGTCATACCCAAAGAAAAATCTCCTCTCCAGATCCCTAACCAGTGGGTAGCCAGCTTCAGCTTGAAGACCTCCAGTAAAAGGCATCCCACTCCACTTTGGAAATGTTCTCATTGTAAGCAAGTTTTTCCTGATCTCAAGCCCAAATTAGTCTCCCTGCAAATTCCACTCATTGCTCCAGGAATATGCAGCAGAAATCTAATCCTTCTTTCACATGATGGCAGCCAATCACATACTTGAAGATGGCTATCACAATCCTCCCATTCCCCATGTTCCTTTCCAGGATAAATGCCCTGATTTCCTCCAACTGATCTTCATATGGCATAAGCTTGAGGCCCTTCACCATTTTGATTGTCTTTCTCTATACGCTCCCCAGCTTTTTAATGTCCTGGCTCAAATATGACACCTAGAATGGAATCCAGAATTCCAGGGGATGACAACACAAGGGACAGGGATATGAGTGATTCAGCAGAAGAGACTGAGGAAGAGTGATCAGACAGGCTGTAGAACTGAGAGCTAGCAGCAGTGTCATGGAAGCCAAGGGAAGAGAGAATGGAAACAGCTGCAGAGAGGTCAAGGAAGGCAGAGTTTGAGAAAACACAATGAGATTTAATGTGTAACAGAACCCTATGAACCTTGGAGATCAATTTCAGTAAAGTGGTAGGGTCAGAAGCCAGATTTGCAAGAGATAGAAAAGTGAGCAGGAATCAAGGAAGTCAAGACAGTGAGCAGAGAGAAGAGGATTTAGATGGAAAGGCAGTGAGTTGAGATACATTGAGTTTGCCATGCTGAAAGGCCATCCAGGTGGATACTCAAACTCATGGGAGCAGATTTAATCACTAAGAGAGAAAAGATGAGAGGGGAAAAACCCAAGGACAGCATCTCTGATGTCCCTTTCAACTGTAGGCTTCTATGACAGCACAGAGGGAGAAGAAAAGAGGAAAAGGGCATGAGAAAAAGAGGGGCCCTTGTCATGTGAGAGAGGGAATGCATCTCCCACCTTAGCTCCCAAAAAGAGAGCTATGGGAAATCACTGCACAAAGGCAACCCACTTCCTGTTAGCTTTGGAAATGGACAAATGTGCTTCTTACATTTGCCGGCAGCTATTAAATGGAAAAGTCTTTGGAGAATAATTGCCCCAGTTTTAGCACATTTCCTTATGAAGTTTACCAGACCTACATAACCCTTCCTCCCTCCTCCCACCCGCCCCATTCCATCTCTTATTTCAAAGAGATATCATTGCAGGACCTGGGTTTTATCCAAGGTCACACATAGAATCATAGCTCTACAGCTGGGAGGGACCTCGGAGTTCATCTAGCCCAATGCTCTCATTTTTCATAAAAGGAAACTGACACCAAGGGAAATGACATGAATGGACCAAGGCCATACAGGTAGTAAATTGCAGAGAAGGGATTAAAACCCAGGCTCTCTGACCAGAGGCAGGACTCCCTCTGTTCTTCCTACCATACCACACTGCCTCCCACTCTCTGGGGAAATGTGGCAGGGTTAGTCTTCCTGTAAGATTTCGAAGAACCAAAGAAGTGTTAGCCATCCTGAAACAACCAGGCCATACTTTTGGCCCTGTGTATCCAACATCATGGGAGGAGTTGTGAGAGATGCCAAGCCCCACTTCTTTGACATTGAGTAACAGTCGCCTTCTTGTTTGCACTAACTGGTGCTGCCAACAAAGCTATTACCCGGGCACTGGCCTTTGCCCAGCCCCAAAACTGCAGTCTGGTCTCCAGGGAGAGCCAGGCCCAAGTACTACCTCCCTTGTCTCTCACCTCCCCATGACTGGTCCTTCTCTCCCTTTGTGCAAATGTGCCCATTGTTAATCCAGCTATCATCCTTCTTAATATCCAGAATGGCTAATGAAGAAGCCTGGATTCCTAGACCTCTGCTAATTCTTGTTTTTGTTTGTTTCTTTTGTTTTGAAGGGGGAGGGCAGGGCAGTTGGGGTTAAGTGACTTGCCCAAGGTCACATGACTAGTTTTGTGTTTAGTGTCTGAGGCCAGATTTGAACTTAGGTCCTCCTGACTCCAGGGCTGGTGCTCTATTCACTGCAGTGCCACCTAGGGACCTTTGCTAATTCTTAAGGAATTCTTGCTTGTGGCTCCAGGAAACAATCAGATCAGACCTGGCATCACCCAATAGGGCCACATTTCCCTAATGCCCTGTGTATTGTCACATTCTTATTGCTGATGCACATGGTTCTATATTGGATCAGCATCTACTCAACCTGCATATTTAAGATGTGTATGTATACTAGTGGCAACTTTTTTTTTGCTTTTTGGAGGGGGGGGGGAAGGTAGGGCAATTGGGGTTAATGACTTGCCGAAGGTCACACAGCTAGTTTTTGTGTTAAGTGTCTAAGGCTGGATTTGAACTCAGGTCCTCCTGACTCCAGGGCTGATGCTCTATTCACTGCAGTGCCACCTAGCTGCCCCTGATTGATTGATTTCTTAATGGAAAAAATATTCTTAATATAATAGCTATTATTTCTGTGGTACTTTATGTATATTCCCTCACTGATTCCTCATAATAACCTGCACCCAAAGTGGGTCTCAGAAGGCATTATTATTTCCACCTTACAGAAAAGGAAACTGAGGCTCCAGGAGAAGGGACTTGTGCATAGTCACACAGCTAATAGTATGAGTAAGGATTTAAATCCCAATCTCTCTCATCCACTGCATCACACTGCCCAAGCTGGGCGCCAAATAAAATATACTTGATTTTCAGTTTTATCTTGTTTTGTTTGCCCTACACTTGGGATTTCGCTGTATAGGGAGTTCCTAATACTTGATATTAGATAGTTGCAAATCATAGGACCAAAGTACTAAGAAGAACCTTAGAGATCATCTAGATTAATCCACTCATTGGGATTACTTAAAGGAGGGAATGGGTCCTTGGGGGAAATGAATTGAGTAAGGTCACACAGCAAATTATTGGAGCTAGGACTGGTTTCCAACTGTCTTGTCTCCTGGTTCAATACATAATCCAATAATATAATACATTGTTGCAGGTGTCCCCAGGGGTTGGGTAGAACTCACCACATGTGCAAGCTCAGAGCTGTGCTGAATTGAGGAGGGTAAAGTCCTTGGTTTCTTCCAGTGACTCAGTGCTGAGGGGCCCTTTGGAGAGGAGAAAGTCATTCCCTTTCGGGCCCCTATGCAACAAGAACAGATGACTCGGTGAGGCTTTGAAAATGGAAGGACTCCACCCCTGGCCCTCTCTTCTTTGGACTCTCCTAGCAAAGAGCCACCCTTTCTCCAGCCCCAGCCCAAATGGAAAATTTCCAGACATAAGGCAGCTAAGGCCCATGTCCTCCCTAGGTGAGCTTGGTCTTGGGTTTGGGGCTGCTTCTTCTGTGTTTGCTCTTCTGTGATCTTAGGTGAATGAATATAGTATTAAGACTGAGATAGCAAGGTGGTGCAGTGAATAGAGCACTGGCCCTGGAGTCAGGAGGACCTGAGTTCAAATCTGACCTCAGACACTTGACACACTTGCTAGCTGTATGACCTTGGACAAGTGTAGTGCCAATGAAATATTTCCCAGTGCCCACAATAATGATAAAGACCATGACTATAAGTATCACATGATGTTTGATCACAAAATATGCCAGACTCTCCAGATAGAGGATAGAACTGTCCCATTCCCATTACAGCAAGTCACCTAACCCCAATTGCCTTGCCTTTGCCTCTCCAAAAAAAAAAAAGAGACTGAGATAGAGATGTGTAAGATTGGGGACTACCAGGGTTGGCTAGGTGGCACAGTGAGTAGAGTACCAGGCCTGGAGTCAGGAGGACTTGAGTTCAAATCTAGCTTCAGACACAACACAAAAACTAGCCTGTGACCTTGGGCAAGTCACTTAACCCCAATTGCCCTGCCCTCCCCTCTGCAAAAAGCAAAAAAAAAAAGAATGAACATATAACCACCAATGAGAAGATGCACCCAAACTTTTACCTGTCTTACCAGAAGACATAACCTGGGAGTTATGTGGACAGTGCAGAACCGAAGTGAAATATAAACCAATTAGTCAACAGTCTTTCAAAGGGATTTAGGTTATTTTGATGTTTAAGAATCAGCCTTATAACTGTTGTTATTGTTGTTGAGTCATTTCAGTCGTGTCCAACTCTTCATGACCCCATTTGGGGTTTTCTTGGCCAGGATACTGGAGTGTTTTTGCTATTTCCTTTTCCAGATCATTTTGCAGATGAGGAAACTGAGACAAATAGGGTGAAGTGACTTGCCCAGGGTCATGCAGCTAGTAAGTGTCTGAGGCTGGATTTGAACTCAGGAAGATGAGTTTGATAAATGAGTTCTGTTTTCTACATATAAAGTTTGAGATGTCTATGGGGACAGCTAGGTGGCACCATAGTACGCAGAGCAGTACTATGCCCTGGAGTTGGGAGAACTTTAGTTCAAATTGGGCCTCAGACACTTACTAGCTGTGTGATCCTGGACAAGTCACTTCACCTTATTTGTCTCAGTCTGAGGCCAGATCTGAGCCCAGCTCTTCCTGACTGCAGAACCTATGCTCTATTCATTGTACTGCACTACCCATTGCACCGCCTCAATGACTGAACTATGTTTTTAGGTCATTCTGTGTGTAGGAAACAAATGTCAATTGTCTTTATTTAGAAAATGAATAGTGAATGTGTTATTGGCAATGTGTAATTGAGCACTGGCAAATATTTCATTGGCACTACACTTGTCCAAGGTCATACAGCTAGCAATAGTGAATATACAGTGAATAGAGCACCGGCCCTGGAGTCAGGAGGACCTGAGCTCAAATCTGACCTCAGATACTTGACATACTTATTAGCTGTGTGACCTTGGGTAAGTCACTTAACCACAACTGCCCTTCCTCCTCCCCTCCAAAAAGAAAAAAAAAGTAGTAACACTTCCTATTGTTAGTCCCAAATGGTTCATCTTTCCCTTTCCTCTTTTCCTTCCCTAGAGCTCCTTTATCCTGGGTGTCCCATACCTCGTTCAAATGATACTTAGAATACATTTCTACTTAGAATACCTTTGCCCCTTTGGGGGAAACCCTAGACATGAGCCAAAACCTAAGCTCTAAGGAAATCAATCAGACAACCAGCATTTATTAAGCCCTTCCTATGCTCAGGCACCATGTTAAGCACTGGGATACAAAGAAAGGCGAAAGACAGACCCTGCTCTCAAGGAGCTTCCAGTCTAATGGGGGAGACCATAGGCAAACAACTACATGTAAATCAACTCTATGCAGGGTCAAGAGAGGAGGACTGAAAAAGGATTCTGACAGCAGTAGCTGGGACTTGAAGGGAGGAGAGATATGGCCAGAAGCCAGACTACAGAGGTGACAGAGAAAAGAGGGAGTCTAAGCACAGATTATAGATAAGTCAGCTCAAATTTACTCACAAAAGGGAGTAGAACAATATGGAATGATAGCTAGTGAGGAAGGAGGATGGCTGGAATGGGCTCATTTGTGCATGTAGAGAGAAGGCTTAGCCTTGGCCAAGAGAAGGGCCATCTCTTCATATGAAGCATGGGGTGGGATGGGGGAGGGATGTAAAGTGTGAAAAGACTAGAACAGGTGGGGGGAACAGGTTAATGAAGGTCTTCTGAAGTTTATCCATAAAAAGAATGAGAGAAATGGAACCATAGGTAGTGGGGATAGAGGATCAAGTGAAGGGTTTTTTTGAGAATAGGGGAGACTCAGGCATGTTTGTGGGTGGTAGGGAAGGAGAGATGGAAGATTAGTGAAAAAGAGTGGATGGTGGGGGGTGGGGTGTTGAAATATAATGGAGGAGACAAGATGAACTGGGATCCCTTGTGCATGTGGAGGAGTTTGCCTTGGCAAGGAGATAGGCCAGCTCTTCATGTGAGACAATGAAGGAGGAGATAGGGGGATAAGGCACCTAAGTGATGAGATGAGGAAGAGGGGAGAAGAAATAGTTATCACTGAAGGTCCTCAATTTTTTTCAGTAAAATATGAGGCAGAGCTCTCAGCTGAGGCTGGGAGGGAGCAGAGTTTGAGAGGGGATAAAAAGGTTTGGAAGAGTACCAGGGTAGGGATGTAACGTACCAAAGAGTATGAGAAAATAGTATGGTTCCTTTTCTGTCTCATCATGCTCACCTGAGACAGAATCTGGCTTTCCTTAATGACCAGGGAGAGGGAGGTCAGTCACAACCTGCTTCTCCTAGTCCAGCAACAGTAATTATGGTTGGACAAGAATGGAGTGGGGCATCTAGGTGGCGAAGTGAATAGAGCACCAGCCCTGGAGTCTGGAGGACCTGAGTTCAAATCCAGCCTCAGACACTTGACACTTACTAGCTGTGTGTCTTTGGGCAAGTCACTTAATCCCAATTTCCTTGTCTTCCTCCCTCAAAAAAAAAAAGACAAGAAGGGGAGGCCAGGTGGCTCAGCGAGTAAGAGCACCGGCTCCAGTGTCAGGATGACCTGTATCAAATCCAGGCTCAGATACTCAGCACCACACCCAGAAATAACTGGCCATGTAACCTTGAGCAAGTTACTTAACCCCGATTGCTTTAAAAAAAAAAGACAAGAATCAAGCTAAAAGTTCTCACCACTGTGGGCCCACCAAAGAGCTCCCAATAACAGCAGATGGCATTGCAGCCTTCTTGAATGTCCAGCTGGCTTACCTCTGCTTTAGGCCCTTCCCCCACCCAGCCTCCATCCTGATTATCTAGGGATAATAGCCACCTGAACGGCCCCTTTCCAGTAAGCCCCTGACCTTTGTTCCTCAGATAAAGAAATACAGTAAGTGACCCATGTCAGTCGAGATACTTATAAATAGGCAGCCATCTAGGATTAAAGGATCGTGGGGGAAGGGAAAAAGGGGAGGGAAACGATGAACTGTTTAGGACCAAAAATAGGAAGTATTGCTTCTAAATAAAGACAATTGGCATTTATACCTCAACTCCCAGGGCCTTTGAGGGGCAATCTCAAAGCAGGCCAAATAAAGGAGAAGTAAAGGGACCTGCTCCAAAGCCCCAGCCATAAGGTGACCTCGAGCCAAAAGGTTATCTCTAAAGGTCAAAACTTAAGTGTACTTGACCTAATAACCCATTTCATATCTGAGACATTGCTTGGGCCTTAGGCACATTCCCGAGCCTTTAGCCACTGAGGCAGCATTGTCCTGTGAAAACTAAGGCTGGAAACTGAAGTCATTCCATTTACCAGACATTTAAATGCCTACTATGTACAAACGCTATATTTGGCTTAGGAAACTGATGAGATGAATTGTATGTAAAGCACTATATAAATAATAGGTATTGTTACTGTCAGTATTATTACTTATGTAAAGAACCTCTACATCAATGCCACTCAGCAATTTGTCTGTAGAGTTATCCCTTCCACATCCCAGGGGTTGGGGGTGCAGCACCCCTGCGATCTGGAAAATCTGCGTAAAATGTTTTGGCCTTCCCTTTGTACCAGAGAAGTCGGAATTATTATGGTATTAAAAGATATGTTGATATTATACAACACCAAACATATATTTTATGCATTTATTAGTTTCTAAACATTTTCTGTGTCATCTACTGGCCTTCATGTGTTGTCTGCAGCTTCTACAAAAGCTCCCTTTTAATTTCTTATGCCAACCCATGCTATATTGAAACCTTGATGGGGAAAGTCATGATGTGGAAGGGATAACTGTAAGTTATAGAAGAAAAATAACTTTCCTGGAACAATACATGTTTCCTAGGATCACAGTTTTAGAACCCAAAGGTACCTTTGAGGCCTTTCAATACAATCCCCTCACTTTGCAGATGGGGAAACTGAGGCACAGGGAGGTCAAGTCCTTTCTCCAAAGGTACATAGTATATATGTGTCTACCCGCTACACCACACGGTTTTGCAGATATTAGGTATACAAAAAAAAGACACATAGTCATAGGATTATGGGTCCTGTCAAATGTTACAATTATTCTCTGGAATGAGTGTTGCTTTAGGAGAAAAAAGGAGTGTCTCCAGTGGAATGCCACATAAATCTGTCCTTGGTCCTGAAGGGTTGAACATTTTATCAATAATTTTTCCAAAGATATGATGATCAAATCAGCAGATAAACAAAGCTAAGAGGGCTTCTGATTCATAAGAGAACAGATTTGGGAGGAATCAAGCAGTGGATTAAATCTAATTAGATGAATTTTAATTAGAATATACAAAAAAGCAATGGATGCCAGTTCTTGTGTGGGCAAGAAGAGTCTACTACTATCTTACTTAAAATTGAGCCTATGAGCACTGGCTCTGGACTCAGGAGGATCTGAATTCAAATCCAGCCTCAGACACTTCACATTTAACTAGCTGTGTGACCTTGGGCAAGTCACTTAACCCCAACTGCCTTGCCTTCCCCCTCCAAAAAAAATTTAAAACTAGAAGAGACCCCAGTGGCATCATCATCAGTGTTGCTAGCATTTATTTCATGTTTTCAGGTTTGCAAAGCACTTTACATATATTATCTTATTTTTAAATAAGCAATTGGGGTTAAGTAACTTGCTCGAGGTTACACAGCCAGTTATTTCTGAGTGTGGTGCTAAGTATCAGAGTTCAGATTCAATCTCAGGTCATCCTGACGCTGGAGCAGGTGCTCTTATTCACTGAGCCACTTGGTCGCCCCTAAGCAATTGGGGTTAAGTAACTTGCTCGAGGTTACACGGCCAGGTGTTTCTGGGTGGGTGCTAAGTGTCTGAGCCCGGATTTGATCCCAGGTCATCCCGACTCTGGGGCCGGTGCTCTTACTCGCTGTGCTACCTGGCTGTCCCTACCTATATCATCTTATTTGATCCTCACAACAACCCTGGGAGATAGGAGCCATTATTATCTCCATTTTACAGAGGAGAAAACTGAGCCAAAAAGCAGTTAAGTGCCTTGTCCAAGATCACACAACCAGTAAGCATCAGAGGTGGGATTTGAACTCAGGTCTTCCTGATTCCAGGCCTGGCACTCTATCCACTCTTTTACCGAGCTATCTAGGCCGTAGCTCAATACAAATCCACTCCACTGACAAGTGGGCAATTAACCTTCAGTTTAAGGGAACCCACTACCTCCCAAGGCATCCCATTCTACTTTGGGATAGCTCTCCTTTTTAGGAAGTTTTTCCCAGTATCAAATCTAAATTTGCCTTTTTGCAACTGCTACCCATGGCCCCTCTGGGGCCAAGCAGAAAAAAGTATACTCCCTCTTCTATTTGGCAGCTATTCAAGTGCTTAAAAATAGCTATCATGTCCCCCCTCAGTCTTCTCTAGGCTAAACATCCCTAATTCCTTTGACTGAACCTTATATGGCATGAACACTAGGCCCTTCTCCATCCTGGTACCCTCCTCTGTATACCCTTAAGAGCATCTATTTAATGCCTTATTATTTGAAGCTAACAAATAATGATGCTATCCAGTGAAATGCAAGGTCTAGTGGTTCCAAGATGGAAATGCTTTGAGTGTGACCCTGGTGGTGAATTGTCATCTGAGGACCATTCTGGCTAAATTTGGGATTTATCATCACCACAGTGTTGGCCATGACATGATGAATTTGGAGGAGGGGGAGACAGAGAGCCATAGCAATGTGGAAAGGTTGATATTAGCATAGATGGATGGAGTACCCACTTATGAGATCCTGTAGTTAGCTTCTGAAGCATACAAGTAAGGAAATATATGCTAACTAAAAATAAATGTATTAAAGTGATAATCAGCATTTGAGTACATACAATTTGTTAGGCTCCAAGTTGAAATAAATAAAGAAGAAATGGGTCCCTGGTCTAATTAGGGGTAGGTGATTGATACATTTCATATGTTTTAAGAACACTAGCAAAAATTAGCATAAAATGAATATAGTGCTATACTGAGCTCTGAGGTGATGTGGAATAATGGGATGACCAGGGAAGTTTTCTCAAAGGGTGTGAATATTTGGCTTGGATTTTAAGCAGGAAGGGGGTGAGATTCCTATAGAGAAGAGTATGGTGTAGGTGGCCCTAATTAGTGGAGAATGATCTTTAAGAAGTCTCACCTAACCTCCTTCATTGAGATTTCCAGTGAGAGAGGAGAAGCAACAGCCACCAACTGCTACCCCTTCATGATGATGTACTCTTAGGATCAAGCTTCCTCTCCTCTGGCCTCTTAGCAATATTAAGACTTCATGGAAATAAAAACTAGCTTATTAGAAAGAGGTTGGGGACCCCTTGCATAAGACATTTTTAAGTGTTGGGAATGGAAAATAGACTGGCATTGAATGAAAACCGAATCTTGTAAATGTCCAGAGAGCTTAGAGAGTTATGCAAAATGACAGTTCAGTGGAGAGAGAGATTCTATCCCCTTTGGAAAGAGGAAAGAGGGGCAGCTAGGTGGTGCAGTGAATGGAGCACTGACCCCAGAATCCAGAGGACCTGAGTTCTAATCTGGCCTCAAACACTTAACACTTACTAGCTGTATGACCTTGGACAAGTCATTTGACCCCAATGATCTTTTCTTCCCCTCTCCAAAAAGAAAAAAAAAGAGGAAAGAAAGCTTCCTGGGTGAAGTGACATTTACATTGATCGAACTAATGATTGTCTTTGAATGCAGCTAGGTGGTGCTGCAGTGAATAGAGCGCCAGGCCTAGAGTCAGGAAGACTCATCTTCATGAGTTCAAATCTGGTCTCAGACACTTACTAGTTGTGTGACCCTGGACAAGTCACTTCACCCTGTTTGCTTCAGTTTCTTCATCTGTAAAATGAGCTGAAGAAGGAAATGGCAAACCACACCAGTATCTTTGCCAAGAAAACCCCAAATGGAGTCACAGAGAGTCAGACATGACTGAAAAAAATGACTGAACAACAATTTCAATGCCAATGATACAGGCTTCTCTAAGGTGAAGGAAGTGTGTGGGGGGGGGGGGCGGAGGGAAGAGCTATAATGCCTGGGAGGTGTTCTTATTCCGAGGTTTGCAGACTCCCAAGGGGTCCATAGATAGATTGAGGGCGTCTGTGAACTTGGATAGGGAAAAAATTACATCTTTATTTTCCCTACCCTCTAACTGAAATTTAGTATTTCCTCCAATTGTGAAGATAGGAAACAAACCATTATTCTCAGAAGGCTTCCATCAACTTCAGCAGACTACCAAAGGGGTCCATGAAGCAAAAAAAGAGTCTGCATTAAAGTAATTCTACCAATTGGCATTTTTCATATGACCTATTCGTGACTGTTATACTCAGAGGTATCCGGTATCTGTTTATCCTAGATTGATGCATTTGTAGAGGGCTCTATCCCCTGTTGTCAACCTGTGAGTATGAAACTACCCAGATTGCAGCCCTACCTTAACCTACTCTGAATCAGATTATAATCTTAATAGAGCTGATTTCCTGGGTTGCAATTATGTATGTAGCTTCATACTAATACTGGGATCCAAGGATGTCTAAGTCTCCTCATATCCTTTTCATGTGAGTAAACATTCCATTGGTGGCTTATATCCTTTTAATAAACACCGTTGTTAGTCTAATGTTAGGTGTGATTATGTAACAGTTCTGTGAGATCCAGGACCAGACTAATGCTTTTGGCAATGAGGAAGAGATCCTGGGGGACAGTCTCAGTTGCTTCATTTAAGATGGGCCTTCTCAGGGGAAGGAGGCAGTGATCAAAATCCCAAGTTGGAAGAGCCCTGACCCATTGTTTGCTGTTGCCAAGCAGCTTTTACAGCTTTCCCCTGTGACTGAATGGGATGGAGAGTGGTCCATGGGGGAAAGGGAATTGGCAGAGGGTGGTGGAAGCTAAGCAGACTATGAGAAACTCAAGAAATGTAGATGGGGTTGGATATTTTTAAGCAGTTCATTTATTCATTCATTCATCAGGTATGTATCTATTATCCCACTATGTGCTAGATACTGGGAATAGAAAATAAAAATTTTTAAAGCCCCTGCCCTAGGAGAGCTCACGTGCTATTGGAGGGAAACAATATGAGACCAGAAAAGGAAACATAATATATACAAAGGAATTTCCTATGGAGAAGGCACTGCCAACTCGGGGCAAGAAAATCAAGATAAACTGTCTTTTCTTTTCTTTTCTCTTTTGTAGGCAATCGGGGTTAAGTGACTTGCCCAGGGTCACACAGCTAATACATGTCTGAGGCCAAATTTGAACTCAGGTCTTCCTGACATCAGGGCCTGTGCTCTATCCACTGCAGCACCACCTAGCTGTCCCGAGGATAAACTTTCTGTAGGATGTGGCACTAGAGCAAAACTTTGAAGGAATCTCAGGATTTTATAAGATGAAGGTGAAGAGAGAGTATATTCCAGGCATGGGGGACAGCTTATGCAAAGGCATGGTGATGGGACACGAAATGTCACATATAGGAATCAGCAGGTAGGCCATTTGGACCTGAACATAGAGTGCACAAAGGAGAATAATGTTCAGTAGGCCTGGAAAGATAGGCTAGAGACAGATTGGAAAGTGCTTTAAAGTTGAACAAAGTGTGATGTGAGACCTAAGAGGGAAGGATCATAATATCATTGATTTATAGCTAGAAGGGATATAAAGGTCATTTGGTCTTCATTTTACATATGAGGAGACTGAGGCCAAAAGAAATTACTCAGCATCACATATGAGGTAAGTAGCAGATGTAGGATTGGAACCCCCATTCTCTAACTCAAGATCCAATAGACCATACTGCCTCTCTCTAAAATAATGGAATTCATATGTTATCCTAAGAGCTTTTTAGGAAGGGGAGTGACATGGGCAGATCCCACAGGGTTTCAGGAGGATCACTTTGGCAGTTGAGTGGAGGATAGGTTGTATAGGAAAGATTCACAGAGACAAGGGAACCAATTAGGATACTATTGCCCTACATCAGGCAAGATGAGATGTGGTGAGGCCCAAACTTGTATGGTAACCAATGGAGGTGGGAGATATTATGGCAGGACAATAAATAACAGTGTCCAGAAAGCTCTCGGCCCAAAACAATGAGGTTAAGGGGAAATTAAAGAACTTTTAGAAACATGAGAAAGCCCATAAAATGAGCAAGGCACTGATCTAGGCCAACTTCAGAACAGAAAAGGCTGAAATGGAAGGACAAGCAAATCAACTTACTGACCCAAGAAGAAGTTACAAGTCCAGAGGGCAAAGCAGCCTTTGGGCTGCAGACCAACACAGAGAAGACCAAAAAGATGACTGCCTGGATGGATGGATGGATGGATGGATGGATGGATGGATGGATGGATGGGTGGATGGATGGATGGATGGATGGATGGATGGATGGATGGATGGATGGATGGATGAGTGAAATATTTAATCACCTACTATGTGCAAAGCACTGTGCTGAGCATTGGAGATACTAAGAGAAAAATCAGTCCCTGCTCTCTAGGAACTCACCTGCTATTTGGGAGACCATGAATAGGGAAGTTTTCATTTGCAAATGAGATAGAAAAGTCCCAGGGGGATAAAATGGCAAAGCAAATGGTTTCATGTCATTTCCACTGATAAAATCATATCCATTTCTAATGTTGAACCATTTGATAATGCCAAAGACTTTCTTTCTTTTTTTTAAAGCAATAGGGGTTAAGTAACTTGCTCAAGGTTACACGGCCAGTTATTTCTGGGTGGGGTGCTGAGCATCTGAGGCCGGATTTGATCCAGGTCATCCCAACACTGGATCCGGCGCTCTTACTCGCTGAGCCACCTGGCCGCCCCTAAGCAATTGGGGTTAAGTAACTTGCTCAAGGTTACACGGCCAGGTGTTTCTGGGTGGGTGCTAAGTGTCTGAGCCTGGGATTCGATCTCCAGGTCTTCTCAACACTGGAGCCGGTGCTCTTACTCACTGTGCTACCTGGCCGCCCCAGTGCCAAGGACTTTCATGGCAAGAGAATTTCCAGGTCTTCAATAACTATGGCTCCAGCACCCTGCAGAATCAATGACCATGCCACATCTCCATGGGAGTTGCTTCTCAGAAGGATGCCTTCAAGGGCCAGGCTGGAAACAGAACCATTGGTCTGGGGGTTAGGGGGATGCCACTCTCAGAACCACTGATTTTACCAGCCTGTTGGGTGGCAGTTGCTGGTGAGGCAGGTGAGCCCCTTCTCTACAATAAATTGCTCCCCTCAGTGCTAGTTGTGGAACTCAGGCTGGGAGTAAGAATAATAAGACAACATTCTAGAGGATATGAGGGAGAGAGTTGTGGTAAGGGAGATTAAACAGGAAAGTTAGCAAATCAATGTTTAATTGTTTTATTTTTCAGCCTTAAATCTGTTTGTATTTGTGGGTGGTGGAAAGATAGCTATTTGTGCTTATTATATGTCCACTTAACTGTATATTCACAACCAGAAGGTTTGTCTCCTTTTCCAACAAGGTACAAAGTACAGAACTTGGGAGGAAGAGCTCATCCGTCAATTACTGACTAAAAGTGATGTATAGAGGGATAGAAAGAAAGAAGATGAATTTCAATGGGAGGAAAATTCCCAACAGATCAGATTTTGAATCAAAATTTCTTTTAATTCCTCACTTTTTACAAACCCTCATATTGGAATGTTCTATTGGACTTACCTTGTCCTGTCTGGAAGGGACCACTGGGGATAATGATGCTTGGAGGAGACAACAGAGATATAAATTTTCATGTATAGGTGGGATGGAAAAGCCCCATGATCCTTAGGGGCTAATGGCAAAGTCGATGGTTATACATCATTGGAATGTCATTTCCACTGATAAAATCATATCAATTTCTGATGCTGAACCATTAGGCTCTAGGCAAAAGCACATAGTCCTTTCCTGCATCATGATTAGAGTATGCTGGAACCCCAAATTGATATACAAATCACCCAGTTACACCACAGTAAAACATCATGCTGCTTGTGTTAATAGCTCGAATGTCAACAGAGGAGAATTCTAAAGAGACTCTAGTAAAGCACGAATTATAGATCAATTAGTCTTCTAGCCTGCATTCCAGTTCAATGGCGGTCCTCATGTCAATCTCTTGGTTCTCTGGATAAACTGAAGCCCAAAGAGTGAAAAAGGAGAATCCAAAGGGGGAATGGCTAAATGCTACTCAGTGTGATTTTTGGTACTTTTGAGAAATTTCAAAGGCTGATGAGAGGAAGATGCGGAGTGGTGGACAGAGACAAGGAGACCTGGGTTCAAATATCACTTCTGACACATTCTGGTGGTTTGGCTCTGGGCAAGTCAGTCATCTCTCAGTGCCCCAGGCAGCACTTTCAGCTGCAGAGCCACCAAGGATGGAAGTTTCCACTCTGGGAGTCCTCCCCCAGAGAAATCCCAGGTCTATTCCAAAAAAGCAGTTGACAACTGCATTGTTTGGTTGACAAGGTTCCCATTGGGCTTACTTTGACTTCAGTAAGGAGCAAGGATGTCTGCAGGCTGCTGCTTGTTCTAATAGGGATCCAGTACCAGGAAGTACAGGTCTGGTCCCACTAGGGGGACATGACAGGTGGGAACATCCTTATTGGAGTTTGTTTGTGTCCCAGACCTGTCATTCTCTGGTGTCAGGAATTCTCAGCCGAGGAAACCACTCCCAATGCAGGCCTGTAACTGTTCTGTCATTTATAGTCTGAGAGAGCTGCCTGGGGAAACTGAGGCAAGTTGTCCAAAGTCACTCAGCCTGTCTGTGTCAAAGGTGGGACGTGAATCTAGGTCTCCCTGACTCAGAGGCCAGTTCTATACCCACTCTACCACATTGCTCCTCATTTAAATGCTATAGTTGTTATTATTATATTATTATTAATAATTTTACTAATTAAATAATGCAATATTTTATAATAAAATATATTAAATAAAATTATATATTTGTATAAGGAATGTATAAAATTATATAAATAATACTATTGATTTATTATTATTGATTTACTAATATTATCATATATCATATATTATCATAGAATATAAACTGTATCATGAATAAGATATAATATGTAAACTATATAATGAATCATACTATATTATACATAATATAGAAAATATAATTATAACATAAAATATAATATAATATTTGACCAGATTGGTGATTTTATTGATATAGGGAGTTAACTCCCTCTCCCAATTCAGGTCTTAGACTGTTCCATAACTGATAGTCTGGGAGAATTGCCTGGGGACATTTCCTACATGAGATAACTTGCCGAGGGTCACATGGCCAATACATGTCACAGGCTGGATTTGAATTCGGATCTTGTTGACTCTGAGGTCAGCTCACTATCCACTATCCCACACTGCCTTTCTGCTTCCTGTTTTTAGAATTAAAAATATCAGACCTGCTCATCTAAAAACAATCTGGAATGTAATCAGTTGGGACAATGTCACTGAAAGATGCGTGGCCCACAAATAGTGCAGGAGTGTCATTGCGCTCACTGTTTCAACATTTGTTCTCAGGAGTCTATTTTGGTAACTTGTGGGGCGCTATGCTCTGTGCCCAAGCGGCTGCTTTCTCCCGGGACTCTCTCAAATTACCTAGGAAAGAGCGGATTGGCAACCAGGCAGAGGCTTTAATGCCTTGACAGATTGCTTACTTTTTAACCTGTTTGATTTGGGGCCAAAGTATGGAAATGGTTGGTGTTTTCCTATGTGAAAACTTGAGCAATTCCATATGGATGTGGTTCTGTTGAATGTCTTTATTTTCTGAGTCTAAATGCCTATGAGGGTCAAAGCTCTCTTTATATGTGTGTAGATACGAATGTAATACATGTCCGTATATACAATATATGACACATGTGTGTATTATAATAGATATGTATGTGTGTATATATTATGTATATATAATATACACACATAAAGATACCAAACATTTGTTAGGTACTTATGGGGGTCAAAGCACTCTATCATAAGTGTATAGATATGAATATATACACATATATAGTCATCAACCAAACAATGGTTTATTAAATGCTTACTATGTGCCAGACACTGTGCTAATCTTTACACGCACATATGATATGCATGTGTATGTGGGGGAGGGGGGGAATGCAGGGGTGAGGGTGACCAGATTCAAAATTACATTGGTATAGCAATTTTTTGTAAGGAAACTCCTCACTCTGCAGATCAGTACCTGTAATCAATTTAGAACGGGATTTTAACCTGGGGTCCATGAACTTGTTGGGTTTTTTTAAATTGTGTTTTGATAACCATATTTCAACATAATTGCTTTCCTTTGTAATTCTGTGTATTTTGCTATATGCATTTAAAAACATGATTCTGGGGGATCCATAAGACTTCACCAAACTGTTCAAGAATTCCATATCACAAAAAAAAGGTTAAAAATCTGTCTTAAAAAGCTGCCTGGGAGGCTGAGAAATTAAGAGACTTTCCCAGGGTCATTGAGCCAGCAAGCATCAGAGAGAGGAGCTGAACTTGGGTCTTCCTGTCTCCAAGAAAGGCTCTCTATCCATTATACCATACTGACTGCACATATATATGTGATAAATAGATAGAGATCGAAATATTAATAATTTTCTAATGTTTATATAGTGCTTACTATGTACCAGATATATATGTATGTATGTATATATGTGTGTATGTGTGTGATATATGTATATATAGTTATACACACATATAAATGTGTGTGGTGTGTGTGATTGTGTATGTGTGTATATAGTTATACACACATGTGTGTGATATACGTATATATGTATATATAGTTATACACACATATAAATGTGTGTGGTATGTGTGATTGTGTATATATGTGTGTAGTTATACACACATGTGTGTGATATACGCATATATGTATATATAGTTATACACACATATAAATGTGTGTGGTGTGTGTGATTGTGTATATGTGTGTGTATATATAGTTATACACACATATGTGTGATATACCTATATATGTATATATAGTTATACACACATATGTGTGATATACCTATATATGTATATATAGTTATACACACATATAAATGTGTGTAGTGTGTGGTGTATGTGTGTATATATAGTTATACACACATATGTGTGATATACCTATATATGTATATATAGTTATACACACATATAAATGTGTGTGGTATGTGTGATTGTGTATATATGTGTATATATATATATTTATACATACACATATATGTATGTGTGTGTGTAAGATACAGTGTATGTGGGTGTCTAACCCCACAAACCAAAGATTTCTTTTCCTCCTTCTGTGTGTGTGTGTGTTTGTGTTGTGTGTATAAACCCACAACCTAAATACTTCTGTTCGTGTGTTAATTGAATCTCCGGGGAACTCTTTCTAATTCTATTGTGTAGTAGTTACAGTACAATCAGTGCTTTGCCCTGATGGACACATTGAAATGTGCCCTATGAAGTGACTCATAGTTCCACAGAAAAGTCATCTCGTTTTGTTGCAAGTGATCTTTAAATATAACTTCTTTCCATAGCAGAGACCACCCCGAGGTTGACTGCAAAAGTTTTCTCGACAGATAGTCTTTGACTACTGGTGACCTCTCTGACAGGTCTGACATTGTCCCCATTCACTGGCTGTCAACATGATGCTTAGAGAGCTACTTTAAGTGAAAAGTGCCTTTGAAAGGACCCTTAAGAGATGGCCTACGAGTTGAGAAAATGCTCCTTCCTTCCCTGGGTAGAGAGGTGGGAGGACTAGGCGCCGGGATTATTGCACATATTATCAGACTTGATTGATGCGATGATTGGTTGCACTAAATTGTTTTTCTTTCCCTTCTTTTTAAAATTTTAATCTTTGTTACAAGAACCATCTCACTGGGGTGGATATATTAAGAAAGAAAGACGCCATAAAACAGCAGATATCAATAAAGATAAGATTTAAAAGGTACATAACCTTGAAGGTGCACAATCCAGAGAAAGGTGATTTGGGATCTGTACTATTCTTGTTGTCTGTTTCATTTGCAGAGATGGAAAGTTCTTAATGCTATCTCTTTATAGGAGAATTCTTATCTGAAAGTCTATGGAAATCTTTGTAACAAACCATGAAGATATACAAAGCTAGCAATATACAAACAGTGATGGCCACAATTCAAAAAGAATACTGCTTACAAATTGGTTCATCTGAGAAAATTGGGGGGTTTTAGAGGTCTGCAGGCTCAGTATGAGTCTTCAATGTGATATAGTAAGCAAGAAAGTTAATGCAAATTCAAAGGCCTAGATAGTATCTGAGACTAGGGAGATAGTCGTACTTCCTGATGGTCATACCCAGGCCAGATTACATGTGATATACTGTGTTCAGTTCTGGGTATCATATTTCATAAAAGATGTTGATAAACAGGATGGTATCTAGAAGAAGGTAAATGAGGAGTGGGGAAACTGTGACCTCGAGGCCCCATGTGGCCCTCTAGGTCCTCAAGTGCAACCCTTTGACTGAATCCCAACTTCACAGAACAAATCCCCTTAATAAAAGGATTTGTTCTGTCAAACTTGGACTCAGTTCAAAGGCTGCACCTGAGGACCTAGAAGGCCACATGTGGCCTCAAGACTGCAGATTCCCCACCCCTGGAAAGCCATTGGTGAGGGGCCTCTAATTCATGCCATTGGAGAGTTGCTTTAAGGATATGAGGAAGACCAAGAGAGAGATGATTGCTGTCCTCAAGTATTTTAGAATGGACTTATTCTTCTTGGTCCCAGAGCAGTGAATGAAAGTTGTTAAGAAACATGTTTAGGCCAGATACAGGGAAAAGCTTCCTTAATAGAGTTGTCCCAACAGAGAATGAGGTACATTGGGGCATAGAGGGTTTTCTTTCCCAAAAAGTCTTCAAGCACAAGGGAGATGACCATTTGGTGGGTAAATTTTAGAGGGGACACTTGTCTACATGCAGGTTGACCCACTCTGAGATGCTGCGTCCCCTGTTGATTGAGCTAATGACCTGAGACATATTGTTGTTTTCACTTTGTGAGTTTCTCTTTAAAACTGATGAAGGTCAGTGTCCCTTTCTTCCACCTCCTCTCAGTATCATCAGTGAACAAATACAGGAACTTAGAGAGTCCAGTTTTAATTACTGAACTGTTTTTAGGGAACCATTTTCTTTTATGAATTTAATTAGATTAGGAGGTTTATACTTTTAGTCCTGTTGTAAGAAGTTGGACTATTTTACAAGAATACCAATGGTCAGGCATGTGTGTGCAAAGTTAACAAGGCTTCTTTTTTTAAAACGTCTAGGCCTTTGAAGATCGCAGTTACTGTGCAATAGATATTACAGGAAACCTCTGGCTTTCAGGGAACTATGTGAATCATACTGTTTGCCTTTATGTACTGTATAGGGAAGCCTGCTTAAGGTGATCCCTTAGAAAAGTGTCCATAATAAAAGTCACTAAAGAAAATATGTTGATAGGTGCCCATTGATTAGGGAGTAGCTAAACAGAGTGTTGTATATGAATGCAATGGAATATTACCGTGCTATAAGAATGACAAATATGAAGAATACAGAAAAGCATAGAAAGATCTACATGAACTAATGCAAAGTGAAGTCAGCAGAACCAGGAAAACTATACACAATGACTACAACAAAGTAAATGAAAAGAACAACTAAAAAATAATAAATTGAATACTGTGTAATCATAATGATGAAAGTTGGCCTAAGAGAAAAGTCAAGCAAATACACCTCTCTCCCTTCACTGAAGAGGGTCAAGAACTATTAGTGTGGAATATTATACATACTGCCAGACATGAATGATGTATAATTGGTTTTTCTGAACTGCTTTCTTTGCTCTTTTTTTTCTTAATTACAAAGGATAACTTGACGGGTAAAGAAGGAGGAGGGATATGTTCAGAAAAACAAAAGATAGCAATTTGGGGGCGTCTAGGTGGCGCAGTGAATAGAGAACTGGCCTTGGAATCAGGAGGACCTGAGTTCAAATCCAGCCTCAGACACTTAACACTTACTAGCTGTGTGACCTTGGGCAAGTCACTTAACCCCAATTGCCCTGCCTTCCCCCCTCCAAAAAAAATAATAATAATAAAAAGGTAGCAATTTTTATAAACCTAGCCTCTTTCTCTTACTACCGTGTTTCCCCGATAATAAGACACTGTCTTATTATTTTTTTTGGACAGAAAAACACCAGAGGGCTTATTTTCAGGGGAGGACTTATTTTAATGAACATTGACAGCAATTTTAATAAACAGGTAAATGTGAACAAAAAAATGTACCTTTATTCAATAATGATCATGTCATCTTCTTCAACAACATCGTCATAAGTGTCCATACCCTGAATTCCGTCCTGGATGTCTTGCGCCTCCATTTCCTTCAGAAGAAGTGGACCCAATCTGTCATGTCCAGCAATATAGCTCTCTTTAAATGAATATGTATTGTCCAGGTAACCTGCTCGTAGTGCCTTGGCGACACAGCTGTCAGTAATTTTATCCCATGACTTCTTCACCCAAGTCATGACTTCTTGCAGACAGGGCTTCACAAAGTTTCCACGCTGATTTCTTTCCATTCTATTTTCAATGTAGTCATTGACTTCCATGCGCAAATGGTCCTTGAATGGCTTGTTTATTGCAATATCAAGGGTCTGGAGATAGGCAGTCATTCCTGCAGGAATCATTACTTGATCTATTCTTCTCTCTACAAGGAAGTTCTTCATTTCTTTAGCGCGGTGAGTGCTGGCTGAATCCCAGACTATCAGACCTCTTTGGTTACCTCGCATAGCAAGTGGCAGCATTAAATCAACCCACTTTCTTATAACGGCTTGTGTACACCAGGCTTTTTTGGTTTCAAGAACGTAAATGCCAGATACACGTTCAATCTTATCTTTCTTGCCCTTACTGATGATTAGAGGTGTGGCTTTCTTTCCATCCAAACAAATTGCCAAAACACAGGTGACCCGTGCACTTTCATAGCCAGTGGTGGGAATGTAGATTGATGTTGCACCCCTGTGATGAATTGTTGTTTGAGATCCTTGTCCCATAAACACTGCAGTTTCATCCATAGCAATCATATTGCAGGTTTGGTACTTGGAAACGTCGATCCTATCAATAAAGGACTTGAATGCAAGTGCACATTTAATAACTTCAGCATCTCCCAGCTTAAACAGTGTTGTTGATCTTCTTGGGGGCAGTTCATACCGTTGAAGGAAACCGTCCAACCAGTGTTATGATGCTTTGAATCCTTCTGAGACCACTTCAAACTCTGGTGCCATTGAAAGGGCAAATGCTTGAATATCAGCCCTGCGCACAACCAAGGCCTTTGCTCTCCTGTCGGCAATCCATTCACCAATGAGGATCTCCAAGTCAGGATATAAGGGCTGCCGACCTGATCCAGACCTGCGCTTTTTCCCTTTTCCCTCATCCACCTGTTGATTGAGGTTACTATAATCTGCTCTCCATTTTCTGACCATTCAAAGATCCAAAAGTTTTTCTTTACAGAAAACTGCAAGATTCTTGCCATGTGACTCCTCTACAATTGCTTTCTTATACTCAACAGTATAGCTCTTCCTTTTTGTACTCATGTCTGGGGGTCAAAACAGACAGAATAATAAAATTATGACCATCAGTCCTTCTTTTCACTCCATCATGCCCCCTGAGTTCTTCTTTTTTCCTCCATCATGCCCTTTTTATCCTCCATCATACCCCCTCACTCCTACTTACATACCGGGTTTTTATGTTGTCCTGCCTCAGCTCTCCTCCGCGGCACTGCTCTCAATGGCGCCAGCAAGCAAATCACTGGGGAAGAACAGGATGA
>NW_027186316.1:4958993-4979216 GCF_028583685.1 Petaurus breviceps papuanus
TTTTAGGGGGAGGGCTTATTTTAGAGGAATCTTACACAATAAGGGGAGGGCTTATTTTTGGGAGAGGTCTTATTATCAGGGAAACACGGTACCTGTATGATCTTGGACAAATCACTCAATCTCCCTGGGTCTCAGTTTCCTCCCCTGTAAAAGGAGGACTTGAATTAGTTTGCCTCTGAGGTTCCTTCCAGTTCTACATCTATGAGCCTATCATCCTAGGAAAATAAGATTTTTTTTTAAAAGTAAGCATAATTTGTATCTTATATGAGACATAAAAGGAGGCATAATATCATTGAAAGATTGTTGGACTTAGATTTGGCATTGAATCCACATTCTGACACTTTCCAGTGGTTACTGAATATCTTGAAGCCTCAGTTTCATCATCCATAACATGGGCACTCACGCTGCCTACGTCATTGGGTTGTTTTGAAAAAAGTTCTTTAAAAATAATTTTTAAGGGGGCGGCCAGGTAGCACAGCGAGTAAGAGCACTGGCCCCAGTATTGGGATGACCTGGGGATCGAATCCGGGCTCAGATACTTAGCACCCACCCAGAAACACCTGGCCGTATAACCTTGAGCAAGTTACTTAACCCCAATTGCTTAGGGGTGGCCAGGTGGCTCAGCGAGTAAGAGCACCGGCCCCAGAGTTGGGATGACCTGGGGATGAAATCCAGGCTCAGATACTTAGCACCACACCCAGAAATAACTGGCCATGTAACCTTGAGCAAGTTACTTAACCCCAATTGCTTTTTAAAGAAAAGAAATAATTTTTAAAAGATTATTTCATTCTCTCTCTGTCCTGGACAGAATTGGAAATGATGGAGAGGAAGCTTGTATTTCTCTAAACGCTTTACTGGCCCACATAGGCTGGCAACTATGATGAGGAACACACTCTCAGTGCAAAGAATAACTCTATTTCAATTTCTTGTCCTTCCAGGTATGTGTTAGAACCAGCTCATATGGGCTCTGGAGAGCTAATTGTTCAATTTTCAGCATGAGCATTTACACCTTGAAAACCAACAAATGCTACAAATCAGGGCTTGATTTGAAGATTTGTTGATTGTCTAGAACAAGGGGTGGGAAACCTCCGGTCTCAAGGCCACATGTGGCCCTCTAGGTCCTCAAGGGTGGCCCTGTGACTGAATCCCAACTTCACAAAACAAATCCCCTTAATAAAAGGATTTATTCTGTAAAACTTGGGCTCAGTCAAAAGTTCTCACCCAAGGACCTAGAAGGCCACCTGTGGCCTCAAGTTACCTAACCCTGTCTAGACTAAGGAAAGTGATGGAGAAAATGTTAATAATGGAGATTAAACTTATAAGAATGTAGTACGTATACTTTTGGAAAGCCAATCATTAAATATTTACCAGCACACCCTTGCCTCTCTATCCCCAAATCTTCACTTGACCAAGGGCTGAAGTTGTGCCACCTCTGTTCCTGCTAACTCTCCTTATAATATTGTTGGCCAGTACTCCCATCCATTCTCTACCCAGCTGCCACAGTAATTTTCCTTAAGTACATATTTGACCATGTCACTCCCCTCCTCAATAAACTCTAGTGGCTCCTTATCACCTATAGGAAGCAATTTAAACTTGGGCAATTTAAAGCTTTTTTACAACCTGGCCCTTTCCTAACTTTCTTTTACCAATGTTACTCCCCTCCACACGCTCTCTGGTCCAGCTATACTGGCCTTCCTCACACATGACCCTCTATCTTCTGTGTCCCTGTCTTCACACAGGTTGTCCCTTATGCCTGCAATGCCACCTGTGGCCCTTTAGGTCCTCAAGGGCAGCCCTTTGACAGAATCCAAACTTCACAGAACAAATGCCCTTAATAAAAGGATTTGTGTTGTAAAACTTGGACTCACTCAAAAGGTTGCTCCCGGGGACCTAGAAGGCCATAGGTGGCCTTGAGGCCACAGGTTCCCCACCCCTGGCTAGGGGTTTTGAACACCTAATAGGGATGTAGAATCTACCTTTGAGGTTGGAGATAACCATATAGTGTACTTTGAGCATGGTAGAAGCATGGAGACTCTCTGAGTGGACTGAAAGTAAGGGATGTGTCCAGATCCAAAAAGGAAGGAGAGAATGCTACATTTTTTTCCTCCCCTCACGCCTCCAATTCCACCCCCTTCACAAAAATTAACCCTACTTTGCTGAAGAAATGAAGGCCACCCAGTGTGCAACACAAACTGCTTCCTGGATCCTCATTTTTACCTCAATTGTACCTCCCCCACTCTGTTTGCCCTTTTCCTTGGGTCTCAGAAGAGATCTACCTGCTCCCTTCGGATCTAAAGAGAGACACTCTTCCATTTGCGTTGTGGATCCCACCATTCTTTCCTCTCATTTCTCTAGAGCAGGCCTGTACAACATATGGCCTATGGTCTGCCCGTGAAAAATGTAGAGGGTGTAAAAGTAAAGATGTAAGGAGAGCTTTGTCCATGCCTCACTTAACCTGCCTGCCACTAATCACTATTGTACCCACCATGTAACTTGGCATATGGGTTGCCACTGTGCATGCGCTCCTGTTTGTCATGTGACCTGTGGCAACCAATCATCGTTGGTCTGTCTCTAGTCTGAGAGCAGCAAATGTTGTATCTTTTCGCTGTGTTTTTGGTCGTTACTGGCCTCGAATGGGGACAAAGTGAGTGCAGCAAAGAAATCTTTTTTAACATGAATGTGATTTCATGATAAATAAAAATTTTAAGTAATAAGTGTAATTAATTGATATTCATGGAAATTTCCCCCTTTTAAAATATGGTTTTATTTGCAAAATAGTTTAATCATTAATTATCCCTTTACTTGGAAGGTGAGCTTCTAAAAGCCTATCTGTGGCCTGAAGAAGTTTAGCCTGTTTTAATTTTGGTCCCTACCTACTGCCAAGTTGTACAGGTCTGTTTTAGAGTCTGCAGTTTCTGTTTATTCACTCTTCCCCCCACTTTCCAACATATTCGGGTCTTACCTATCTGGGGAAAAAGAAAATGGAAACAAAAATGCCCTCTAGCTTTTACTTGGCTCCTTTTCATTATCCAGACCAGGGTCTAATCCATTTGGATTCAGTCAAAGGGCTACACTTGAGGACCTAGAGGGCCATATGTGGCCTCGAGGTCACAGGTTCCCTACTTCAGATCTAGACCTTCCTTGACCTCTCCCAAAATGGCCTCTGTGCCAACCATTCTTGGCAGCAGCAGTTAATAGAGTGGATTCCTTGAAGGCAGGGGAATGAGCAGGGCACACAAAACTCCTACGTCACTTCCAGGCCATCACTCTGCTGCCATCAGGCAGTAATTTCTCCTCTTTGCATGTTCACTCCATCCATGTAAATTATCCAGATCAATTCCTTCAGATCAGTTACCTACTGGCCCCCAAGTCACTCTCTGTCTTTTCTCAAATAGTTCCATACCTTCTTCTTCCCAACCCTTGCCCTCATTTTGATGGCTGAAACCTACCTTGATATTTTGGGGTTTAACTGGCTACACTTTTTTCTTAAAGACTATGCCTTAAACCCAGTTCACTCTGGTTCTCACAGATTGGACAATAGATCCTTGCCCAAGCACCACATAATGGTTATTTTTTGGGCCCTGATGGCTCAAAATGAATGTAAATAGTCATTTTTATTTTTTGGCCAGAAACCCTGAAGGTCTTCCCCTCTTTTTTTTTTTGTTAAAGGAGCCATCCCTCAGTTCACTTCTTAAACAGCCCTAATCACTGAATGGGCATTGCCTCAAAGTGAGAACTTGGAAAGACCTTAGCTTAAAAAGGCCTCCAGGGCCATCTCCAGTTGTCCTGATCTATATCTTTCCACCAGACTCAGATGGCTCTGGAGATGAAAGTGAGGCTGGTGACTTTGCATAGCCCTTCCTCACTTAAATTTAATTCATTTGCAAGTCATGGCATCGTCTTCCTGATGTGATGGTCCTTTTTGAGAATGAAGGACAAAGCACACAACCCTTGCCTTTGTTCTCAGGGATTTCAACACACATAGTGATGATCCCTTAAATATCCTGGATGCCCAGTCTAACAACCTAATTATAGCAGCAAAAAGAGTGCTGGACTTGGAATCAGGAAAGGCCTAGTTTGGAATTCTTCCACTAGCACTGTGAACTCTCTGAGACTCAGTTTTCTTTATCTATAAAATGAGGAAAGTACCTCTCCTACTGAAAGGTTTGGAGTGAAGATCAGATGAGACAATGTATATAAAGGAGACGCCGTAAAATGGCTATAGAGATAGCAATGGTTATTGTTGCTGCTTTTATTACTATTTCCACTCTTATCTCAGCCACCAAAAAGTTACAACTGAGATTTCACTGTGACCTACAACTATGCAGTTTCTGTGACTTTGTACTATGAAATTCCCCGCTCTGGTTGTAACCTCCTGTTTTTCGATCTCTCCCTCTGTTTCATGTCTCCTAAATCTATCTGTATCATCACCCCAAACTCCAGACCCTCCATCCTTCCCTGTCCTCCTTGTATATCACCCCTGCTTTAGCCTCACTGTCTTTCTTCCCTTCACAGTCTTGATCCAAGAGTGGACCAGCTCAATGATAAACAGGCCTCCTCCCATGAATCCTTTCCATCCTTGTCCTATCATCACTCATGCCATGCCAAACTCCCATCTTATTAACCCAACCATTCACCTTTGCTGCTCCTACCCATGCACTCCTGATGTATCCAGGTGTGGTCTGACCAGAGCACAGTGTGGGCAGCTATCACTGTCCTAGTCCTGGACACCAAGCCTCTCTTGAGGTAGCCTATGATTACCCTTTCAGCTAGAGCAGCGCTTCTTAAACCCACACAGGGTCACGGCCCACAGTTTAAGAAGTGCTAGGGTCGGGGCAGCTAGGTGGCGCAGCGAATAGAGCACTGGCCCTGGAGTCAGGAGGACCTGAGTTCAAATTTGGCCTCAGACACTTAACACAAAAAAACTAGCCATGTGATCTTGGGCAAGTCACTTAACCCCAATTGCCCTACTTTCCCCCCTCTAAAAAAAAAAAGAAGTGCTAGGGTCATGAGTGGAAAAAGTTTAAGAAGTCTTGAGGTAGGGTGCTATGTTCAGTTCTGAGCACCATGTCTGAAGGACATTGATAAGCTGGGAACTATCCAGAGGAAGGCGCTTTGGATGGTGAAGAGCCACATGGGCAGAGACTTCTGAGATCTACTCTCTGATTGCTGAATTTTCATGATAAATGTTTATACCTCGAAAATAGTAAATGCTACAAATCAGGGCTTGATTTATGGGTTTGTTGACTGTTTAGACTTAAGAAAGTGATGGAGAAAATATTAATAATGCAGATTAAACTTTTTTTAAAATTTATTTTCAGTTCCAAATTCTCTCTCTCCCCATCCCCTTCCCCCATGAAGAAGGAAGTGAGAAATATGACCCCCACTACACATATGAAATCATGCAAAACATTTTCACATTAGTCATGTTGGGGAGAAAAAAGAAAGAAAAATAAAGTGAAAAATGACATGTTTTAATGAGGCAGATTAAACCAAAAACCATGTCAGACATATATTCCCTACCCCCACCCCTCAGAAAGCTGGTGGTTAAACATTTACCAGCAAACTCCTGTGTATGGGGATCCACCGGAGGACCTAGAGATGTTGTAAAAGTTTACCATAAAAATAAGTCACTTGTTATCAACCTTTCCAACTTGATCCTGAGCACTGATTCCATAATTAATGTCTTTTTAACAAATTATATTATTTAATGTTAATAACCTCAAAGATGAGGGGTGATTTAATTACATTCTTAAAATGTATCAAGGGTGATCAACTATTTTCCTTCGCTACTAAGGCCATGGGAGGGAAAATGAATTAAAATGTCAGAATGAGCGACTTTGCCCCTCTCCCCAATCAATCAACCAGTTGCTAATGGATTAGTTTTTCCAAGGGATATCTTTGAAGATGGCACAGCAAGGACAGAGGTTTCAAAACCATCTTCCAAAACCGGGGTGCACTCTCGCTTCCGAGAACAGCCAGGACCTGGAGAGGGTAGGCTCATCCTTGTCATTCAAAAGAGCACACATAGGAAATTGGTGTAGTCAAGTGGTACCTCCCAACTCCTGGGCCTTGGAAGTTCTTGTCTCCTTTTGCAGAGTCCCTCCCAAGTTTGCTTTGGGGTTTTGCATTGGCAAGAGATGAATGACAATCTTGCTTAGCAGGGCTGGCTGCTTTCTGGGCCCAGTGACTCAGCTAGTGGGCCAATCCATTGCTGGGCTGGGTTAAGCAGGCCTGGCTGCTGCTACTGCTCCCCACTCGTTTCTGGTGCTACCTCTCCCATGGTTCTGATGGAGCACCCAATCTCTCCAGCTACTCAGATGCTCTCCTCTGGGAATACTCATTCACCCAAGATTGGGAGAGAAGAAACACAAGAGAAATAGCACCAGATGCTCCGGGACACATGGCAGTTAAGTGGGAAAAGAGCAGTTGATGTGACTCTTCCACTTGATAGCTCACAGAGGTTCTCTCCTCACTGGGCACCAGGAAGGTCCAGCTCTGAACCTCATGAGTTATCTGTCCTTGCAGCTCCAAGTCAATCAGAAGACTTTACATCACTACACAGTATGAGCCAGAGTCACAATGGCAGAACCGACTTCTGAAGGTCCATGTGGAAGATTGGTAGCAGGCAGAAAATGTCTGTGAATGCTTCAAGGGACAGGCCCTCATTGGCCAGTCTCCTATTTTACTCACACACACACATACTTACACACATACACACACATACTTACATACACAATGTATGTATGTATATACTTATATATGTGTGTGAATATATTTACAGTGTGTATATATACATGTCTATATATGCATGCACACAGTGTGTCTAAGTCTGTAGACACACTGTATATATGTGTGTATACATGTACAGTATATATACATGCACAGTGTACAGGTATTTGTGTATACGTATTTGTCTTCCCCACTAGGATGTAAGTTTCTTGAGAGCAGGGAATGTTTCAATTTTGTCTTTGTATCTACACTACCTATGCCTAGCCCATAGTAGGTACCTAACAAAGGCTTAATAGTTGATTGATTGATATATCTCCTTTTATAGCAAGGGTTTTTAACCTGATTAAAATTTTTGACAAGTATATTTCAGTATGATTGATAAGTATAATTCAGTATAATATAAAATCTTTTCTTTCCTTGTTTATTTTATTTTCTGCATTGAAACGACATGATTCTGAGAAGGGGTCACCAGACTGACTGACTGCCCAGTGTCCTTGACAGAAAACAAGTTAAGAATGTTGTCTCCCAGAGGCAACAATAGTGTCATTTTTCCCTTCATATACCTAATACCTACCAGAGTGCCTGGCACATAGTAGGCACTTCATAAATGCTGACTGATTCTTATATTTTCCATATTCTCCAAACCCCAAACCACAGCAGATAAGCTAACAAAGGCTGTTCATTTTGCAAAGTCCATTAAAGGGAGGTATTGTTTTCTTAAACTTGGAGTTGCCTCTCTGCTCAGTAGGATTTAGAGAAGGAACATGGAACTTGCAGATTCCCAAAAGCTCTTCATTTTAGTTATAATCCCTTTGGGGAAAACATCTAGTCAGTGAATGTTGCTGCACCCTATGAAACTGATGAAAGCTGAACTACCTTAAGAAAAGTGGAGCAGCCAGAGAAGAGATGAGAAATGTCTCTCCTTCCCTTCTTTGCAGTTAAGGGCCTATGGTTGTGGAGCATTACCTAGACTCAGTTGCTCTATGGGTTACTTCTGATCTGATTTTTTTCTCCCTTTTCTTTTTTAAGTATCTGTAACATTATAAGGGATGCCTGGTTGGGTAGAGGTGAAGGGAGGGATATATTCAGAAATCTGGGTGATAAAAACAAAAGATGTCAACAAAAATGTCAAAAGGATAAAGAAAAGGAGAAGCAAGACAATACCTTTTTCTTTCTTTTTTGGAGGGGGGAAGGCAGGGCAATTGGGGTTAAGTGACTTGCCCAAGGTCACATGGCTAGTAAGTCTGAGGCCGGATTTGAACTCAGGTCCTCCTGACTCCAGGGCTGGTGTTCTATTCACTGGAGCACCACCTAGCCACCCCTGACAATGCCCTTTTCTGATTCTATGCAGTTGTTTAGGGTCATAGGGTGTCAAAGTTGGAAAGAACTTTGGAGTCACTGAGTCCAGCTCTCTCATGTTACAGATGAGGAAACAGGTCATGCCCAAAGTCACCGAGGTTGGAAGGAGCAGAGACGGGGCCCAATTTCAGAGAACCTTCCCTTTTTTCTGTTATTGTTGCCATTGACAGTCAAAGCAGAGAGAAATCTCTGTTCACTTTCCCCTTAAAAAATACAAGAAAGGGGCAGCTAGATGGCCCAGAGGATACAGCCCCTGCCTTGAAGTCAGAAAGACCTGAGTTCAAATCTGGCCTTAGATACTTCCTAGCTGTGTGACCCTGGGCAAATCACTTAACCCTGATTGCCTCAAGAAAAAAAAACAAAAACAAAAACCAGAAGGGACATCACCTTCCCCACCTCCCATTCCAGGGGAGCTCTCCATTAGAGAGCACTTAGTGGAGAAAGCATTTAACTAGCACTGGAAGATCTGGCTCCAAGCCCTGACTCATTGCAGTGTGAACTTAGGCCAGTCACTGCCCTTTCTTGGGACAATCTCAACTCTGTCATTGACTTTCTGTGTTATTGTGGACAAGTTACTTCCTCTCAGTGGGCCTCAGTTATCTCATCTGTAAAATGTAATTACTGATAATTAACTGTCTATGTCTACCTCACGAGGTTACTGAATTTGTAGGTCAAACACCTCATGTGAATCTAGGCTCTGCCTGTGTGATCTTGTACAAAACACTGAAACTCTCAGGGGTTCAGTTTCTTTATCAGTAAAATAATAGGGTTGGACCACATGGCTTCTTAAGGTCCCTCAAGATCTATGATCCTATAGGCAAGTCACTAAATCTCTCCATGCCTTAGTTTGTTCACCTATAATAGGAGGGGATTGGGCTAGCTAGCCTCTGAGGTCCCTTGCCTCTCTTTGGAACACCTTTGGTATGTAAGCTTGCTGGTTTGGGTAGGGGCACATGATGCTGAAGACACCCCTCCTTGGGGTTCCTGGACTCCCATTAGGTTGTCTTGTGCCCAGTAAAGGTGGTAGTATGGGGCAGTAGGTGACCCAGAAGATTTGGGAGGGTAGCCCAGACAATGTCTCTACAGGGAACGGTTTTGGGAAACGAGGATGTTAATGATGCGGGAGAAGACATTCAATATGGTGCTCTGGGGATTGCAAACACTTTTTAACCGTGTTGGCCTGAGGGTCAGAGAGGATACTAAAATACCCAGAGGGGAGAAGGAGTTTGGGTGATCATAGATGGGCTCCTGGAGCTAGAACCGATTGGGTACTCAGAGGCCATCAAGGCCAACCACCTCATTTTACAGGGAAGGAAACTGAGGCCTAGAGAGGGGAAGGAACTTACTCAAGGCCATACTAGGATCCTAGCTCTAGAACTAGAAGGGCCCCCAAAGACTATGGTGTCCAACCCCCTTATTTTATAGAAGAGGAAAGTGAGGCCCAGGGAGGGGAAGGGACTAGCCTAAGGTCAAAGGAGTAGTAAACATCAGAAGCAGGATTTGAAACTGGGCCTTTGGAGTCCAAAACCAGTTCTTTTTTTTTTTTTTGGAGGGGGGAAGGTAGGGCAATTGGGATTAAGTCTCACTGCTAGTAAGTGTTAAGTGTCTGAGGCCTCATTTGAACTCAGGTCCTCCTGACTCCAGGGCTGGTGCTTTATTCACTGCGCCACTTAGCTGCCCCATCCAGTTCTTTTTTACAAGAGCCCTCCTTTTGAGTCTTAGGTGTTTGCCCTTGGAGTAGCCCTTAGAAGACACTGGCTCAGTTCTTCTTTATTTTGAATGCATAATAGAACAAATGAAAAAAAGGTTTAATTTCTAAAGTGCTTACTAGGTTCCAGGAACTAACTATGCTGGGCACTGGGGCTACAAATAGAAGCAATCAAATCAGTCCAAGTTCTGGTGGAAAGAGAAAGGGAACAAGCATTTATAGGGTACCTACTATGTGCTAGGCACTGTGGTATTTTTTATAAATATTATCTCATTTGATCCTCGCAACAATCTCTAGAAGGGAGGTATTATTATTATCCACATTTTACAACTAAAGAAATTAAGGCAAAGATTAAGTGAGTGGTCCAGGGACACAGAGCTAGTGAGTGTCTGAGGTTAGATTTGAATTCAGGTCTTTCTGACTCCAGGCCCAGTGATGTATCCATTGTGCCAATCTGTATTACTCAGCCCAGCTGTTAGTAAGAGAAAGAAACAAAAGCATCATGATGAGATTCCTTCAAGTGGTCCAAGAAAGAAGCATCCTCTACAGCTACCTAAGGAGGACTGTTGTGCAGAGAGTGGGGTGGTAGAACCCAGGTATAAAACCAAACCTGGAGTCGTGAAAGAGTTGTAACCTTGTCAGCCGAGGGAATTTCTCCATGAGCCAGATGCTTGAGAGCTAGTCCCCTAAGTGTCAGTAATGAGTATCAACTTCTGGAGGAGAGATGAAATGAAGCACAACTAAGCAACACCGTGGGAGTACAGACCACCAGAGCTGATAGCATCAGGGACGAGAGTAACTATGAAAGCGGACTGAAGCAGAAGAGAACTTCATCAACAATGAAAGAAGAAATCACAGGGACTATGTACAAAAGTCTAGTATAGGGTGGCCCACTGAGGGCTGATCTCTACTCTGGGCTAAAGCCAAGGGAAGATTATGTATAACAACACAACAACCTGTGCTGCCTATGGGTTTAGATATGAATATGTTCATTATTCCTTAATTTACAACTAAAACTATTGTTGTAAGCCTTGTGAGCCTGAGTGCTTGTAGGGGGAGCTGATAGTTGGTATTCTTAGAGGGGTACCAGACACTGAAATCCCTAAGTTATACCTGGATAGGAGAAACTGGTCAGATAAGTGAAATATCCCTTAAGTATACCAAGGCTCTTTGTGTTGGGAGAGAATGTGGCCTTTCTATCTAACAACTGAGATTAATAGCTAGTTTTGTTAAATTAATAACAAATTAGTTATAAATCATTTATCATCATTTATAATTTTGATTTTCATTTACCAGCCCTGGATTCAGAAAGACCTGAGTTCAAATCTGGTCTCAGATATTCACTAGCTGTGTGACCCTGGACAAGTCACTTCACCCTGTTTGCCTCAGTTTCCTCCTCCGTAAAATGAGCTGGAGAAGGAAATGGCAAACCTCTTCAGTATCTTGGCCAAGAAAACCCCAAATGGGGTCGTGGAGAGTCAGACACAACTGAAATGACTGAACAACAAAAATTTATACTTCCCAGGATTGTTCTAAGCCTATTATCTCTTCTGTTTCCCCCCCAAGATATTAGGAATCTAACAGAGACCACCAAGGAGTCAGTGAGGAACAGATGCCAACAGATTTGGCATCATAGGATCTGGGTTCAAATCCTAGCTCTGCCACTTGCTACATTAAGAAAGTAATTTCCCCTTCCTGGGCCTCAGTTATCTCCTCTGTAAAATGAAGGAGTTAAACTAGATAGATGGCCCCCGAAGTCCCTCCATCTCGAAAACTAAGGTCCTATGATCATCCCTGGAAGCTTTTTTCTTTCTTCTCCCACAAAGCTTAGGTTATGATTGGAATACCTCATAATTAATGGCACTGAAGTGGCACCTTGTAGCCGAAAGAAATTGGCCAGCACGAGTGTGTTAGATTGCAACAAGTGGTGTCTCCATGAAGAAATGAGGGTCACAGAGGAGAGGCCTGGAGTCAACGAGGAAAAAGTTGAATCCAGCCTCCCTGTCCACAGCAGAAGCGTATGCAGATGTGTGGCTTATGCAATCTAGTGAAGAGAAATTATGGGATGAGCCCAAGGACAAAATCCAATCCAAAGGGAGGGAATATTTAATCCATCATCAGCAATAAAGAGCTGGGCAGTACAGGCTGTTGTGTTGTTATACATAATCTTCCCTCGGCTTTAGCCCAGTTAATAAATAATAGCTTTTGTGTTGTGTTATGGGGGCTTTGTGTATCTGTGGGTTTCAGTTTAAAGAACCAGTACTGTTCTGTGATTTACTGAAATGTTCTCTTAAGTTACATGCCATCCTTTCCTATGGAACAATGAGACTCCTGGACAACTGGGAGCATCTTTATAGGACTATCAGAGTTCAAAGACACCTGGAAGGGGTCAAGGACATGCTTTGCTGCCTCTGGAACGAGTATGTTTTTCAGCCTGTCTCCCACAAGGGATAGGGAGTTGGCCACAAACCACTCACCAAGCCTTGAGAATTTTGTGCCCCATTCCACTCTGCTATCAGTCACTGAAAATTTATTAAGCACCGACTAAATTTCAAGCACATATTGTGGGGGAAGCAGAGTTCAGGTACCCCTGCACCAGAAATGCCAACAGAGACAGCTGAAGTGAATCCAGAGACCCTAGGATCATCAATCTAGAGCCGGCAGAGACTTCAGAGGTCAAGTCCATTATACAGTGGAGGAAACAGGCCCAGGGAGGGGAAGGTCACATGTTAGGATCCTAGATCTAGAGCTGAAAGGGACCTCAGAGGACATTGAGTCCAACCCTGCCTTTTTACAGAGGAGGAAACTGAGTCCCCAAGGTCATGTGGGTGACAAAAGGAAATAAGCTATGTACCAGGTACCGTGTTAAGTGTTTTACAAATATTATCTCATTTACAACCCTGAGAAGTAGGTGCTATTATGATCCCCATTTTACAGTTGAGGAAACAAAGGGAGACAGCAGGGAAGTGACTTGCCCGGGGTCACACAGCTTCCAAGTGTCTGAGGCCAGATTTGACCTCAGGTCATCCTGACACCAGGCCCAGTGCTCTATCCACTGTGCCACCTAGCTGCCTTTAGGCTGTGGCTGACTTTGTAACCAGGTCTTCCTACTTCTACTGCACCATCTGCTTGGTTATACAGACCTTGGTCTGGGGTTCTGAGAGGGAGACCTGGCCAAATGGTTTCACCTTTACCCTGAAGGAGCCTGTTTTTCTGCTGTGGGAAAAGAGTTCATTCCAGTGACCACAGAATTAGAGAGATTTTCCATGTTACTGACTCCAATTCTCCATGGATGTTCAACATCTCCATGGCTCTAAAGAAGCCTCTTTTGGAAGTTGTATTAATTTTATCCTACTGAGGAAGAAACTCATTCCATAGGAACTCAGTGACTTAAATGAGTTAATGTGACTTCTATAGGTGCCTAGCTTAAAAGCAGGAGGAAGGGAGACACAAGAGGGAGGCAACCATTTGGACCATCGAGGCAGAGGGCTACAGTGGAAAGAATGAAGACTTTGTGGTCAGAGGACCTGGGTTCAAACCATACCCCCCTCCTTCCCTTACCATCATTGTGAGCTTAGACAAGTTCTATCATCTCTTGAAGCCTCAATTTACTCATCTGTAAAATAAGGAGATTGGACTAGGTGGTATCCCTCTTTAATCTGTGATCCCTACTCCCTTCCCTCTCCAATTCACCCTTTACATAGCTGCCAGAATCATTTTTACAATGCACAGACCTGGGCATGCCCTTCCTTTGCTAACATTCTTTTAATTGCCTGCAAAATAAAGTTCATTCAAGGCTCACTTCAATTTGTAGCCAGCTTCTCTTTACAGGCTTAGAACATCTTTTTCTAAGTAATCTATGTTCCAGAACGTCTAACTCACTATTCCCTCTACATACTCCCATTGTTTCACTGCCTTTGTTTACATTATTTTCTCTGCTTGTAATAACCTTCCCATTCTGACAGTGAGGCAGGTGGGTACCACGGTGAATCTCTGAGGCTGGAATCTGGAAGACATGGTTTCAAATTGACCTCAGACACTTCCTAGCTGGGTGACCCTTGGGCAAGTCATTTAACTGTCACCAGCCTCAGTTTCCTCCTCTGTAAAATGGAAAATAAACAGCATCTACCATTTAGGATTGTTGTAAGGAACAAATGAAAATATATTTATAAAGTGCTTAACCCAGTGCCTGGCACATAGTAGGCCCTAAATAAATGCCTGTTCCCCCACCCCCACCCCCCAGAGATTGTGATTGCCCAGGGTCACCCAGGGAGTGGAAGAGGTAGGATTTGAATGCAGGTAGTCTGTCTCCGGAGACAGTTTTCTTTCCAGCATACTAATCTATCGAGAAAAAGTCAATTTCACTTTTGGTGATGATATACCATGCTACCCATCTCCAGCACCCTCAAACTTACTTTTTGAGGAAAGTAGTCATGATCTTTAGGCTTGAAGTTATTGGATAGTCTACTAAGCCTTTGGCCCCTTTACTCCTTAATCTGCAATCCTATGTGTATCTTTTTTTGGAAGTTGCTAAGTATCAAGGTATATGTTGATGTTTGTTAAGGAGTGGGGGAAAGCATCTTTTGGATCTTTTGGATCTTCTCATCTGCAGCAGGTGGTGTCCTATAACCTGTAATTATCTTTTCAGTAATTGTTTTGTTTCTGCTGATCATAAACCTTGCAAGGCAAGATGGCCAAGTACCTCATGATACAGTACTTCTTGTGGCCCTTGGCCATATGATGAAACACATTCTGCCAACTCTTGGGTTTTCCTTTCCCAGAAGACCCTGGGAACCATCCCTTCTCTTTGGCTGCAACTTCCTTATAAGGCCTAGTTTCCTTAAGAGGAAGAAGCTCATCATTAGGTTAATTCATTTCTCCTAGTACCAAGCTGACTTGCTGGTCCTTGGACAAAAGATATTTTGTATGTAAAGTACCCAGAGTTCAGCTAATGTTTAGAGATGTGTGATAGTAATGGCATTTAAAGATTCCCCTGTATTGGCTTGGTTTTCAAACTGATTGTGTTAAAACCCAGAGCTTGTTAATCCCACCTGTGGGATGGACTTGTTGATGTGAAAAGAGAGTCCTGAACTGGGAGGAGCTGGTGACATAGATTTGGAGAGACAAGAGAGAGGCAGAAGAACTTTTTGGAAGCAGCACCTCGTGGAGGCAGAGAGAGAGACTGAGAGAATTGCTGGGGGACACTTTGAATCGCCCTGGACTTTTGAGACCTGCCCCCAGAGCTGCCAAGAACTGAGGAGACATGGCTGTTTTGCTGGTACTTTGTCTGTCTGTTTTGATGTTGTTTTGCCAGATTTGTCCACTGGTGAAAGACAGTCCTGTTGTTGAAGAAGTCCTGGAACCTGGCTGTTGGCTAAGAAGCCCTGAGACTGTCCTGCAGACAGAGAGTGAATACTGTCCACTGGTGAAGGACAGTGCTGTTGTTGCAGGGGTCTGGAGACTGTCCTGCAGACAGAGTGAATACTGTCCACTGGTGAAGGACAGTGCTGTTGTTGCAGGGGTCTGGGAACCTTTCTGTTGGTTCAGAGCTACTGAGACTGTCCTGCAGACAGAGAGTGAATGCTGTCCACTGGTGAAGGACAGTGCTGTTGTTGCAGGGGTCTGGGAACCTTTCTGTTGTTTCAGAGCTACTGGGACTGTCCTGCATACAGAGAGTGAATACTGTCCATTGGTGAAGGACAGTGCTGTTGTTGCAGGGGTCTGGGAACCTTTCTGTTGGTTCAGAAGCCCTGAAGAAGGATTTTCTGGTTGTATGTTTACAGAAATCCTGGGAGAGGGATTTGCTAATGTTTTCAGGGGTTCTAGGACTGTTCTACAGACAGAGGATGAATTAATGAAGAGACTGGCAATGTATCTTGTGGCCTTGCTAAGCCTTGTCTGCCCAGGAACTAAGATTGCTGAGAACTTGCCTCGTGTCAAGATGAAGAGAAGACCTCCATTTGGGTATTAAGTGCTGTGCTTAAACTTGATGTAACTCTGGGGTAGATTCAATTGTGATCCAGGGGTGGGGAACTTTTGACCTTTTTGTGCTCTGTGATTGAACAAATGAATGTACTTTACTTAGATTGGAAACTAATCTCCATTTGAGAAAAGGGGCTTTGTGGTGGACTAAATGAAGGTACAGCCTAGGGGTGGAGTAGTATTTAGAACAGGGACTTTGTAATTGATTGAATGATTGGAAGGTCCTGGGATGGGGTAGTCCTTGGAGATTATTTAATCACACTTAGTAAATGCTGTATTTTGAATGATGTCATATTTTGATCTTCTCTGTTCTGGGTTTGTCACTGAATAAAATGGAGAGCACCTATGCTGGTATTCTGAACCTTGGGAAGTTGCCTTTCCTTGGCTTTACATTACAAGATGTTCTAAAAACCATTTCACCCCCTTTTCCATCACTCCATCACCATGACCACAGGAATTGAAGGGGGCTTCACAGGATGACTGGCCGTGTTTTATTTTTAATTGTTTTATCAGTTGCTATGACCAAAGAATTCAGCACCCTACTGGTCAAAAGCTTCCTCACACTTAGCCAATCTGGTTCTGTAAAAGCACTCTTGGTCAGTGGCTGGGACCATCCACAAAGCCTTTCCAGTGTGGCAGACCCTACCGGAGCTTTGTGTCATTAGCTGAGCTTTTGAGAGCCTGAACAGACCCACCTCAATGCCACCATGAGGCATCAGGGCAGGAATTTTGCAGAGGAAATGGCACTAGGGAAGATAAAGACAGGAAGAGCTGCTGAACCCGAACAATTATATGAAGAGGAAATCCATCCCGGCAGTGACACCATTTTGAGGGTAACTGAGGGAACATTTCTTAGGATAGATCATAGAGACTAGGGGTAGTCCTTCCGTACCAAGGGTTCTTAATCAGGAGTCTATGAACTTTTGAAAAAAAATGTGTTGATAACTGTATAATTGGTTTCTTTTGTGATCCTATATATTATTTTTTCTGCATTTAAAACTATTCTGAGAAGCATTCCATAGCCTTCCCAGACTGCAAAAGGGATCCATGACATAAAAATCTTAATAACTTCTCTTCTGTGCTCTGCTCTGGTCAGATCACATCCAAAATAATTCACATCCTTCTGGGCACCCTACTTTAAGGAGGACCTTGGTAAGTGGGAGACCATCCAAGTTTGTGATGGGACTTGAGTACCTGTCACATGAGGATGAGTTGAAAGAATTAGGGATGCTTAGCTTGGGAAAGAGGAGGTTCTGGAGGAATATAAGTATTTGAAAGGTTTTCTTGGTGTGTGTGTGTGTGTGTGTGTGTGTGTGTGTGTGTGTGTTCAAATCCAACCTCAGAGACTTCCTAGCTATGTGATCCCTGGGCAAGTCACTTCACTCTGTTTGCCTCAGTTTCCTCATCTAGAAAATGAGCTGGAGAATGAAATGGCAAGCCACTCCAGTATCTCTGCTAAGGAAACCCCAGCTGGGGTCACGAAGAGTTAGACAAGACTGAACAATAACCCCAAAACATGGATGGATAGACTAAAACAACAACCACAATTACAGCTGCCCCAAAGTGGAATGGGCTGTCTCTGGAGCTGGAAGATTCACCTTCATTGAATGACTTCAAGCAGAGGCCTTGTGCTTTTGGAGCGTGTTGGGGGAGGGGTGGGGAGATTCTTTTTGGACTCAGTGGCCACTTAAGTCCCTTTCAACTCAGCAATTCTGTAATTCTGTGTAAGTAGGATACCACAGATGGCATCTACTGCAGGGGGCAGTTAGCAGAGCAGAATGCAATGTCTTGATTTAGAACTTGGTCAGCAGACAAGAGACTAACACCCCGTACTCTTGTGAAATAACACGGAATATTTAAGAGGCAGCAGCCCTTGTGTTCTTAGATAGGCATTTTAACGGAAAGAGTCAACTGCAGTGAACCTACCCCCAACCATCAACGTGGAAGCGTGCTCACACACCTTAGTTGAATCACAGGCTCAGTTTTTCTCAAAGGCAGAGTCCATGAAAACTGTGAGTTATAAGCACAGCTTAAAGGCATAAGGACTAGACCTGTGACATCATTCCTCCCAGGTGAGGAAACTTTCTCTACTAGTGCAGATCTACATCCTCTCATCAATTTTCAGTCTTAAAAGAGTTACCTAGAGTCTAGAGGAGTGATGTTTTTTGTTCAGGTTCAAACAACGAGGATGTATCTGAGATAGGAGCTGAACCCAGGCTTTATTGGAGCTCCTAACTTAGAGACAAAATTCAACTGTACAGTTGTAGGGAATGTGTTCCTTTCCAATAATTTTCAACTCAGTATAAATCACCCATCTAGCCACTATTGAACCCTTTATTGCAAATAACTTCTCTTGAACCCTGTTACTCTTTTTGCTTTATCTCCTGAAAGGCTGTTGGTGGCATTGTCCCCTTTTAGTCTTACTATAAAGTGTGAGTGTACTAGTGTACTAGAGTGCCTCTCCAGGGCTGGTTTCCTAGGATTTGTCAACATATTTTATTTTCACTTTCACATGTACTAAAGTCACTCACACACTAAATTTTTTTTTAACCCTCCCAGAAAGGAGATCAACCTTACACAAGACTGTGTACACAAGATTGTGTACACAATGCAAAGAGTAAGTTACAGTGAGATATCATTTCTTAGTCAGGTATTCAACACTCTCCTTGGTCAATTTCAGTCTAGCCATATCTCACACTGCAGTCTACTGGGCTACTAGCCACACCCTTATTTTATACACCTTCTGCCAGCGTTGTGTATCTGTGCAGACCATCCCACATGTTTGTGAAGACCTATCTCCTCATCTCCTTAAGGACACAAGCATTTTAATTCTGTCTTTGTATTCCCTTGGTACATAGTAAGTACTTAATAAATGCTTATGGAGTGATCATTTGAAAGGTAGAAAAGGCTCTTCAAAACCCAGGGGCCACCTTCTTTCTCAACCTGCCTTTATTTCCCCATCCCCTTCACCCCCAGCTAGAAGTGAGCTCTCCCACCTCCAATTTCTCATCCCTTTCAGGTCTGAGTTTTTGACTTTTTCTTTTTGGAGGGGGGAAGGTAGGGCAATTGGGGTTAAGTGACTTGCCCAAGGTCACACGGCTAGTTTTGTGTTGTGTCTGACGTTGGATTTGAACTCAGGTCCTCCTGACTCCAGGGCTGGTGTTCTATTCATTGTGCCACCTAGCCACCCCAGATCTGAGTTTTTGGACACACTGATCACAGGTTGAATGTATTTTTTTTTTTCTGTCTATCTCATCCCCTTTCCCCCATTAGACTGTGAGTTCATTGAAGACAGAGGTGGTCATTTAATCTCTCTCCTTCCTAATAAAACCTGGGTTCAACTCCTATCTCAGATACATTCTGGCTGTTTGAACCTGAGCAAATAACTTCACCCCTCCCTTCACTATCACCCTTCTATCTCCCTCAGTTTCCCCATCTGCTTTGTACAGTAAGCACTTAATATTTGTTGACTTGACTTAAATTACTGATTGATTCCAAATAGTGATTCACATTTATATAGCTGCTTTACCTTTACAACACATTTGCCCACATCTTCTCATTTGATCCTAGGGACAACCTGGTGAGGTAGGTGCTTTTATCCCCATTTTATAGATGAGAGGCTGGAGGCTCAGAAAACTTAAGCGATGTGTCCAGCATTAGTCACATGTCCAGTAAGTGTCTTTAGTGGGATGCCAGCGCAGGGCTTCCAGACCAAGCCCTGCTGAGACCTGGGGCAGAGCAGCAAGGTTAGTCGTGTGCTGTCCAAGTGCCTCCTGATACCTTCAGAAGATTTCTCTTTCCCAAGTCTGGGAGCCCGAGATCAAGCCCGCCAATTTCAAGAATAACCCCAACAGAGAGAGTAGCCAAAGAGGTTGGGTTAAATTTGACCACAAGGATGATGCATGCAAAAGATGGGCACACACGTTCTTAGAGTACTCAGCAGAAAAGAAAAAAAAAGGTGGAACTGGTTTGTCAGAAACTGACATCTACGGACCCGGGAGTGAGAAAATGGAGATGGGATCAGGGAACTGGGAAAACTGCCCCAGGCGCCAACGAATTTAATCCTAGCTCCATCCACGGCTTTACTTTCAGGACTAGTTTTTGGGTAGGGTGGTGCAGTGGAAAGAACATTAGATTTGGAGAGGGCCTGGGTTCAAATCCCAGCTCTTTTACTTATTACCTATATGACTTTGGACAAATCCCTTTCCCCTCCCCGGGCCTCAATTTCCCCATCTGTAAAATGAGGGGGTTAGGCTAGCTGACCTCTGGGGCCCCCTCTAGCTCTGGAGCTAATCATGATGATTCTGGGACTTCCAGGAGGAGGTGATGAAGTGGGCGGGGAGGGACGGGGGAAGGAAGGTGTGAGCACAGGGAGCCAGCCCCACCCTGGGAGCTGGGGCTGGAGGGGGAGCCCGGGGGGGGGGGGGGGGGGGGGGGGGGGG
>NW_027186316.1:4979316-5052219 GCF_028583685.1 Petaurus breviceps papuanus
GGGGGGGGGGGGGGGGGGGGGGGGGGGGGGGGGGGGGGGGGGCAACGGCAGCGCGCTTGGTTCACGCCGGCCGGCCGGTAGGCGGGGGCGCGCCCGCGCGCGCGGTGCTTGGCGTGCGCGCCCCCCCGGCGCCGGGGCTGCGCACGATGGGTAAGAAGCGGCGCGCGGGGGGAGGCTGTTCCAAGATGGCGGCGGGCTGCTGCGGGGTGAAGAAGCAGAAACTGTCCAGCTCGCCCCCGTCCGGCTCGGCGGCCGCCTCCTCGTCTTCTTCGTCTTGTACGGCCGGCCCGCACCCCCCGTGCGGCGGTGGCGGCGGCGGCGGCAGCGAGGGCCAGGGCCGGGCCAGGGAGCTCGGGCTGGGGGGCGCAGGCGCCCGGCTCAACGGGCTCGGGAGCGGCGGCGGCGGCGGCGGCAGCGTGGGGGGGATTCCCTTGTCGGCGCCCTCGGGCTGCGGCGGGGGGAGCCTGCTCTCCGCCGCCGCCGCCCCCCCAGTGGCTGCCCCGCCGCAGCCGCCGCCGCAGCCGCTGGCGGCCCCCGCGCCCGGCTGCGGCGGCGCCCGGAAGATGGTCGTGTCGCCCGAGATGTGCTGCTTCTGCTTCGACGTGCTCTACTGTCACCTGAACGGCTACCAGCAGCCCCGGGCCCCCCGCTTCACCAACGAGCCCTAGTGAGTACCGCACCCCTCCATCGGCCCGGCCCCCCTGCCCCCCCGCCCCCCCCCCCACCCGCGCGCCGGGGCGCCAATCGCTGCAGCCCGGGCCGCTAATGGGGATCTGCTCCCCTCCCCGACCCCCTGCGGCGGCGCCCCGGCTGCCCCCTCCTTACTTTGCCACCTGCCGCCCGGCTGTACCCCACCGGGCGCTCATGCCCTCCGCACATGGCTAGCTGCTCACCCATTCATTGTATGTGTCGGGAGAACCGCCGCTCCTCCGGCCACTTCAGCTCTGCCGCCTGTGCCGTGGGGCCCCCCGGGCTGCCAACTTGACCCAAAGCTTTCTGCCTTCTGCCCCCGAGCTCCCCTGGGCTGCCCAGGGACCGATTGGTGACCCACACGTCTCCTGCCTGGCTCATTATTTCTTTCTCCTTGATGTTCCCAGGACCCTGCTCCCTCTTGTCTCTCTAGTGCATAGAATGAAGGAATCCACATTTCCCTCAATTTCCCTGTCCCGTGGATCCTTCATTTTAAAAGTGAGCATTTCACTTAAAAAAAAAAAATGCTGTGCTTCGTGACTTGAAAATTATCTCCACATTCTCAGGCGGATCGCCTACAGTAAATGTATAGGGATTTTAAAAAACTTTTGTGTGTGACATTCTCAATCTCTCTCTCTCTCTCTCTCTCTCTCTCTCTCTCTCTCTCTCTCTCTCCCTCCCTCCCTCCCTCTCTCCCCCTCTCTCCCCCTCCCCCCCTTCTCTCCCTCTCCCTCTCATTTTTTATGCTTTCACTTATTTTAAACTCCTGGGATGTCTCCTTGTTATCGGTGTCTTCTACCAATTAATCAATTCATTTCTACTTTTGAAGGAGGGCATGGGACTATTCCCACTTTGTTGGGAGGAGGCAGAGGACTGAAGGGGCACATGGTACTATTCCTATTTTGTGCAAAGGGCAGAGGATTGAGGGGGGACATGATCCTGCTTTTGTGGGGCAGAGGGTTGATAGGAGACATGGGACTTTGTATAAATTTCAAAAGACTTTTTGTTTCTGACATTAGTCGACAAATGTCAAGACCACAGAAGGGCAGACCAAGAAAAGGGATAGATGATTTTTATATTTAGCAATCAGCTGCCAAGAAGAGGCTATAGAACACCATTCAGTTGAAGTCATACCTTTCTCTGGCTAAGCCAGGTGACCCCCTTCTTCCTTCCCCCTCCCATTCCTTTCCCTCAATTAAAAATCTGTGAATTGGTGTCCTTTTTCATTTCAGGGCTTTGAGGGCTTAAGTAAATGATGGAAAACTTCTGCATAAATATGAACAAATGTTAAATTCATATGTAAAGTAGAAATCCCAATAAAGGTCATGGAAATTACCAACTTATTGTTTGTTTTATTTGGCTTTGATATTTAAAATGTGTGTTTCATTTTGCATGACTTTTCTGTGGTCTGTTTCCATTTGCTCTCAGACTTTTAGTCATTTTTGGGCATCAGTTCACATGCAACAGCATCCAAGCTGACACTTGAATAAACAGATTAAATATCATTTCTTTATAAATTTTAATGTATTTAATGCTAGAAATTTAAATCCCAAGTACAAAGCCTTTTTGAACCAATTTCATTAAAAAAAAAGAATCCATCCCTTAAAAGACCATCTTAAGGAAAATTTGGTAGTGTAGCCGAACTGAGTCACTTATTTGTAACTTTTCTATGGTCTTTGATGTCTGTGATATATTGGAGCCAATTATGGTTCTGCAAAGTCATGGGGCTGCAATAATTAAATCTAGTTTCCGAGCTACCAAATGAATTTTGACAAAGTTGATTTAGCCTTTAGGTTCCATTGCTCTAAAGCAGAGGATGCACTTTCCACACTTCTTTCACACTTATTCCACACAAATTCACTTAGTGAATTTGCAAAACAGAATACAACTTGAATTTCAAAAGGAAAAGTGGAGTGGGAAAAAAATGCCTTTGCCAATATCATTTGATGGTATCTACTAAGATCACACTTCCAGATTTTGTTTCTTTCCTGCTACCTCTCCATTTTCTGGGATTTCAGTATGGATGTAAGTGGAATTGAACGATGAACTAGAACGAGCCCCGTTTTTGTCTGCTGTGGATGTGTTCACATGGTTCTAGAAGGGCAGTCATGCTTATTTCATAATCCTTGAATGCAACAGTATGGTATGGTTCCATCTACTTTTGTACTTTGGGAAACATTGACTAAAAAGTCCAGTCTGAAGAGAAGGAGATGAAAATTGACTTAAGCAGGAAGGAGACTACAATAGAAATTCAGTTTCCTTAAGTAAATTTTGAAGTGTTGTGTGGAGATTTCAGGAAGAAGGAAAGAAGTGTTGAGTTATGGAAAATAACTTCAAATGTTTCACAGTAATCTAGAGTCCAGTTTGCACAATGTTGTATGTGCTTCTAGTCATCAATAGCCTTGTGTACTTAGGTACGTGACAGTATGTTGGGTGCTATAAAAAAACATAAGCCTTGTTCTCTAGGAGCTTATGTATTGTGGCCAGTGGCCAACCCCTCCCCCCACTCCTTCCCTCCCAAGGATGTATGTCAGTGGATGGGAGAAATTGATAAGACCCCTCCACCCCACGCCACCCCCCTAGAGTTAGAGGTCTGAATTAATCAGGTTCAAGCTGTGCCTCCAGGTTAGGGTGGGGTTGTTAGTATCAAAGGAGCCACTCATTTCATGTCTTGGTGGTTATTTCTGTCTAGTAGTACAGACAAGAACCTTTGGTGCTGATGTATATTACTGCTTGTCTGTACAAGTGAGGTAGCACCATTGTCATTACCAAGTATGACGGCAGCAGCTAAATAGGTCCGCAGCAGGCAAAACTTGTCTGAGGGGTGGCAGTCAACATGTGCTACTCTTAATATGCAAGATTGGTACTTGTATGAGAGACTTGGGAATGTGGGTGTTTTTAGCTAGCACTAATGGTTGAGTCCTGTACCCTCACTTAGCCCCCTTTAGATAAACCGTGCATATTTGCCAGGCTGCTTTGGATCTCCATATGCATGAACAGATACACCAATTCATCTCTAATTGTCCAGGACAGCCAGAACACCTGGTAACTCTAGAATGACATCCTACAATAAGAGCTTTGTTTTTGTTTGTTTTTTTTAATAACATTGAACTTTTAGGATTGTTTTTCAAGATTTAGTAACCCAATGTAATAAGTAGTATGTTGCCTTTAGTCAGGGGGATATATTTGAATAATTAAAGCAACACTCATAGTATGCTTCTGTATTTTGTAGCAAGTAATCAAATACAAAAGATTGATATTGTTGCACATTGGGTACAGTGACTAAGAGACAGTTTGAATGAATGGTGAACCCCATGCTTTAAGAAGACCAAAGTCCTAATGTCCCACTAGGCATATCACAAGGTGTGCATATAAAGTTCAAGGAAACTGGAGGGTTGGGGTAGGCAGCTTGCTGTGATCTTTTCATCTTGTAGACTCATGGAAGGTTAGAGAAGGGCCCATCATCATTATTTTTAAACTGAGTCCATCTAGTTTGACTTTACAGATGAGGAAACTGAGCCTCTGAGAAGGAGGGAAACTTCTTTAAGGTCATGTGAGGTTAGTTTATGGCAGAGCTGGGCTTAGAAACTAATTCTCCCTCCCCCAGCCCATTGCTTCTTTCTACTACTACAGGGTGTCTCCAAAGTCTTAGTGAAGCTTTACACTTTCATAGCTTAAAACTGCACTGAGACTTCGTAGACGCTTTGTATGGAATAATCATGATAATAGCTAACATTTATATAGTACTTTAAGGTTTGCGAAGCTAAGCATATATTTGAACTGATTGCCAGGGAGATCATTGGATTATTAACTGGAAAAGGATCTTGGACATCTACCTCAATCTCTTTATTTTACCCAAGAGGCGCCAGGGCCAGAAAAGTTGTGATTAGCCTTGTGACCTTAGGCAAGTAAGTATCAGTCAGAATTCTAACTTGGGTCCCCTGACTCCATATCCAGTGCTTTCTCCATTACACCAGCATTGGTGAAGCATATGTTATTTACGTGTTTGGAATCTGTATTCCTTGATCAGCTTTGGCAGTCTTGCCATCTTTTTGAATGTCATGATCTCACTTGGGAAATGTGCAAATATTCCTACAGTGTCTAATTTAGTCATTAGACTTCACCAGGCAGATGGTAACACCAGGCAGTAGTGCAGAACTCAAATGAACAGCAGTGGAAAGTCTTAACTGGACCATAAATGAACTCTGCCCATCCAGTGGATGATCAAAATGTGCAGTTTTTGAGTTAGCTTCATTGGACTTCTTATACATGATTAATCTTTCCAGGTTTCCAAAAGTGTAGTGCTGGTGCTAACCAAGAAAATGGTCTCTATGTGATGCCTGTGAAGTAGTAAAATCTTAAGACTAGTGTTAGCACAGTAGGAAAAGCAGTGCAGGAGATTTTGGAGGGAGGAAAAGAACAGGTATTTTCATCCACATGGAGGCCTTCTTCAGCCATTGTATTCTAAAACTAGCCAGCCCCTTTAGAAAGGAGGGAATAAGCATTTATTCAGTACCTACTATGTGCCAGACTGACACTGTGCTAAGTGTGTTTTAAATATTGTCTCATTTGATCCTTGACAGCCCTGAGAGGTAGGTGCTGTTATTTCCTCCCCATTTTACAGTTTGATTTGAGTTGAATTGAGGCAGGCAGAGATTAAGTGACTTGCCCAGGGTTACCCATCTAGTATCTGGGTCTGGATTTGAACTCAGGTCTTCCTGACCCCAGGCCCAGCACTCTATTCACTGCTTCACCTAGGCTACCCAAGATGACTAGAGAGCTGGTCTCAAAGTCAGGAAGTTTAGATTCTATCCCTGACCTGTAGTGGCTGTGTGACTCTGGGCAAGTCACTTAACAGCCCTGGCTTCAGTTCTTCTGTAAGGTAAAGGTGGGTTAGATTGCATAATTGCTCAATATATATATTCTCAATATGTGTATGTATGTATATATGTATGTGTATGTATATATACATACATATATATGTGTATATCTGTCTATCAATATCGCTTTAAGGTTTGTAAAGTGCTTTACAAATGTTATCTCATTTTATCCTCATAATACCTTGGGAGGTAGTACTGTAATTATTCCCATTTTACAGATGAGGAAACTGAGATCGAAAGAAATTAAGTGACTTGTCCAGGGTCACACAGCCTGGATTTGAACTCAGGTCTTCCTGACTCCCAGTTTATCGCTCTATCCACCCTACTACTAAATGTAGAAGAATCAGCATTGGCTGTAGTGGTCTGGACTGTATGGACATTTCCTTTTGCTCATTCTGTGCTTTTTTGTTCAGCTGCCATTCTCAGGGAGGTGCCTAAGAAGAGAGGCTTGTGTTTTCCCCTTCAGGGAAAGCCCGTGACCTGCCTGACATTGGACTAAATAAAGACCAGGCTACAGTGGCACTGTCTTGAGTAGTCTTTGACTCTCTAGCTAGGGCTGACCAGTAGGACTTAAAGTTAGCAAACTATACTAACATAATTAAATGGAACTTGTTCTTCCTTCCACTTTAACATATCCTAATAGTCTTCACCTTATAAGACCTGGAAGAGTGTGTATACAGGTGCAGCTCTTAGTGGATCTGCTGCAAAGGTGATGGCTCTTAGTGTTTGTTTTGTAGTTTCAGCACTTTGGGAATTAGTTATTCTTGAAGGGTGGCTGCTGCTGCAGGTTTGGTGTGGTGCCATGTCTCCTGCTTACCGATGATAGAAAATCCCGTTTGTAGGTGAATTGGGGGTTTCAAAGTAATGGCTTTCTTTTCTGAGTATCCATTTGTGGAACCATAAATTCCTAAATTAGAACTTTGTATAAAAAGCTACCAACTAAGCACCTAAGTTAAAGATACTTCTTTATATCAATTTCCTAAAACAAAAATCACTAAATCCCTAACTAAGGAAGAATATAGGAGAATGGCACAGACCTCTTAAGTGTAGTGAAGGGAAGACTCAAGCCAGAGGCAACCAGAAAAGACGGGACAAAAAATAGAGGTATTGCTTGAGGTTGATAGTGTAAAGTTAACTCATAGCAGAATTTTACTCAATTTCCCATTTTTCTTCTGACTTTTCCATTGAGAGAATAATCTTTATCCCGGAAAAGGCAGACCAGAAAGATTTAAGAGGGGGTCAAAAGCCAGAGTAGGTTATGATGGAGCAAGAAAACACCCAGCTGCTCCAAATGAGTTCAAGGCTCTGGCCCAGAATACATATTTAAAGACTGACAGAAGAATCTGTACATGTAATGTGGGGCCGCCTTTGGTAATCCTTGAGGCATTGTAGAGAATGGGAGAACTGGAAGTGGACAAATAGCCCCCTTCCCCAAAAGGACAAAAATGTTTGGATTTTATAAACTATAGATTGGTGAGCTTGAAGTTGATCCCTGGCAAGATTCTAGGGGTCTTTCATGAACAGGTAGTTTGTAGTCCTTTAGAAAGGGAAGCCAGTATGTGTTCATGAAAAATCTATTTTCCACATCATTGCCAGCTTCACCTTCCTGCACAACTCTTCTCATATGTTTATGACCCAACTCAGATATCATATCTTTCCCAAAGCTCCATGTAGATGTGATCTCACCATGGCTTGGTGTATAGTAGCACTTTATATCTCTGCCTTCTGTATTCTTTCCTTCCCAAGCTCCTCAAAGACAGCAATCACATGTTCTTGTTAGTAAGCATGTAATATCTTCTTGTCTACAGCAGGTTCTTGGGAAGTGTCTGATGAATTTTGATTTGTTCAATTTTGAATTTAATGCCCTTGTGGCTGAGGGCAAAGGGCAATGGAGAGGTATATGCTGGGTATGAGTAGGTTTGTAGTATGAATGTGAGCTACCTGAGAGCTAACCACCTTCATATTCTACTAAGTAGGAAGCTAGAGGAAGACCCCTAGGCCATTAGGCATATAGCCTCTTGTGGAAGATTTTTGGGAGGACCTGAACAGGTCAGTTGGAAAAGATTCAGAATGTGACCACAGATGAGACTGACCACTGTTTCATTGAGACATTGAACTTGGTGGTCAAGGTGGGAAAATGTCAGCTGGACGGCGGTCTCCTTAGAGGGGATTCCTAACTGGGTGAGCCATCTTGCTCAAGAATATTGATTAGTGACTGTCTGAAAGTCTTGGGTGGGGGGAAGGAGGGAAGAGAGGTAGGGTCACAGGTCTTTGTCTTTAGCCTTATCTGTTCAACTTTTTCTAAAGACTTGTCTTGTCAAGGATAAAAACATGAGTGGGTGGCCTGCTGATCACATTTGCAAATGCCATGAACCAGAAAGGGATAGCTAATTTATTGGATAATGGTATCAGGAACCAAAAAGATAACCTTGTTTCAGCACACTGAGTTTGATAAGGATAAATGGTTCAGTCTGGCAAGTACACCCCAGATGGTGGGGGGGGGGGAGGGTAGAGGGGATCATGAAGAAATAATAGTTCATATGAAAAAAGCCTAAAGTCTTAGTTGAATATAAGCTTAGTATCATGTTAATTTTATAGCACTTTATAGTTTTCAAAAGACCTCTGGTGGTACAGTAGATAGAACACCAGCTCTGGAGTCAGGAAGACCCAGGTTCAAATCCAGGCTCCAACACAAGCTCTAAAAATGACTCAGGGCAAGTCACTTAACCTTTGCCTCGATTTCCCCAAACTGTTAAATGGGGATAAGAGCACCTACATTCGACCCTTGTTGTGAGAATCAAGTGAGATAGTAAAAGGACATGGTAGGTGGTATATAAATATCTATTCGCTTCTTCCCTTTCCTCATAACTCTTAAGGTAGGTGGGTTGAATGCTGGATTTAGTCAGAAAGTCAGAAAGACCTGTGTTCAAATTCCAGCTCTGACACTCATTAGCTGTTTTACTATAAGCAACTCTCTGATCTCTGGGAACCTAGTTTCATTATATAAAAATGAGGATAATAATAGTTGTACTACCCTCTCTGGGCTTTTAAGAGGCATAAAATGAGAGACTATATATAAATGCCAATTATTCCCATTTCATAGATGAAAAAACAGGCTCTGAGGTGAAGTGACTCATCTAGAATACCCTAGCTCCTGTGGATTTGGGGTTTGAACCTGATCTTCAGACTTTTACAAGGTTGCATGGCATAGTGGATTAGAGGGGCTGGCCAGGAAGCCCTGAGGCTTGCCTTTGAGGCATCCCAGGCCCTCACTTCAGTCACCTCTCTGTGCTCTTCTCTCCAAGATTATAAATTGCAGAGAAACTGCTAACCTGCATTGGGAGAGGGAGTGTCCTCCTGGGAGTTCCTAATATCAATGAAATCCCGGGTTCAGTCCTTAGCTCTTCCTTATCCTTCAAGCCAAGTGTTTTTTCCAATCAGTAATCATTTTTAACTACCTACTATGTACCAGGCATTGTGTTAGGTGCTAGGACTACTAATGAACCCCACATCGCAGTTGCCTCACCAAAACCATTGTTTTGCTAGGAAACTCTAGAACCCTCAGAGCAAATGCAATTTGTTGACTGTATTAACTGAAATCTAGTGTCTGGATTGTAGGAATTGGTAGTGTTGCTGTGGTTTGTACTGACTCGACCATGCCTAGAACATCATATTGAATTCTGGGCACTGCATTTTAATAGGGACTTGACAGGGGGCCAGAGGCTATTGATGGGAACACCAAACCAAGTCCAAGATAGCAGCTCAAAGGCAAGCAGGTATATTTAGCCTAGAGAAGATTCGACTTTGGTCTAGGATTTCTTACTTCACATATTTTGAGTTCGGTCATGTGGAATTGGGGTTAAACTTATCTTGCGGAACTCAAGGGGGTAGAAGTAAGACCAGTAGAGAAGTTAATGAGGGACAGCTTTGAGTTCAATATACGGAAGAATTTTCTTTTGACCAGAACTATCTGAAAATGACATGGACTACTCTGGGAGGCAGCCAGTTCCTTGGGACCAGAGTTCAACAGAGTCTGGGAGATTGCTTATCTAGCATGAGATAGAGGGAATTCATATGCCAGGTTGGGGACTTGGTCTAAAAAGCATCGCTTCTAACTCCTTTGACTTTGGAGCTTTCCTTACCATCTGTAACTATTTCTGTAGGATTTCAGCCTTTACACAGGCAGCTTTTCCTCAACTCCTGGGCTTCCTGCTTTGTAGAGTGAGAGGCCTTTCTCTGACCACTCTGTGTTGGTTCAGAGAGATGCTGTCCTTGTTTGAACCATACCTTCAAAGTCTCAGATTGCTTTTAAGGTAAATCCCCAGCATTCCTTTGCTTTCTACTCCCTAGTAATCTTTTGAGCTCCACAAGGCCAGTAGACATAGCCTATTGCCCCTTGGAAACTCCACTCAGAAAACTATTCTTGTGATGACAGATGGCTTGTGTGTATATCTCCAAGATAATTGCAAGTATGTTTAAGTGGACATGTAAGCCAAAAGGGAAAAATCTTTTTTTTTTTTTTCCTGAGCTTGACCAAATTTACACCTGCCACAATCTGTGAATCCTTTAGGGAGCTTGGTGAGCAGAATGGTCTCATTCTTCTGTAGAGTACCTTTGCAGGGTATTTGTTGTATAACATTTGCCTGGTGGAACACTGTGTGGTGTTTACTAAATAATGTAATTAGAACGGTCAAATCATATAGTATTAAGACTGTAAAGAACCTTAGAGGTCATCCAGCCATTACTTGAGGGTAGTAGATTCTCCTCTTCCTTAGAAATCTTTGAGCAAAAATTGGGTGCCAACTTTGTCCGCCTGTTCTGATATGGGCTGGATCAAGTGAACTCTGAGGGCCCTTGTGACTTTGATTCCATAATTTTGTCCATGCCTTTCATTTTACAGATGAAGAAATGGAAACTCAGAGAGGGGGAAGAGACTTAACTAAGGTCACCTACCTAATTAGTGCCAGAGCCAAGGTGAGAAGCCAGGTTTTGTAGTTTCATGGATTTAGAAGGGATCTTAGAGGTAGGTCATTGAGTCCCTCATTTTAGAACTGAGAAAGCTGAGGCCAAAGAATTGGGTAACATGTCTAAAGTCACTTAGTAAGTGGCAGAGCTTGGGCCTCATCCTCAGCTCCTCTGGCTCTCAGCCCCTTTCTCTTTTTCATTGGACCATGATGCTTGAGGCCACTACCCAACGGGCCTTCTTTCCCCCCTTATCCTTCACATTGGTTTGTGGCTTAATCTACCATTTTGGTGAGAATATAGACTGCTCTGTTAAAGGGAGATTTTTTAAAAGAAAAAAGGTATGTTGGTATACAGTTAAAAGTAAATGAATAAAACTATTATATTAAAAATACAGGCTGTGAAAGGTTTTTTATATTGCTTTAAAAGCAAGATGTTTTACTGATTTTTCTCTCCATTTTCTTCTTCTGTCACTTTGTTGAAGTTCTCTTCCTGCTCCTCTTCCTACAAGATGCCATCTTCCCTGCCATCCATTGTACTTGGAAGACAAAATTTTTGGAATCCATAAATGGTTACATTCAGGATATATTTCCCATGTAGGAAAAAAAAAATGCTTCTCCAAAAATTCTATTTTAATGGCTTATTGTGGTGTGGGGTTTGTTGGTATGGGATATCCAGGCTATCCCAAGCTAGCCTGGGATTTTAAAGATGATGCCGAAAGAGCACAAAGTGTGACCTTTTGATTTTAGAGGTAATGCCAGAGAAGCTTGAGCGCCAGCAAAGTCTTCTGAGTAGGGTCCTGCCCGCAGTTTTTCTGTGTCCTGAGAACCAGCCTTTTGCTAAGCTGGGGGTGGCTGATCGTTAGCTGCTTGGTTTCAGTGGCTAGCGCCTTCCCTTCCCAGGTTACCTTCCTTCTAGTCTCTCTGCACCTTGTTACCCCATGTCGTCTCCTGTCTGAGGCCAGGGGCTCTTCTTGCCTTTCCTAGTATCCCCACCTCGCTTGTTGGGGTTTTTTGGCCACTGGTTGATGAATCCTTTGGCAATTATGACCCAGGAAGTATTTCAGAATAAAAAAATCGCCCCCAACTGGATGAGCCCATTCCCCTTCTCCAGTGATCATGTCAGAAGAATGGTCAGGGGATGAAATCTTTGAAGACCATTTATAAATCTTAACTCTTGCTACTCTAAATAGCATCAATTAATTGATCAGCAGACATGTATTTATGTGCTAGGCACTGTGCTAAGTGATATGGATACGAAGAGAAAAAGCAAAAGGAGTCCTTGCCCTTAAGGGGCTGGTATTTTAATTGGGGGGGGAAACAGCTATGAAAGTTAGTCTATACAAGAAATATGCAGAGTAGATAGAAGATAACTTTCTACAAAGTCTGCATCTGTACTTCATCCTCTGTGACTTAAATGCAAAGGTAGGATGAGGAAAATGTAACATGGTGGTTTGAAATGAAGAAGTGAAAGTGGCTAGAAGTTCCACCTCTGTACCATAAGAACCTCGCTTTAGAACTAGATGGATGGAAGATGTCACCTTAATCTGACCATGTTTTGCAGATGAGGAAAACAAGGCTCAGAGAGGTTCTGTGAATTTTCTCAAGTCATGCAGGGAAGTTTCAGAGCTGGGATTTGAACTCAGACCCTTTCCAAATTCAGCATATTTTCCTTCTTCAAGAAGAGTTGTGACACTCTGGACCTTGAAAGTGTTCATTATTGACAGAAAATGAAATTTGGCATGTCTTAGCCAAGAAAAGCCCTGTCACCAAGATGTGAGTCATTTCAGAATAAGCTGTCTATATGTAGTTGGGTCACCAGAGACTAGGAGCCTAGAGGACTTCCTCCCCGAGCCTGAGCATCTGCATGTTTGGTGCTTCCATAGAGCCGGGATGTTGTCACTGTGGCCTGTCACAACCTATCTCTGTCTTATCTTGTGTCCTTGTCCAGGTCCTTGACTAAAACTTCCACAAGGGGAGGGGCAGCAGTGTCTACCTGATAAGGTGGGAAGACGTCCTTTCTTCTGAAATTGTATTAATACCAGTGTAGCACATAAGTTATCCACCGCTTTTGTCATGCTGTACACTCATTTTTTTTTTCCCCTTGGTTCATTAACTCTCTGATGATATTCTTGGTTTTTGTATTTCTTTGTTGCTAATGTGTTACAGCATGCTCATGCCCACCATGTAATTCCCCATTGTTTTCTGGGGTGACCCTTAACTTTCATTCTTTGGAGACCAGACTGGGTCAATGATTTGCAGCCACATGACATATCAAGGGAGAAATATTGTTGTTTTAAAAAAAAAAAGTGGACCTTTGCTTCGAGGAGAAGCTTGGAGTCATTAAAAATACTGTGGAATTTCTCAAAGGCAATGTATTGTTTTCTTTTTCTCCTGTTCAGCTCTAGGCCCAGCTCCTTGCAGTCCACTTTTCTTACTTTCTGAAATTCATCCTGTAGATCTTTACTTTCTTCTTAGGCTAATTTCCTTAGTAGAACTGTTTGCCATGGGACCTTGCTGACCCTTTCTCTAAACTCTTTGAAATCTGCTCTCCACCAGTTTAGGATAAGGAATACTTATTGAATAAAATGCTATTGAATGGCATGTCTGCCTTTCCCTTTGGTTCACTAACTCTAAATTTAATGGTTCCTTCTTGACTGGAATTGGGTCCAGACTAGAGATGCTCCCATTTCTTCCTTTATCTTTTGAAGAGTGAATTTCTCATGAAAGCAGAACAAGAGTTTATTGGCTTCTCTGCTTTTGGCAGAGAGCTCTATTTGATCTCTGGGTAGCTGACATTCTCCATCCCTCCTGTATTATATGATGCTGCCATATTTTTTATCTCTTTCTTCCTTTTGGGCTTGCTTTTGTGTCTTCTGCCCCTGATCCACAATGAAATGTTTGCCAACATGCTTCCCAACTCCAGTTCCTTAGTTTCTCACATAAATTTACCTCCTTTTGAACCCAGTTAATAACAAGTCATTAATTAAGTCATCATCTCTTCCCTTTCTTGACACCTCATTAGATAAGAGAATCTGATTTGGAAGAGATTTCAGTCATCTCCTAGTCTCATTTGTGCATAAGCAAGAATCGCTTCTACCATAAAACCAATAAGTAGTTAGTTATCCAGTCTTTGCTCAGAGACTTCTATTGTGCAGAACCCACTGACAGCTCGTGTTAATTCTGCCTCCGCAACATCTCTAATATGTTTCCATCTTTCTGCTCACACAGTCTTTACCCTCTCATCACTTCTTTCCTGGACTATTACAATAGCCTTGTAATTGGTTTCCCTGTCTCTCATCTTTCCCCTTTCCAATCTGTCCTCAACACAGATGCCAAATTGATTTTCCTAAAACATGGAGCTGACTGTGTCACCCCCTGCTCAGAGATCTAAAATGGATTCCCATTGCCTCCAGGATAAAATACAAAATCCTCAGCCTAGCCTTTAAAGCCCTCTACAATCTGCCTCCCACCTGTCTTTTCTATCTTATTTCCTATTACTCCCCTTCATACTGTTTCAGTAAAACTAGCCTGCTAAGCTGTTCCCTTTACACATCAGGCCAACTTTTGTATCTGGAATGCACTCTTTCCTCCCTTCTGCCTCATAAATCCCTAGCCCAACTGCTGCCTCCCCCTATGAGGCTTTTCCTGACTCCTTCCCCTGGGCCAGAGTTATTAGCACCTTTTCTCTTTTGATTACTCCTAATTTATGTGGACTTTATATCAATTTCTGTATATGTTGTATCTTCCTGGAAGGATGGCAGGTCCTTGAGTACTTAATAAGTGCTTGCTGCATTGCCTCTGGATATAGCTGTTTCTGCCTTTAAATAGTTCTGATCCTTTGGAAGTTGTTCCTTAGATCACGCCTAAATTGACCCCACCGTGAAGAATAAATGTGGTGTAATCTCTCTTCCTTGAGAACTTTTCAAATCCTGGAAGAGAACTCTCCTCATATCTCCTGTGAGTCTTCTCTTCTCCAGGCTAAATAAACACGTACAGGTTCTTCAACTCATCCTCATATGACCTGGTTTCGAGACCCTTTACCAGCTTGATTTTTCTCCCACATGCACCATCCATCTAGTTTAGCAATGCCCTTTCCAAAATGTGGTTCCCACCACTGGACACAGTGCTATAGATATGATCTGACCAGGCCAGAGAACAACAGGAATATTGCCTTCCTAGACCTGGACAGCATACCTATTAATGCACTCGTTAGTTTTGGCTGGTGTATCATAATGAATGAATTTTATTGAGCTTGTAATCCAATAAGACCCTTAGATCTTTTTTAGGTGAATGGTTATGTAGCCATTCCCACCCCCAAACTCCATGCTGTGTTTTGAAGTTGATTGTTTTTTAGCCTGGGTGTAAGATTTGCATTCATCCTTCTTTAGCTTGATTAGATTTGGCCAGTGTTCTAGAGTTTTGGGATCCTGACTCTGTTATCCAACATGCTACACGTCCCTCCAGCTCTGTGTCAACTTCAGGTTTGATAAGCATCCTTTATCCAAGGCAATATAGTAATAACACAGGACTAAGCACAGATCCTTGGGACGTTCCACTTGAGACCTTTTTCTGAGATGTCATTGAACTATAGATGACTACTTTTAAGTCCAGCCATTGAACTGGTTCTGAGCCCCCATCCCTCTAGCCCATGTCCCATTCCCCTTGGCCATCACAATAGCATGAAATGAGGTCCAATGTTTTATTAGAATCTTGGTAAATTGTACCTGTAGTGTTCACTCCATAGCCAGTGTAATTACCATACCAAAAAAACGGAATCAGGAATTGGGAATTAAAAATGGAATTAGGCATTTGTGGCTTATTCTTGACGAGGCTGTGCTGGCTCCTTGTGATCATTTCCATTTCCAGATATTCACTAACTGTGTCTTTACTGAATTTTACTGGAAATCAAAGTCAGACTCATCTTTGCCTTTTTTCTTTTTCTGAAACTTGGGATAATATTTGCCCACCTAACCCTGCAGTATTTCTGCCGTTCTCCTTGATTTTGTAAAGAGAGCCCTTCAGCTGTGGCCTTTGCCAGCTTGTTTGCTACCTGGTCACTTGGCCAAATCAGAGGCAGCTACCTGCTCTCCCATTTTCTCCCTACTTTTCTTGGGTATCAAACCCCTATTAACTATTTATTGTCTTCTTCCTTCCGGTGCAGACATCACTCTCCTTGGGGAAAAAAAGGCAGAAGCACAGAAAATGTTGAGCAGCTCAATCTTCTTTGCTTTATTCCTTGTCCCACCCACCCCCCGCAATACGCTGATCTCTTCTTGGATCCTCTTCTTTCCCCTGTTACAGCTTAAGATCCTTCTGGCTGTTCTTAGCTCATCATCTGAACTTTTGGACTTCACCCACCTGCTGTGCTTATAGGGCATTGATTTTGTATTTCTCATCCCTGACCTGTCTGTCTTTAGTCTTACAGTGGGGAGAGCTGCTACTGCTATTTGTCCTTTGTTCTTGGAGAGGGCCATGACATCAAGGGAGGTAAAGCCATGACATGCAAGTGAATTGGATTTAAGTGAGACAGGGCTATGCAGAGTCAGAAGCCTCACTGTCTCCTCCAGAGCCATGTGGTTCAGTGGCCAGGAGAGTGGTTTGTTTAGAAATGGTTCTTCTATCATGTGATCTAGTGGGGAGTTCTTGATTGCTTATATGCACCTTTTTTCTCCCTAATGAAGATGGCTTTTGCTGTAAAGTGACATTTGAACTAGGTAATCTCCTTAGTCTTTTTCATTCCTAAATCCTGCCAGGGGGGGTTTTTTGTTCTCTTCCGTGCTTATGTTGCTCCATATATTGAAAAACATGAGCAGCTAGAGTGGCATAGTGGATACAGTGAGGCCTGGACTCAGGAGAACTTGAGTTCAAATCCTACCTCAGACATTTACTAATAATGTGATCCTGGACCTGTCACTTAACCTCTCTCTGCCTCATTTTCTTCAGCTGTAAAACAGAGATGATAATAATAGCAGCCCCGTCCCAGGGTTGTTGTGAAGGTCAAATTAGACAACATCTGTAAAGCACTTTGCAAGCCTGAAAGCTCTCTAACTACTAGCTGTTTCATTTTGCTTCTTGATTTGGCTAAGATGAAAATAGCGGTCCCTCCGTCTCTACCCCTCTTCTCCCCCAAAAGCCAAGGTCATGCTGTTGATATTCTACCAAATTCTCATTTAAATCACATGGCAACTGCTGAGCTAATGATGGCCTGTGTCTAACCAAGAAGCAACTTCTTTACATAAATCTCCAGGGCTATTCAATACTTGAGTTAAATTCTTTCTGAGGCAATTTTAACTGGTTTTCAATTTCACCAGCCTTCAATTGAATGGCTTTCTGGCTGATTGGCATTCCATTTGGTCTTTGTTTTACAAAAGAAAGTCCACACTCATCAACCTTGTGATGGTGACCCCATTTAGGCCCTTGAAATGCTTTCTGTGTGGAAGTGACATTCTAAAGTTTTTTTCTTCTCTGATGTCCAATAGTTCACATTCTTTCGATTAGCATTGTTTTTTTCCACCTGCTTCCTTAATGCTTGTAGTTTCAGTATAGTTAGTATCTGCTGTTTTAAAAATGATCTTTATGTTTCAACCCTTTACTGATTTTTCTTTCTGACATGGTCACTCAAAATTTTGGACAACCTGTAAAACACAAGTCACCTCTGATTTGTCTTGTGATCAGTAAACCACGGGGATACCAGTGCCAGTTGTTAGGCAGAACTGGTGATAATAATTCAAAAGTACACTGTCAGAGTGTAACAGATCTTCTCCTGGTTCCCAGTGTCTCATCTTTGAGCACCCTTTCTCTGCTTATGATACTAAGAACATGATTGCAAAGGTACATTAAGGTTTTGTACGAGGCCAGCAGGTTAATATCCAATATGCTTACTTTTTACGTTAAAAAAGATGCAAGTCACTTAACCCCAATTGCCCTGCCCTCCCCTCTCCAAAAAGCAAAAAAAAAAAAAGGTAACTGTAGTAGTATTCCATTTCTCTGAGGTTTGTCTCTTCCTTCTGAAATAAAACTTAAAATAAATATAAACTTATAAATACAGCCTTAACTGACTGTCAGAAAGCACTGAAACTCTTCCTCATTAAACCAGTATGTTATTGAACACCTACTTTGAGCATAGCACTGGGTGCAGGGGAGGTGGGCACGGTGGTAGTGATGGGGAACCAGGATACAAAAACCTTAAGACACAAACTCTGTCCTCATAAAACTAGCTTATATAATATGGTAGAGAAGATGAGATGCATTTATAGTAGCTATAATGAAAGCTAGCAAAAGATGGGAGGTGGCATGATGTTGTAAAAAGGACATTGGATTTGGAGTCAGAGGACCTCAGCTCAAATACTAGCCTGGGTGCAAATCCCTGCCCTTTCACTTGCTGCCTATGTGACCTGGGATAACTTGACCTCTCTAAAATGAGAGGGACTGGGCTAGCTGGCCTCTGAAGTCTCTTCTAACTCTAGTATTCTGTGTGTGACGTTTCCCTAGGCCTCAGTTTCTTCCTCCGTAAAATGAGGGAGTTGGACAAGATGGTCTCTGGGGTCTCTCCAACTCTACTTACTTCACTCTGCATCAGTTTGTGTAGCTCTTTCCATGCTTCCCTGTATTCATCACATTCATTATTTCTTAGAGCATAGTAATATAACATTATATTCATGGACCACAACTTGTTTAGCTGTTCCCCAGTCAATGAACCATCCACTTTATTTCCGGTTCTTTACTACCACAATAAGTGCTACTATAAATATTTTGGTACATATGAGGAGTATATGTTCTGGGACAAAGGGCAGGGACATTTTAGTCAATTTATTAGACAATCCCAAATTGCTTTTCAATCTGGTTGTACTGATTCACAGTAATAACTAGGATTTATATAATGCATCAAGGTCTGCAAGTTAATAGCTAGAATGTATATAACTAACAGCTTAAAGTTTCAAGTGCTTTACAAATATCTCATTTCATCCTCACAAGAACCCTGGGAGGTAAGTGCTATTATTCTCCCCACTTTCCACTTCAGGAAACTGAGGCAGACAAAGGGTAAGTGACTTGTCTTGTGTCTGAGCTGGATTTGAACTCAGATCTTCCTGACTTTGGGTTTAGCACTTTATCCATTGTACCACCTAGGCAGCCTCTGTGCCAACTGTGCATTAGTGTGTCTGGAGTAATCAGAGAAGATTTCCTGGAGGAACTGGCAATTTAGGTAAGTCTGTTTAGGTTTTAAATTTAGGTTGGGGTAGATATTGGGATATCTAAAAAGATATCTAAAGATAAAGGGATGGGAAAACAGTATGAGACCAAAGAAACTACAAATGAGAAAGATTGGAAGGGTGGTTGGGGGCAGATTGTGGAGGGCCTTGAATGCCATATTAAGGGATTTGGGCTTTATTAAGTGGTGGTGAGTAATAGAATGTTAATGAGCAGTGTAGTGCTAGGAGCCATGGCTGAGTCCAGGAAGCTCATTCGGGCTGTACTGTACGGAATAAGTTAGATGGGGAAAGAGAAATAGGAGACTTTGTTTACCCTTAATTAAACGAAGTTTTTTGTTATTTTAGAACTTAACGTTTCTAAGCTTACTTATTTGGTTTTAGCCCACAAGAGAGTAAAAACTATAATTCAGAAAACCATGAGGGGGATATAGTGAGAGGCAAGGGGAGTGACAGCCAGGAGTCAGAACAAAACCTAGAAGTAACGGAGAACTTTTACCATACAACATAGTTATGGGTTTTTTTTTAATTGCCCTGATTTACAAAGGTTAAATTGTATTTGTATCCTCTGATTAAGAAGACAGGGAAGAATGTAATGCATTTTAGAAGAATTGCCTTTGAAAATGGTTAGAATGATAAATTTGGTCAATAAGCTTTATCTGGAAAATTCACTTATGTAGAAAAGCTTATTCTTTGTCAAAACCAAATGAGAGGCTGTATTATAATTAAGTAATGTGATTAGAATTTATATTATGTAGATTAGTGTTTTCCAACTTGTGTCAAATTGTTTTTTTGTATCACTTTGCAAATCCTTTACTACCAAACAAGTCTTTACATAATTTTTATAAATTTTTGAAAAAGTGATTCCTGCTCTCCCTTCTGCCTGCTCATCTTCTCCCATCATCTCTTGCTGACATTTCATGCTGAGGCTGTCAAGGGCAAAGGGCTCCATGGTGGAGTATTTAAATATTCTACCGGTCCTCGATTGAGTGTGTGTTGGCCAATGCTATTTTTGCTTCATTTGTGAGACCCTTCCCTCCACATAGTAAAGGTTTCCATTTGAATGTGTCCAAATTTGTTTGCAAAAAGTGGGAGACCACAAGAGAGAAGATAGCAAAAGCCTAGCGGGAATTTTAGGTAGCTTGGCTTACATATCCAAACAGTGCTTTGGACAGTTGTTGACTGTCTTGATGATGGTGTGGACATAGACAAGTTAGTCTCACTTTTTCCTAGTTTGTAAGATGAAAACACTGGAATAACTTATCAGCCTCATACTAGTTGCCAATTTATACAGTGCTTTACAATTTACAAATTGTTTTCCTTCCCTTTTCTTGTTTAATTATCCCTTTAGTTTATTCCTTTTGAATAAAGTATGCTTTTCTATACCCAAACTTCTATCATGAGTCAAATTCCATCAAGTGTTGTTTAATAAATGTTTGTTGAATTGACTACCTCTAAGGTTGAATTTACTCCTCATTAAGATCTGCAGCTTACTTGCTTTGCACATTTGCTTAGACTAATCTAAGGTCATGGCTTTTATTTCCGCCTCTCTTCTTAGATATTGTCTTCTGAGAATTTCTGGTCCTCTCCACTGGTATTCTTCCTTTGTTATCCCTGCTGCTTTCTGTGATACTGGGTTTGGCAGTTGAAGGTTCTCTTAATCAGATTCACAGCTCTCCAGACAAGAAAATACGTACATGCAGGTGCTTATTGACTGATATTTTTTATTTAAATATGATATACAAGCCCCCAATTCACGTTTACCTCCACAAGATGCAGCCCCTGAAAAGCATTAAGAAAAACAGCATAAAAATGATTGGGACAGATACTATATGCAATCTTGCAAATGAATGATTTATCATTTACTAAAAGAAAGGAAGGGCATTTACTTTTCAAAATAATACCAACAGTCTGTTGTTTTTGACCCAAGTTTTGTTGCCATTTAAAGTTATCTCCATTTATGTAGTTGTTGTCATTGTATCTGTTCTTTTTTGTTCTAAGTAGCATTGATTTTTGTTGGCTCTCATTAGATATATTCTAGCCCTTGTCAACAACCTAAGCTTTGATCCAGCAATCCAAGTTCTCTTCTTAAATATCTTCTCAACCAGTTGTCCGATTGTTAAGAACTGTCGCTCTTGGTCATTTGTCATATTGCCTTCATTCATCTTTCATTCTGTTTTAAATCCTGGGTCACACTATATTCCTCCTGCTTCTTCTACCTTCCCCATTTTTCCCTTTAAGTAATTACAAGGAGTTCAGAAACTTGCCATTCAGATATTCTGCTCACCGTGGCCCCCAAAATATTGGCATCCGTGTTTGTGAACCAAGAAAAAGGCTCCAAGTTCTGAGTTTCGGTGCAATTGCTGAAACTGATTAAAACTCCATCCTTCTTCCCTCACTTGTTCATACACATTGATTTTTTTTCAACTGGACATGTGATTTCATTGGTTTAGGAGCTTACCCTCAAGGAAGATGAGGAAAGTCCCTCTGCCAATCCAGAATGTCACCTCTGGAGGCACTGAAAAGTTCAGTGACTGGCCAGGGTCACAAAACTAGCATGTGCAAGAGTCAGGTCCTGAATCCAGATCTTCCTGAATCAGGTTGGAGCTCTGCCCCTACCTTACGCTGCCTCAGCACCCTGAGTCTTTGTACTGAATCTTTATGCTAAGTCTCCTCTCAACAATGCACATGCTAAACCTCCTTTCATCTATCCTGGGTTCACTGGTATATCCTGAGGCCTCATAAACAGGCTTGGCAATCATGGCTAACTGTATCCCAGTGTAACCTTTGGAGTACAGCTGTTTGGCTTTGCAGCTGGGTCACCTGAAGTCTTAACTCATGCTCTCATTCTGCCTTTCTCTTCTGGAAGTCCCAGTTGATAGCAGCAATGTAAGCAATACTGCCTGGGATCAAGCATTTATTAAGTGCCTACTGTGTGCCACCTCCTGTGCTAAGTGCTAGGGATCCAAAGGCAAGCCAAAGACAGTTCCTATCCTCAGAGAGCTTCAAGTCTGATGGAGGAGAGAACATTAAAACTACTGTGTACAAACAGGATATAGACAGGCTACATTGGAGATAATCAGTAGAGAGAAGGCACTAGCATTAAGGGGGGTTATGTGGGGAAAGGTTTCCTGGAGAAGGGGGGATTTGAGCTGGCACTTGAGGGAGCCAGGAAGTGGAACTGAGAAGGGAAAGAATTATACAGGCTTGGGAATAGGCAGTGAAAATGTCCAGACTTGGGAGATGGATGTGTCTTGTTTGAGGAGAAGCAAAGAGTTCATTATCACTGAATCTTAGATTATAAGGTAGGGGATAAGAGGGAGTAAGGTTGTAAGGATACTGAAAGAGTAGGAAGAGGCCAAGTTATAATATAGGCTTTGAATGCCAAACAGCATTCAATTCATTTTGTATTTGATCCTAGAGGCAATAGAGAGCCATTAGAGTTTATTGAAGGTGGCAAGAAACGTGATCAGACCTGTCCTTTAGGAAAATCACTATGGTAACGGTATACAGGATGGACTGGAGTCTGGAAAGACTTGAGGGAGACAGCCTTCTCCCCCTCTCCCATCCCCCAGCAGCTATCCAGATGTGAGGTGACAAAGGCAACCTGCTCTAGAGTGGTGGCGGCATCAGAGAAGAGAAGGAGGGATACCTGAGAGATATTGCAGAGGTAAAATTGACAGATATGGGAGGGTGAGTGATAGTGAGTAGTCCGGGATGATTCCCAGCTTCCATCCTTGGGGTCTAGGAGGATGATGATGCTTTTTACAGTAATAGAAAAGGTAGGAGGGGGAATGGGGTTTGGGGGGAGCTATAATCCCAACATGCTTTCTGTGTTCCTTTTCCTGGGATCATTTATCCCCATATGAACCACTAGAAGAGAGGTAACAACTTTGGGGTTTCTTGAGAAACTGTCGGGTCCCAGATATACACAGTACACAAAGAGCTACATAAGCATGCCTTTTTACCCCTCAACACAGAGTTCTCAAATGTCATTTCTTCTTCTGAGCAGTACTATCACATGGCCTTTCTTCCTGTGTTCATTCTCATTCATTAGCACATGTGAAGCTGTTTTTTTTGCATGATAAATTGGCCCTGACCTTTGGTGTGACAAATCTTTGATCATCTTTTCGTTTCTCTTTGGGGTAGCCTAAGCTTCTACTCACTCTTGGGCCCATCATTCTAATACCAAGTAGTATTATAAAATTGAACACTTTGACCCTGATCTTGGGCACTAAATTTCAGCTGAAATAAAGAAATCTAGGCCATTTCATACTTTCTGGTGCCTTCTTCATCTGTGTACTTATCATACTCAAGTTCTTGACCAAGAAAAACATGTTTCAGTGTTGCCATAATCACCAAGCCATCTCTTATGCATGGACTAGTTGTATTTCCTCATTGTTTTACTCAAATTGATTTGTAAGCCAATCACCTGAGATTCCTCTGTAGCCATGGCAGCTTTTTTTCAACCCTAGTCCACACTTTTTAGCAAATGCTTGATATGTTTGCCTTTGATCTCCCCTTATCCTTCTGTTTCAGTTCAGGTACAGAGACTATGCCTCCAAGGCAACAATAAAAGGTTGGGGCTGGGACAGAGAAGAGGTGGCAGCAGCAGTTCAGAGGCTATATGTTTAAATGGGCACCATGGGGAAAGGCTCATGACAATGAGAATTAAAGAAGGGAACCACAGACATGTTGGAAGGGAAAGTCCAAGGATTGGCACCAAGGTGGGACAGCTGAAGGCAAAATAGAAAGCTGCTTTCCTTTGTCAGGGCAATAGTGGAAGGAGCACTGGATTTGGGGCAGAAGATTGGGATTTGAAGCTTGATTCTGCTGCTTAGTTACTAGTAGTCACTGCATTAGATCTTAGCTGAAAGGTTGAGAAGTATCCCAGGTTACTTTCCAGATTACCTTGGGAAAGTCACATTCCCCTCTCTAGGCCTCAATTTCCTTATCTGTAAAATGAAGGGGTTGGACTAGATGATATTGAAGGTCCCTTTCAGTTTTTGTTCTCTATGACTGTGAAATGGCCCTGACATGAATGGTCTAGAGGTTAGGGTTGATTGGTGACTCAACACATGCATGGAGAAACATGGTATACCAGCACCTGGCTAGCTGCCAGGGAGTAGCAGTCATTGTCTCAGGAAGATGCCAAAGATCACCTGGCAAGGTGAGGTACCAGATTCTGAGTACCTTTCTTGAACTGAACTGCCAAGTATTCAGACTCTGCAGCAGAGAGTGCAGTTCCAATGGACTGGCCACATTGTTTGAATTGTCTAAAAGACTGTTTTATGGAGAACTCACACCAGGCAAGCATTCACATGGTGGTCAGAAGAAGCCACACAAAGACACTCTCAGGGTTTCACTTAAGAACCTTGAGATTGATTGTATGACATGGGAGACACTGGCATAGGACCACTCATGGTACCCTCATCAGAGAAGGGGCTGTGCTCTATAAGCAGAACAGAATTGAAGTAGCTCAAAAGAAATGTGAGATGCACAAATTTTGGCCTATTTGTGCCCGAGCTGTGGTAGAGCATTCCGAGCTCGTAGTGGTCTGATCAGCTATAGTCGGACATATTGTAACTTGAGTCTAATGTAGTGATGTTATTTTGGTCCTTTTTGAGAACGAAGGACAGCTAACTATTCTTAGTTATTCCCTAGTGTTACTAATTAGAAACAAGGGGATTTGAGGCAGTATCAGAACCAAGATACCAAAAGAAATCCTTAAAAATCATCAGTTTTGCTTATATTACAACAAAATCCAGGAAAATGAGATAGGAAGAGAAATTCCATTTAAGAGAATGCAGCAAATATCTGGAAATCAAACTACCAAGACACATACAGGATTTATACAAATGCAACAACAAAATAATTACAGAACAATTTTTACAGAAATAAACGAGGCCTAAATAATTCAAGAGATAGTTATGGTCATGGCTGGGATGGAACAATCAAATAAAAATGGCCTTCCTACCCAGGTTTCACTATTGTTTTTATGCTCTAGGAATCAGATTCCCAAAGGGATATTTTGGAAAATTAGACAATAATAAAACTTATTTGAAGGAATAACAGGTCAAGAATATCAAGGGATATAATGATTAAAAAGTAGAGTGTAGAAGGACTTTGAGCTCCCAAGGCAGCTCAGCGCCTAGAGCAGCTGGGAGGTATAGTGGATAGTGGGAGCAGAGGGACCCTAACCACCTGGAAGACCTGATTTTAGATCCTGCCTCAGTGGCTTCCTAACTGTGTGACCCTGGGCAAGTCACTTATTCTCTCAGTCTCAATTTCCTCATCTCTAAAATGGGGATAATAATAGCACCTATTTCTCATAGTTGTTATGAGGATAAAAGGAGATGATATATGTAAAGTGCTTTGTAAACCATACAGCATTACATAAATGCTAGCCCTTTTTTTACTATTATAACCAGATCTCTAATTATAATGTAAAGCACTGATTATTAAAACTATCTGATATTGGAAACATCAGTGGACTAGATTAGATTGGCAAAACCTAGAAACAGATATACACATCATCCAAGAACACAAACTGTTGAGGAAGGTGTTCTGAGGAAAACTGGAAAGCAGCCTGAGGAGAAATAGATTTTGATTGGCATCTTGTGTGTGTATGTGTTATATGTATACACACATATATGTACATATATCATCATAAACTCCAGGTGGATAGTCTTAATATAAAAAAAAGTTACAAGATAAAATTAGAAAATGGAAAGGTGTATCTTTCACAACTGGTCAGTAATGAAATAGTATAAAAGATAAAGTAGGCTCTCAATCAGTTAAGCTTTTAGTAAGCACCTGCTATGTGCTAGGCATTGTATTAGGTGGTAGGGAAGCAAAAAGAAAATGAAACAATCCGTGTCCGCAAGGAGACAACATGTACATATATAAATACATATAAAGTATATCATGAGTTTTTTTTTAAAGTTAATCTGCCAGGAGATTGTTGGGACCCTCTCATATTTAGGCCTAGCTGGCCAACTTTTAAGCTTCAAAAATGCGTCACCCAAAGGAAGGTCAGCTTTGATGCTCCTATACCTCTACTCAGACCTGTACATCTCTCTCTCCTAGTGAGATTTTAGGGCCAATGTACCACCTTAGCCATGACAGTAATCATAGGCCATAGGACCTATCTAAGATCTCTTGTGCTATCTCATGTGCTGGGACTTTTGGAAGCCCTGTTTGTATGACATCTGCTAACATTTCTAGTCTTCTGAAGTATGTGCTTGAGCCAGAGAACCTATGAAATAGTAGTAGATGCATTATAAACCCTGTCCTTGGGCAGCTCCTCCCTCTGCAGAGCTTGTAGGATCATAGATTTACAGCTGGCAGGGATCTTAGGCTTTTTTTGGGGGGTCCTTTCCCCCTTGGGCAATTTGTAGGGGAAACTACTGGATCCCTTCTCAGAATGAGGTTTCTAAATGCACAAAATGAAATACAAAGGAAACGAGTTTTTATTTTTTATACAATTTCCATATTTTTATATATGATTTTATTAATTCATTTTTATCAAGCTAATTATATTGCAAATGAAATTATTTATATTGAGATACCATTATCAAATGTTGGAAACAAGTTCACAAGTCCCAGCTTAAGAACCCTGTTTCTCATTGTCAAATTTTGCTCTTGTAACTCCTACTTTTTCAACCAGTACACCCTTCTGTGTGAATGGTAGCTTCTACCCTCAGATTTTTCCCTATGTTCCATCCTCACAATGTAGTACCTGTGGTCACACTGTCTGTAGGCATTAGAGACTGCCCAGACTTACTTGCTGCATATCCTGGGATCAGCTTGGGTGGTGTACAGAGTGTTGAACACTTTGGCCATCTCTTAGAACTCCTGGGACATAGGGAGAAAGGTCTGGCTATGCCTCCCACAGCTTTCCTGGAAATCGCCCCATTTCCCATCACTCAGTGGGTACTATGCAGATATGATTTCCTTCCTTGCCTTGGCCCAAAACTACACACTAACAGCCTTCAATACCATTTTTGGAGGAGGAACAGGAAGAATCTATTGTTTAGGATATCTTTGATTCACAGAGGTGAGATACTTGCCTTCATTATTGGATAGATTAGAAGGGATATAGGGCCAGTGCAGATCTTGCATGCCTCATGGTTGGAAGAGGTTTTCCTTCAACATAAAGCCAAGGATTTCCCAGATGCAAGGAAGATTTCAGGAGGCATATTAAATCAAATAAATGGTCATTTCTGCTGGGATACCTCCTGATCTCATGTAAACCTCCCTTGCTTAAAACCCTTGCCCTGGCTTCTTGCTTGTAATTGATGTACCTAAGAAACACTGGTTCCTTATGTGGCCCAGCCTCTTACTTTGGTATAAACTTTGGATCCCTCCGTTTCTACCCTGGGGGATTAGGTTCACTTCAGATGCAATGGGAGCCTTAGTCACCCACATAGCCACCCCCTCAAAGTATCTATGGCAGTTGTTAGGTGTAAGAGAGCTTAGATTTGTTCTGTTTGACCCCAGATATCAGAACCTGGAGCAGTAGATAAAATTGCAGAGAGACATATATGTGGGCTCAATTTAAGAAGAAATTTCCTAACAATTTGAAAGATCTGAAAGTAGAATGAGCTTCTGTCTCAGGATTAATTAATTAATTAAAGTTAATTAAAAGTAATTAATTCATTGTCTAGTCCTGAGCAGAAGCTGGATGACCATTTGTAGGTAGGAGTCTATAACCTTCGAGGTCCCTTCTGACACCATAATGCTATGATGCTGTAAATAAGAGAATCCATTTTGTACTTGTACATAAATGTCTGTCTAGGGTAAAGTATACTTACTTTTAAAATGAAGCACCTTTTTTACCTCTTTATTAGTTCTTTCTCTAGAGGTGGATAACATCTTCCTTCATAGGTTCTTTGTAGTCGATTTGAGTATTTATAATACTCAAAATGACTTAGTTCAAAATTGTTCTTAGAGTAATGCTGCTGTTGCTGTGTGTATTCATTTCTTAAAAATTTGAATTCCACCACTACTTGACAAAAACAGCAGGGAAAACTAGAAAATTGTATAGTAGAAACTAGACACAAACCATTATCTCATACCATATGCTAAGATAAGGTCAAAATGGGTATACTCTTTGGACATAATTCCACATTGCTCTTCCAATGGTTGGATCAGTTCACATTTCTACCAACAGTGAATTAGTGTCCCAATTTTTCTATATCCTTTCCAACATTTATCATTTCCCCCTTTTATCATTTTAGCCAATCTCATAGATGTAAGATTATCTCAAAGTTGTTTTAATTTTCATTTCTCTAATCAGTGATTTAGAGCATTTTTTCATATGACTATAGTTTTGATTTCTTCATGGAAAAACTATTCATATCCTTTGACCATTTATCAATTGGGAAATTACTTGTATTTTTATAAATTTGACTCAGTTCTCTATATATTTAAGAAATAAGGCCTTTATCAGAGAAGCTTGCCATAAAATATTTTCCTTTTCTACTTCTAACATTGGCTGCATTGGTTTTCTTTTTTTGTGTGTGCAAAACCTTTTAATTTAATGTAATCGAAATTATGTTTTATAGCCCATAATGCTGTCCACATCTTATTTCATCATAAATTCTTCCATTATTGATAGATATTCCATCACATTTTTTTTCTTTAATTTTCTTGATATCTTGACCTTTTGTTCATCCAGATGAATTTTCTTATGATTTTTTCTAGCTCTATATAATAACTTTTTGGTAATTTGATTGATATGGCATTGGATAAGCAAATTAGGTATTAAAGTTCAAATCTGGCCTCAGACACTTACTATCTGTGTGACCCTAGACAAATCACTTAACCCTGTTTGTCTCAGTTCCTCATCTATAAAATGAGCTGGAGAAGGAAATGACAAACCACTCCATTGTCTTTGCCAAGAAAAATCCTGTATGGGGTTACAAAGAGTCAGACATCTAAAAATGACTAAACAATGACAACAAAAACCATTTGGTATGTCTTTGTTTAATATTGATATTTCTTTATTGTCTATGGTACCTTTTAGCAAAATGTAGTTTTCCTGCTTATCTCTTTTTGTTTGTTTGTTTTTTGGAGGGGGGAAGGCCGGGAAATTGGGGTTAAGTGGCTTGATCAAGGTCACACAGCTAGTAAGTGTCAGGTATTTGAGGCTGGATTTGAACTCAGGTCCTTCTGACTCCATGGCCAGTACTCTATTCACTGCACCACTTAGCTTCCACTTAGATCTATTTTTGCTTTTGCTTTGACTGAAGGATTGCTGCCCCTACTTTTTTTTTAACTTCAGCAGAAGCATAATAGATTTTGCTTTAACCCCTTATCTTTACTCTGTGTGTCTCTCTGCTTCATATGTGTTTATTATTATTATTATTATTATTTTTAATTTTTTTTGTTTTTGTTTTCCTTTTTTTTTATATGTGTTTCTTGCAAACAATGTATTGTATCCTATATTGTAGGGTTCTGGTTTTTAATCCACTCTATTATCTGCTTCCATTTTATGGGTGAGTTCATCCCATTCCTATTAATATTTATGATTACTGTGTATTTTCCTCCATCCTGCTTTTCTACCTGTTTATTCTTCTCTCTCTCTCTCTCTCTCTCTCTCTCTCTCTCTCTCTCTCTCTCTCTCTCTCTCTCTCTCTCTCTCTCTCTCTCCCTCCCTCCCTCCCTCCTTTTACCTTGTTTATCTTCAGAAGTGTTTTGCTTCTGACCAGCACCTCCCCTAGTCTGTCCTCCCTACTTGCCTATAGGTTAAGATAGATTTCTAAACCCAACTGAGTGTGTATGTTATTCCCTCTTTGAGCCAATTCTGAAGAGAGTAATGATCAAGCTTTGTCTGCTACCCCCAACTTCATTTTCCCCTTCACTGTAAAAACTGTTTCACAGTTCTTTTATGTGAGATAATTTATCCCATTCTGCCTTTCCCTTCCCCCTTCTCCCAGTACATTCCTGTTTCTTACCCCTTCATTTGAAAAAAATAACCATCCCATCATAGTCAACTCAAACCTGTGTTCTCTCTCTATGTATGTTCATTCTAACTGCCCAAATAATAATAAAGTTCTTAGGAGTTACAAGTATTATCTTCTCATGTAGCTATGTAAATAGTTTAACCTTATTGAATCCCTTATGACTTCTCTTTCCTGTTTAACTTTTTGTGCTTCTCTTAAGTCTTGTATTTGAAAGTCAGATTTTCTGTTCAGCTATGGTCTTTTTATCAGGAAAGCTTCAAAGTCCTCAATTTCATTAAATTTCCATATTTTCCCCTGAAGGATTGTCCTCAGTTTTGCTGGGGAGGTGATTCTTGGTTGTAATCCTAGCTCTCTTGTCTTCCAGAATATTATATTCCAAGCTCTTTGATCATTTAATGTAGAAGTGGTTAAATCTTGAGTTATCCTGCCTATGGCTCTGTGGTATTTCTTGTATTTTCTCCTTGAGCTGGGAGTTCTGGAACTTGGCTATAATAATGGTCCTGAGAGTTTTTCTTTTGGGATCTCTTTCAGGAAGTGATTGATAAAGTCTTTCACTTTATATTTTACCCTCTGGTTCTTGGATATCAGGACAGTTTTCCTTGATAATTTCTTGAAATAAGATGTCTGGGCTCTTTTTTTGATCATGGCTTTCAGGTAGTCTACTACTTCCTAAATTCTCTCTCCTTGAGCTATTTTCCAGGTCAGTTGTTTTTACTGTGAGAGAGTTCACATTTTTCCTATTTTTTTTTTATTCTTTTGATTGTGTGTGTGTGTGTGTGTGTGTGTGTGTGTGTGTTATGGAATCATGGAATCATACATCCAGTTGCCCAATTCTAACTTTTATGGAATTATTTTCTTCATTGAGCTTTTGTACCTTCTTTTCCATTTGGCCAATTCTGGTTTTAAAGGAGTTTTCTTTAGTGGATTTTTGTGCCTTTTTTTCAACCATGTGGTTTATTTTGTTTTTTAAAATGTTATTTTCTTCATTATCTTTTTTTTTTTGTATCTCCTTTGTCAAGTTGTTGACTTTTATTTCATTATTTTTCTTTTTGGAGGGCAGCTGGGGTTAAGTGACTTGCCCAAAGTCACACAGCTAGTTTTTGTGTTCAGTGTCTGAGGCCGGATTTGAACTCAGGTCCTCCTGATTCCAGCACCGGTGCTCTATTCACTGTACCACCTAGCTGCCCCTTTAAAGGTTTTTTTTGGTCTTTTTTGAGGGGGAAGGCAGGGCAATTGGGGTTAAGTGACTTGCCTGAGGTCACACAGCTAGTAAGTGTGCCAAGTGTCTGAGGCCACATTTGAACTCAGGTCCTCCTGACTCTAGTACCACTGCGTTATTTACTGTGCCACCTAGTTGCTCCTTCATTATTTTTTTTGCATGACTTTCATTCCTTTTTTTTCCTCTACCTCCCTTATTTGGTTTTCAATTCTTTTTTTAGCTCTTCCAGGATTTCTTTTTGGTTTTGAGACCTGTTCACATTTTTCTTTGAGGTTTTGCATGTAGCTACTTTGATTTCATTGTCTTCCTCTGAGTTTGTATTTTGATCATCCCTATCACCATAGTAACTTTCTATGGTCAAGTTTTTTTTTTTTGTGGTTTGCTTATTTTTCTAGCCTGTTTCTTAACTTTTAATTTTATGTTAAAATTGGGCTCTACTAAAGTTTATGTAGGGGGTATTGTTATAAGCTTCAGACCTTTAATGCTGCTGCTCTCAGAGTTAGTTCTGAGGTTCTGTGAGTTTTCAGTCTTTTCAAGATGGTATGAACTAAGTAAGGAGAGGTGTGGTTGCTACTCTCCTGGTCTGTGTTTTGGTCCTTTCTACCCTGGAAGTGTCACCTAAAACCATGTATGGGCAATGCAACAGAGTCCTCCTCCCAGTGCAATCTCCTTTTGAACAATTGTCCAATTTCTTTACCTTCTGTGGAAGCCAACACTGTTGCTACTTCACGCTGACTTTCTGGTGTGTGGCCTGTGCTAGACTGTGCTCTACTCTCACCCTAGTGAGATAGGCCTTTCCTGCTCACCTTCTAAGTTTTCTATCACTCTAACCTTTTGTTGTTTCTTTTGCTCCAGAATTTTCTTTTGAGACATTATTTTAAAGCTGTTTGGAGGGGAGTTTGGGGGAGCTCAGGTGTGTTCCTGCTTTTACTCAGCCATTGTCTGTTTATCTTCTTTGTTAACATACACAGAGGACATAAATACTGCATCATTTTCTTAGACACAAATAGTATTCTACAGGGCTTATGACATATCTGGTGTACTGTGTCTAGTTCTTGGTTATTGAAGTTTTAAGAAGGGCATTGGAAAGTTGGAATAGGTACCTACAGGGGTAATCAGGAGAGTGAGGGGAATAGACATCATTCCATAGGACAATCTGCTGAAAGAGTTGTTGGTATCTAGCCAGGAGAAGAGAAGACTTGTGGTGGGACATGATCACTGTCAGATATTTTGAAGAGTTGTCATGTAGAAGAGAGATTCTCCTTGCCCTTGGAGTATAGAGCTAATGTTACTGTGTAGAAGTTACAAAGAGGCAGATTTGATCTCTAGAGTAACCATAATGATTTAATAATGAAGTGATTAGAATAGTCAGAAGATGTAGATTCACATTCTAAGACATTTCTTTTTTCTTTTATAAGGTTTTTATGATCACATTTTGTTTTACCATAATTAACACTTCCTATCAATGACCCCAAAATATATTCCCTCCCAAACAGCAAGCAAAACCACCTGACAGAATGATTATGAAAGGTGCTATGCATTACTTAAAATTTTTGCAGTTTTCTAATTGTTTTTACAATTTAATTTTTTTCTTTATTTTTAGTTTTCACCATTCATTTCCACAAGATTTTGAGTTACAAATTTTTTCTCCCCTACCCCCACCCCAAGATGGCATGTATTCTGATTACCCCTTTCCCCAATCTGCCCTCCCTTCTATCACCCTACCCCTCCCCATCCCCTTCCCCCTTACTTTCTTGTAGGGCAAGATAGATTTCTATACCCCATTGCCTGTATATCTTATTTTCCAGTTGCATGTAAAAAGTTTTTAACATTTGTTTTTAAAACTTTGATTTCTAAGTTCTCTCCCTTCTTCCCTCCCCACCAATCCTCATTGAGAAAGCAAGCAATTCAATAAAGGTTATACATGTATAGTTAAGCAAAACACTTCTATTATAGTCATGCTGTGAAAGACTAACTATATTTGCCTCTATCCAATCCCACCCACCATTTATTCTCTTTTCTCCTTTGACCCTGTCCCTTTTCAAAAGTGTTTGCTTCTGACTACCCCCTCCCCCATTCTGCTCTCCCTTCTATCATCTCCCCCTCTCTTATCCCCTTCCCCCCTACTTTTCTGTAGGGTAATATACCCAATTGAGTGTGTATGTTATTCCCTCCTTAAGCCAAATTTGATGAGAGTAAGGTTCACTCATTCCCTCTCACCTCCTCCCTCTTCCCCTCCATTGTGAAAACTTTTTCTTGCCTCTTTTATGTGAGATAATTTGCTGCATTCTATCTCTCCCTTTCTCTTTCTCTCAATATATTCCTGTCTCATCCCTTAATTTTATTTTTTAGATATCATCTCTTCATATTCAACTCACTCTGTGCCCTCTGTATGTGTGTGTGTGTATATGTGCATACATTACTGCAAGGTAGCATTCACTTAGCTGTATTTTCAAAGCTAATTTCTATTTTGAGCCAGCATATGAGAAGGTGACTAAAACTGGACTGATGAAATAATTACCACTACAATGAGGTTGTCAAACTTTACTTCTGAACTTTCATTACTTCTATCACATTATTAAGCTTCTCAATTGCACCTCTCATTCATAATTATGTTATTGTGGGCTGTGCTGTTAACATTACAATTTGTATCACAGATTTAGAATTGTGAAATTTTCCACATTTTTAAGGGCTTATTTTGCTTTTTTGGCATTACGCATTTGCGTGTTTTAAAGTAGTGTAATCACTAGGGCTTTTACTTTTCAAGAATCTTCCTTCAAAGGTATCTTTTCCTTACATGTGTTATAGCAGCACTTTTGTGTAAATTGCAAGAGGGGAACTGGACTGCCAGAAGTGACCCTTAAAGCATGAGTGGTAATCGGGCAGTTAGTGTCAAAGGGAACCAAGAGAAGTCAGTGATTGTAGAGTCAAGAAGCGTACACTCCCTCTATTACTAGTTTACTTAAAGCCAAACCTCTTTGCATTACAGTATTATGAAAGAGAAAGGCGACTAACAAGTTATGGTTATGTATAGTAAAGAACCTAAAGGAAGAAATATTGTTTAGCCAGAGTGTTGCTGGGTAGAACATCATTTGTGTATCATCCAGCTGAAAGTATATTTTCTACAACTTTTAATGGATCACATTTTCAAATGACCTCATTCATAGGTTGTTAAGCTTACTCTTTCAGAAGCCATCTATTGCAAGTAGTACCTGACCAAGAATCTCCTTTCCACTGTGCTCAACAACAGGCAGTCATCCAGCCTCTGCTTGAAGCCCTCTGGGGAGGGGGCAGCCCCTTCCACTCTTGGACAACTCTAAATCTTAGAAAGTTTTCACTTGCATCAAACCAAGTTTAGTAATTTCTACCTGTTGCTCCCAGTTCAGCCTTTCTGTTATTTAGTCAAAATAAGTTGAATATCTCTTCCATATTACAGTCCTTCTGCTACTTGGAGATAGTCATTATCTGCCCCTTAAGTTTTCTCTCCTCCAGGCTTTTCATGCCCAGTTCATTCAACTGATCTTCATCTGGCATGATCTGAAAGTCCTTCAGCCATCCTGGTTTCTCTCCTTTGGATGCTCTCCAGAGAATCCAATGTCTATCATAGCATGGAGACAACACTCTGGATTCTTGAAAACTGTGTCTGTGTAACGAAAAATCTGATTGGTCCTCTCAGACTGGAAACATTTTGAGTATGGTGACAAATTGTAATTTGAGGACTATCCTACCTAAGTTTAGATTTACTCATTGCCAGAGGTTTGACTACCAGGTGATATTGACTATAGCAACTGAAGAACCCGACTACTAAGGTGTGACAGGAGTTGAGATTAGCATTGATGAAGGGAATAAATACCACACACACACCTACACAATGGTGATGATGATGATGATACCTAGTATTTATATAATGGTTTAAGGTTCACAAGTCACTTCATGTATGTTATTTGATCCTCACAATAACCCAAGTCACATAACCTCTGTTTGCCTCAGTTTTCTCAGCTGTAAAATAGGGCTTGTGGGGATCATCCTAATTCCAGGTCTGGTACTCTAGCCCCCTGCACCATCTGGCTGCCCATGTCTTATTATATAACCAATTAATTACTTTGTGAAAGAATGATAATGATGAGACATACCAAAATTTTTGAGCTATAAACAGAGGCTAATTGACTTTCTCAGAGTCACACAGCTAGTAAGCGTCTGAGGCTGAATTAGAACTAAGGTTTTCCTGACTTGGGAAGTAAGCAGAGCTTGACTTGACTAAAGTCAAGTACTTGTTGAGGTGAATTTTGGTCTCATAGGAATGGCACTTTATGTTTATTTTTTATATTGGTTAGATATCTATATGAAATTATTAAAATCAGTGTTGACGTTCATTCCTACATCCAGTTCCCCTTTTTTTAATGTCAGTAATGTTTTTCAGTAGGTCTAATTGACATTGTTTTAATTGCATGCCATATCTTTTTGAATTTTTATTCTTCTAGTTTTTAGCAATTTTGATCTTTTCTCTATCTAGTCCGGTGGTTCTAATTGTACAGAGATAGCTGATTCGGAAATGGTTCCCATCCACTAAAGTAAAATCAGTTTCACTTTTCATGATGTTATTTGGTATTCACTCTGTCCAGCACCTTTCTTTTCTTTCCTTGAAGAAAGTCTTTATCATATGTGGGTGTGAAGCATCTTTACTCCTACAAGTGTTTGGCCTTTCTCATTCCTTACTTCTGAATCATGTTTGCCAACATATCTCACTATCTTCCATTAGCTCACCTTTGCGTTCCAGTCATTGAATATCAAAGTATATATTAATTTAATTGGGAGGACCTTATTGAGTTCCTCAAAGAATTTCTTTTCTTCCTCTGTAACAAATGCAATATAAATTTATTTTATTATAAATTGCATTTATATAAATTGCAATTATTTTCATGGTGGTATTTTTGCAAAAATGTATGAAATTGTGGTTTTTTTTGCCAACTCCCTTTATCTTTCTAAGGAGAATTTGTGAAGCATCCTTCCAGTTAGCCACCACTTTTTTTGTGTGTTCTGGTTTTCGGTATGTCTACTTGATTATCAGACAGTGATCTCACATTTATACTACCAGTAACCAAGTTATTATTTATAGAAACTCAAAATACTGTGTGATTCATAGCACTTTCTGCCTCTTTCTCTGCCACTTTGCCACCATCAGCACACAGGCAAAAGGGAACCACACAGGACCAAGCAAGGGCCATTTTCTAATTTTCTTTACTTCGCGGCCAAAGAATTCATCACCAAGTTTCCAGCTTACTGTTGATGAGCTTCTCCTTACTTGGCTAGACTAGTCCTTGGAAAGCTGTTGCTGTGCTTTGCCAGGACCCTACATGAAGCTTCTCTAGTATGGTGTAAGCTGCCTGAGCTGGCCTGCTATTAGGGTTGCCTTCAGGAACCCAGTGCCACCTCCATACCCTGAGGTGGCAGTCAAGAAGGCTGTGTGGAGGAATCATGTATACATTGTCTCCTTTGGCATGGGTAGGTGGTATAGGTGTGCTGCCCACTGTGCCACTCTGAGCTTGGCTCAGCATTCCCTTTTCAGGAGCTTGAAGTCTTATACTGTCAATTCTCAGACCTCTCCTCCAAAGGATATGAAATACATATAATGAGAAAGACAGTAGTAAGAACAGTTATTTCCTTTTGGCTTTGGGCTGTGGTGTAGAGACAGTCTGTTACATACACAACTCAGATACTACCGCCCTGCCAACCCCATTATGGTCAGAATCTGACCTATTTGGGCAGTGCTGAGAAGTAGAATTAGGGTCTACAAAGTGCATGATACCCATAGATAATAGAGAGTTGCCTGAATTTGGTCCATCACTTTATCTACGCATATATATGTATGTATGTATCTGTGAATAGATAAGTATCTTGAAGTATTTGAGGGACATCTTGTGGAACAGCAATTGAACTTGTTCTCTTTAGCCTTAGTGGACACAAGGAGCAGTGGGTAGAAGTTGGATAGAGATTTTAGCTCCATGTGAGAAAAAAACTTTGTAACATTAAGAGCTGGCTAAAAGTAGAATTGGTGGCATTGGGAGACAGCAGGTTCCCCCTTACTGGAGAGTTTCACCTAGAGGCTGGATGGCTACTTCTTGGAGAGAGTTGTAGAAGGGATTCTCGTTCACATAGGGCTTGGCCTAATTGACTTTGAGGTTTGGAGATACTGTGACTGCAAATGTATGCTAATTCTGGCTTACCTTCTAAAATAACTAATAAGGATTTAGGGTTGGATTTTAGAAGACCTAATTTTTCAGGGGTTTTGGGAATTCTTTAAAATACACACACACATATGTGGGTCATCTTAATGTGAGCAAATTTAATAAAATTGCCTCAGTGGTATGGGATTCATCAGTGATGTCCAATTTATTTATAGGTGAGACCAGTTTCTGTTTTAAAAGCATTCTAGAATATTCTGTTTCCCCAAACTTACTGAAATTCATAAATGAACTAGCTTAAAATCATTAGCATATCACAGATATAATCCTTTTCAGATGTTTTAGACAAATACTTCAGATGGGAGTTTGATCTAACATTTACCACTTTATTTACAGACTTGTACCAACCATCTGAATTTGACAAAGCAACTTGGCTTTCTGTCTTTCCTGGCGGGTTACTTTGGCCCCCTGCTCTTCTGCTGGATTTTCTCATAAAGTAACTAAACTCCTTTGATAGGTAGCAGCTTTGTCTTACTCTCTCTACTTCCATTAAAGGTGGAAAGATGAGAGGTTAAAGGAGAACATTTTGGATTTAGCCACTATTGAGCCTGACAGCCATATTTGAATCTTGGGACAAATGTGTTTTCTAGAGAGGTGGAGAATTTACCTTGCATAAAGGGGTATGTAAAGTGAAGCCCAGAGGTCTGTATGTCTTTACAAACTACTTGAATCAAACACTTACTAAACTTGTCTTATGCTTAGGTTTATAATATAAAAGTATTAAATTTAAATATGAAATATGAAAATGGTATCTATAAAAAAAGATATGCTTGTGTGTACCCGAGGCAGTTTCTTTGTTTCTAGTGTCTACATAGCCAAGGTTATTTATTTTGGTAAATTAGTAAAGATACAACAAATTCCTTGATATTTTGAGAATGAGTGCTTGGATGATTATTTGGTCTCTGCTCTGCCTGTCTTGAGGGATCCTTGATTATTTATACTCAAAAAGTACATGGTATAGATAGGTGGTTTGGGGTAGTGGTTGGAGGGCCAGCCCAGAAGTCAGGAAGTCCTGTGTTCGAAAAGGCTACCTCTGATGTATACCAGCTGTGTGACCTTAAGCAACTTAACCTATTTATACCCTCGGCAACTCTCTTGAACTATAAATTGTAGGTGTGTGTTGGTAGAGGATATTTCCACATTATCTGTACTCTATACCAATGAAATCACAAGTCTAGTCCATAAAAAAGAGGAGGGGGTGGTACTTGATAGACTTCACTCCACAGGGTTCCTGTATTGTCCTCACTAACAAAGTGGTGATTTAGCCCCTAGAAGGGAGAGATTGAGAGTGATCTTCATGCACTCTGTGTTTCAGCCAAACTAGCCCACTTGCTGTTCTAAATACAAATGGATGTTCCATCATTTCTTTCTGTGCCTCTGCAAAGGCTTTCTTCCATGCTTGGAATGCTCTCTCTCTTCTCCTGTGCCTCTCAATATTTCCTGCTCCCCTCGAGACTCAGCTCACGTACTACATCCTAAATATAGTCTTTTCTGATCTCCTCTAGTTGTTAATGTCCCCCCCCATAATTATGTTATATTGACTTTGTGAGTGCTTACCTTTCTATGTTTTCCCCCTTTGGCTTTTTGATGACAGGGGACTGCTTTCCTTTTGTTTTTGTCGGTCTCCTCAGCACCTAGCACAATGCCTGGTGCAGGTTAGCTATGAAATAAATGCTTAGTGAACTGAATTTATATGAGAGAGAGGAGGGAAACTCTTGAAACCCCGAATTTCTAGTTTCTGGACCACTCTTTGTGATTACTGGGAAGATTCAGACTTTACAGATTGGTATGTGATGCATTGTAATCTTTGGTTTTGTAGGATGGCATGCTAACTCTGTTTTGTATTTGCTATATGGTCCTAGAAAGGTGACATCTTTGTGATTATAGCAATGCACATGCCCAAGGTGATTCCTTTTCGGACTTTACTGTGTATGCCCCCATAGTAAGAAAAGCTGCAGTACCGAGTTATAATTAAGATTATTAAGCAGGGGCTACTCATAGCCTGAAATAAGACTTACATTGCCAAAAAAAATGCCTTTAAATAGAAGATTCCCCTAGTGCAAGTGAGAGAGGGCCTAGTGTCCAGGAAAGTAGAAGGAAGATTCTGGAGAGTGGCAACAACATGAAATGAGGAGTATGGCTTTTAATGTATTTGTCTATCAAGTCTCACATTTTGCAAACACGCTATTTGTCATAGTAGTTAGCCTCAAGGATTAGTTAAGAAAATTACTAAGAAGATGACCAAGAATTCTAGAATTTGTTTCAAGCAAGCATAGAAGGTGGGAAAGATTTAGCTGTGACCTGCTAGAGTATACTTTTGTTTGTTTGGCTGGTACTGTGTATTATATATACAAAGTACACACCGATCTTTGTCACATAGGGGAAATCGAAGGGGCTGATAGAATTCCTCTCTGTTCTTCAGGTTATCATGGAGATTGAAGTTTTCTTTCAATGAAATCAAAAAGTACTTCAAAGAGGAAATAAAGAAATAGGATATAAAGAGCCATTTCTCCCTCCTCTGTAAAGCACATCTGGTATCCAAGTGTGGTAGCTCTGCTGTCTGATTTTTTAAAAAGTTCATCACAAACATTTTTGCATATATTTTCAATTTTTCTTCTGTTTGTTATCTTTCCATTTTGTGTGTGCCCCTCACAGTTCTATGCTCTTCTCATTTTGTGACTCTCTCGTCTTGTCTCATCTCATCTCGTCTTGTTTTCTCCTGTCTCTCCTCTCCTCTCCCTTCCCCTCCCCTCCTCTCCCCTCCCCTCTTCTCCTTTTCCACTCCCATGGCTTCAATGACCCTTACTGTGTAGATGACACTTGTTGTTTGTCCTTTGTTTTCGAAGAGAACCAGTGACATCATAGGTGATGTCACTTGTGTGAGAATCAGATTAAAGTGAGGCACAGAGTGCACAAAGTTGTCAGCCTTATCTCTTCTTAAGTCATTAAAGTCCGGTGGCAGGACAGAAGTCAAGACGACTGGAAATAGCAAGAGATGCAGTGGATGACCTTGGTGTTTTTTGATGTCTGATCAAGCTCTAAATGCTCCCCAGCACCTGCCTCAGTTGCCATTATGGCTGTTGGAACAATTTTTTTTTTTCATTCACCCATTCTGCTGGGGAAAGTCTTCACCTGCTTGGAGTAGGTGTCCCTTTAACTCACCAAAGGGTTTGAGGTCTGTCAGTTACCTGGTTTAGCCATCTGCTGAGATGATTTACAGGGGTGTGACCACTGCACATACTACAGCTTCTCAGAGCCACAGGTGAGAGTTGAGTGAATCAGGTTAACACCAAAGGTGGATCAGCAGCCCTGAAAAGGACTTGGCAAGCCCTCACTCCAGAGGTGCTAGTCCTCTTGAACATCCTGTATACCCCAGATGACACATAGCTAGTAAATGAAAAAGGATTTGAACTTAATTCTTTCTGATTCCAAGTTCATCTATATTATCTACTGTATAACCTAACTGTCCTATATGAATATAAGGGCATACTTATGCTGTAAGAAATGACAAAAAGGATGATTTCAGAGAAACCTGGGAAGATTCATGAACTGATGCATAATGAAGTTAGCAGAAACAGAACAATTTATACAATAGCAAAAACAAACAAAAAAAAAGAAAACAATTTCAAAGACTTAATAACTGTGATCAATGCAATTACCAATCCTGATTCCAGAGGACTTATGATGAAGTATATTACTCACTTCCTGACAGAGGTGATAGACACAGGATGCAGAATCAGGCATATATTTTTTGGACATTGTCAATATGGAAATTTGATTTGATTCTGCTATATTTGTGTATGTGTGTGTGTTGGGGTTGGTAAAAAGAAGAGAAATAGGTTTTTATTCATTAAAAAATGAAAAAATAATAAGCATGCTATGCATTATGAAGTTCAGGGCAGAAGAACTGAAGACCTTGGGGGGAAAGGCAGTGTTTTCATCAGTACTGCTGATTGAAGAAGAGGGAGGTAGATTTAGGAAGTAAAGAAGATAAGATAGTATCTTGAGAATAGACTTTAGGTTTCTGTATCATAGGAATGATGACTTTTTGTTTTATTTTCCTAAAGCAATGGATGGAATATACCTAAAAAAGACCTGCAAAGACATTTGCCTGGAGTCTTGTGAATAGAGGGCTTTAAAATAAAAGAAGGAAGTATGAGGGAGAGGGCTGCTTACATATATCTAATTATCCCAGAAATATTGAAAGTTCTACATAGAAAAAAGATACAGTGTGGCCATCAATTACCAGGGCAAATGAGTTCATATCTCCAGACCTTACTTTTACTTCTTTAAAATGAGGTGTTTTGACATAATCAGTGGTAGGATACCTGTGGCCTGGAGGCCGCAGTTTCCCCAACCCTGAGTCATAGATAGACTCTAAACACTTTCCTAGATTTCTGTTCATCTGTGATAGGATCTCAATCATGACAGATCTAAGAAGGGAGCCAACATTAAAACTCAGTTGCCTCAGATGTCTGAATAATAAACAGAATTAGAAATCTTCCCTGCAGAGAGCCAGAACTGTCTTCATATGCATTGCTGAAAATTGGCGAGATGGGACTTAAGACAGGAATTTGGCACTGGAAGGAGGTTTCCTATTCAGAGGAATAGAATAGATAAAATTGGGATTTGAGTAACATTTTATGTTAAGGATGTATATTTGTGGGGGGAAATTTAGGAATTTGAGAGGAAAAACATGATAATTAGGGGAAAGATCAGTAGATATAGAAAAAGAAGTAATATTTTTTAAGTATTCTGTAGACCACCTGGACAGGAAGAAGAATTAGACGAGGAATTTGTGAAACAGATCAGAAATCTTTCACAAAAGAATATTGTAGTGATGGTGGACTTAGGTAATCTAGAAATGTTTTGGGATTCTTTCTTTTAAAAGTAGAGGAGGTGATAAATTTGTCATTGGCCTTAATGATAATTCAGTGTTTCAAAAAGTGGGAGAAAAAGACAAGAGTAATTTATATTCTGGACCTCGTTTTGACTAAATTTTCTGAAGTAGAAAAGTCAAGAACCTTGAGGACAAGTAATCACTTCATCATAAAGAGTGAAGGAGAGGAAATTTATGCATAAAATGAATGAGTAAAAATCCTACTACTTTATTGAAGCTATGAATTCATAATTAGTTTGATGATTCATTTTCTAGAGTTCAAGTATAAACCATCATCATTGTAATACTCTAGTGCCGAGGTTATTAACCTGGAGTCCATGAACTTTGTTAAACACTTTTTTTGATGACTGTATTTCAATATAATTAATTTCCTTTGCATTCCTGTGCATTTTGTTTTATACATTGAAAAACATGATTGTGAGAAGTGGTCTCTGAGTTTTACCAGACTGCAAAAAGGGTCCATGTGACAACGTGAATCTGTGCTCTCACTGCTGTGCTTATTCCCTTCACTGTTACAGATAGTAACTCAACCATGCTTTCCCATCTTTTTAAGCACTGGGGCTGCAAATGATAACTGAGAGCATCTGGATACAAGGGGCTCACATGCTCATTGGTGGAGACAACAAATAGAGTTTTGTGGATAGAAAGCTCCAGAGGGCTCGATGGGAAAGACTCAGTCAATAAACATTTATTAAGCACCTACTATGTGCCAGACCCTGGAGCCACTGGGCGTTTTTTCTGACTTTTGTCCATGTCTTCCCATAGAGCATGACCAGGGGTCTAGCCATTATGCTGGAGACTTTCTGATCATTCTCATGTACACCTTTGCTATCCACATATTGTCAGAAGAAGGAGATCTGTGTTTCCTGGTGATTTTAAATTTTTTTTTCATGATTTAGATAAAATCTTGGTACACTTATGTGAAATTTGTAGTTGACAACATTGGGAGGGATTGCTAGCATAGCAGGTGACAGAATCAGCCTTCAGAAAAGTTCTGTACTTGATCATATGATGATATAAGGCATGATAGTTATCTTCAAGTATTTCTAGTGGGATCATGTGGAATATAGAATATATAATTAGGAGCAGTAGGTGGAAGTTGCAGAGACAAATTTAAGGTTGATATAGAGAAAAACTTGCTGACAACTATCCCAAAATGAAATGGGGTACCTGAAGATATAGTGGCTGCCCCTTCACTAAGTGTTTCCAGGTAAAGGCTGGATGCTCATTTCTTTGATATGTTGTAGAGATAAATGTTTTCAAGTACATATTGGACTAGATGTCCACCCAGGTCCTTCCAACTGTTACAGTTTCTGGGATTCTTCGATGATATAGAAAAGATGACCATTACCAGTTATCCTACAAATACTAATTTTTGATTGGATTCAATATAACTATCATATTGATATTAATATCAGATCACTTGATTGGAAAATAATTCCAACTATTCTTCCATCATTATGTAATTCCATACTGATTGATTATAATATTCTTACTACCAAACTGTCTGGCATACCTTTCCCAGTTCACCTTATACCCAATTATTGTTCATCCTGATAGTTCAGATTCTCAGTTGTCTAACATTTTGGCCTGTACCTCCCCATGCTCATTATCTTACCCTTGTATCATATACATATCTGTATATATACATCATAGATATCTGTGTATTTTTGTCCCTCAGTCCTTTATAAACTCCCAAATCCAGGATACTGTGTGCTGAGTGCCCTTGTATGCATTTAATGTTTTCATCATTTAGTTATCTATGATGCTTTTAACTATGATAATAGCTTCCTTGCCTTTATGTTAACCACATTTATTTTTTACTGCCTTGTTCATTCCTGCTTTTTTATTTATCTGAGGTATAATAAATTCTATTTTAACCCTTTGTTTTAAACTCTTTATTATCTATTTCAATTGTACTTCTTATATACAACCAATTGTGTTGTTTTTTTAATCCATTGTTACTCTACTTTTTATTGGCAAATTCATACCATTCACATCCACAGTTATGAATGTTTCCTTTTCCCTTCTTCAGATCCTGTTACAATATTTCTATTTTAAAAGGATAAAAGACACAAAGCTGTATTAGATAGCTCTAGTTGCTAAACTCTTTCCCCTCTCCTTCTCCCCTAAGCCAGCCCTAAATGACTAGTTCTTGCTTTTTACTTTGCCTTTAGTAATTGTTTTTTTTTCCTTCTTGATGTGATTCCCTCCCTAATGCCAGCTCCCTACCCAGGCTCCCCTGCTTCAGGGGCTAGGCCTCTGCTTGTTTTACCTCTCTTCTCTCTGGGTTTCTCTGTTTCTTTCCCTTCCTGTCTCCCTCTCTCACTTAGATAAGAATAAAATTCATGAGATTCCCTTCCCACTTCTGTTTCAAAGATCCACTCCAATTGCAAGAAATAGTAAATTTGTCACTCTCTTCCTTAAGATACTTATTTGTGGTTTTTTTTTTTGAATACACAACCCAGAGCTTATCACTTTGTTCCCTCACTAATCTTTATGTTCAATTGTCTGACACTTTGCGACTCCATTTGGGATTTTGTTGGCAAAGATATTGAAGTGTTTTGCCATTTCCTTCTCCAGATTATTTTTACAGATAAAGAAACTGAGGCAAACAGTGACTTGCTCAGGATCACACAGTTAGTAAGTGTCTTCAGGCCCCACACTATCTACTGCTCTACCTAACTGCCCTACTAATCCTTAATACAGGGTGGAAATATGAAAAGATTCAAGGGTTTTCTCCCCCTTTCATAATGTAAACATTTAATTATCACTTAGTCCTTTTGAACCATTCATATGTGTATTCCTTTTAAAAATTTATTTGGCTACTGTATTTTCATTTCAAAGACTGTAGTTCTCTTTTACTAAATGAAAATGCTTGGAATTTGTCAATTATTTTAAAAGTCCAATTTTTCCCCCTCTAGAATATGTTTAGCTTTGCAGGATGTGTTTTTCTTTGGTCATAAACCATTTTCCTTTGCTTTTTAGTGAATAATTCCAGTCTTTGCTTTCTTGGTACATAGTCTTACTGCATTTCTCTAGTATAATATCTGCTCTTTCTATCTGCTTGCAACATTTTCTCTTTGACCTGGAAGCTCTGGACCTTAACAGTCACATTTCTGTTTGTCCTTTCCAGTAATGTCCTGTGGATTCTGTTAATCTGCACTTTGCCCTTTGGTTCTAATGCTTACAGACAGTTTTATGATTTCTGAAATGAAGCGTTCATATTTTTTATTTTCTTTTCTTTGTCTGTGATTCCCAGATTATTTCTTCGAGCCCTGTCTTCCTGGTCAATTTTTCAAATTGCTGATATTCAGAGATCCCTTTTAGCTCCAAACTGTGATTTCACAAGGTTTTGCAATTTTGCTTTTTTTTTTTTTTTACTTTGCTCCTCTATTTCTTTATCAGTGAATTTTGGAGTTTTGTTTCCTCACTTTTCAGTCTGTTTTAAGGTTTTCTAGCTTCTTGTTGTAAGGCATCTGCTTTTGAGTTTTTGGTTAAGTGCAATATTACTAATTTCTTATCTCATCTTTGCTTTCTTTTATTAGGCTTTCTGACCTAGGTTTTGTGACCATTTTATTCTCTTTTTTTCAGGTTCTACTTACAGTTATTGCTGATTCATTCTCTTTTGGGCTTTTTATCTTTGCATTCTCTTATCCCACATTATTTCTTAATTTTGTGAATGTATTTGCTTATTTCCTCAGTCTTCTGCTATTTTTCCTCTTATGAGGCCTTCCTTTCCTTCCTTTTCCTTCTTTAAGTTGTTTTTAGCTTATTGTGTGCATTTCTAGTTCTCTTTAGTTCCCAAGGGGGAACTTGGCTTATTCACAATCTCTGAATGAGCTTTCTTGTCAAAAGCCCCTTCTTCTCCATTCCTTCTGGAGCAGACCTCCTTTCAGAGCTTTTCTTTCCTTCAAGGCTGGCTATTCTCTCTTGTCCATGTTACCAGGGCTGTGTGAATTTACTAATTCAGCTTGGTCCAGGTGCATCACTGCTCAGGGGAGTCTCTGAGAGGCAGTGACTGGCATCAGAGTGTTGGTGATGGCCCTTGGCAGGGATTCCTGTAGCTTAGGATAGTCCCAGAAGCTTCTTGCCTCAGACACACTTCTCTTGCCACTATGCAGAGCCCAAAGAGGGGAGTGAGAGACCAGGATTGCAACCAACTCATGAGAACAAAGAATGATTTCAGAAGCCAACAGGTGGGTCCTTCCCTCTTTGTTCTGGGGCAAGCACTTTAAAGATATTTTTTTCATATTTTTTATTGTTTTCACATAGTATTGTTGAGGTTTAGGTTTTAGGGGTGCTCGAGACCCCAAAATATCAACACACTGGGTCCTGCCAAATGAATTCGACTCAAGTCTTCTCTCAGCCAAAGTAAAGCAAAGTTTATTAAAGATTCACCTTAATGGGAGCCTAAGTATATGTGAAGCTTGTATTGACAAGCAGGCCAGAATAATCTGACACAGAATGAGTCTGCGCTAGATTGAATTCTCAGCCCTGTCATGGAGGCCAAATGGATCTCTCTCTTTTTTTTAAATTAAATTTTATATTTATTTTTCGTTTATATCATTCATTTCCACAAGATTTTAAGTTACAAAATTTCTCCCCATCTTTCCCCTACCCACTACCCCAAAACAGTGAACCTACTGTATACCCCCTCCCCCATTCTGCTCTCTCCTATATTCTCCCCCATCCCCCCCCTCTGACTTTCCAGTAGGGCAAGATGGATCTCTATACCCCAGTGCCTGTGTATCTTATTTCCCAGTTGCATGTAAAAATAATAATTATATATACTTATTTAAACATTTTATTTTAAAACTTGAATTCCAGATTCTTTCCCTTCCTTCCTTATCACCCACCCTTACTGGGAAGATAGGCAATTCAATATAGGTTGTACACATGTAGCTATGCAAAACATTTCCATAGTGGATATATTGTGAAAGACTGACTATATTTTGCTCCATCCTATCCTGCCCCTACTTGTTCTGTTCTCTACTTTGACCCTGTCCCTTTTCAAAAGTGTGTGCTTCTAATTTCCCTCCCCCCCAACCTGCTTTCCCCTCCATCATCCCCCCTTTCATCTCCTTCCACCCAACTCTTCTATAGGGCGAGATACCCTACTTAGTGTGTATGTCATTCCCTCCCTAAGCCAAATTCAATGAGAATAAGGCTGACCCATTCCCTTTTGTCTTCCTGTTCTTCTCCTTCATTTTAGGAGTTTTCCCTTACCTCTTCTACATGAGAAAATTTACCCCATTTTGTCTCTCCCCATCTCTTCTCATTATATTCCTCTCTCACCTCTCAATTTCACCTGTTAAGTATCATCCCTTCCTATTCAATTGGTCCTCTGCCCTCTGTCTATGTATACCTGTACACACACACACACACACACACACACACACACACATACATATATACTCACATATGTATTCAGAACCCTCCTATATAGACATATATATGTATGCATATATACATATATATATATATACACATTTATATTCCCTTCAAGTATTCTCATACAGAGAAACATTTCATAAGTTACAATTATAGTTTTTCCATGTAGGAGTGTCAATAGTTCAACTTTGATAAGTTCCTTATGATTTCTTTTTCCTCTTTACCTTCTCATGCTTCTCTTGCTTCTTGTATCTGAATGTCAAAAAAATTTTTTTTAAAGCAATTAGGGTTAAGTAACTTGCTCATGATTACACAGCCAGGTGTTTCTGGGTTGGTGCTAAGTATCTGAGCCTGGATTCGATCCCAGGTCATCCCAACTCTGGGGCTGGTGCTCTTACTCACTGTGCTACCTGGCCACCCCTGAATGTCAGATTTTCTATTCAACTCTGGTTTTTTCATCAAGAATGCTTGAAAGTCCTCCAGTTCATTGAATGACCATATTTTCCCCTGAAACATGATACTCAGTTTTGCTGGGTAGGTGATTCTTGGTTTTAATCCTAGCTCCTTTGATCTCCAGAATATCATATTTATTCCAAGCCCATTGATCCCTCAGCATAGAAGCTGCCAGATCCTGTGTTATCCTGATTGTGTTTCCACAATATTCAAATTATTTCTTCTTGGCTGCTTGTAATATTGTCTCCTTGATCTAGGAACTCCAGAACCTGACTATAATATTCCTAGGAATTTTCTTTTTGGGATCTTTTTCAGGAGATGATCTGTGGATTCTTTCAACCTCTATTTTGCCCTCTGGTTCTAAAATATCAGGGCATTTTTCCTTGAGAATTTCTTGCAGGATGATTTCTAGGGTTTTTTTTGGATCATGGCTTTCAGGTAGTCCAATAATTTTTAAAATGATCTCTCCTGGATCTATTTTCCAGGTCCGTGGTTTTCCCAATGAGATATTTCACATTGCCTTCTATTTTTTCATTTGTTTGGATCTATTTAATAGTATCTTGATTTCTCACAAATTCACTAGCTTCCATTTGCACCAATCTAATTCTGAAGGAATGTTTCTCTTCAGTGAGTTTTTGAGATTCTTTTTCCATCTGGCAAATTCGTTTTTTTAAGGCATTCTTCTCCTATTGGCTTTTTGAGCCTCTTTTGCTATTTGAGTTAGTCTATTTTTTAAGGTGTTATTTTCTTCAGTCAGGTTGTTGACTCTCTTTTCATGATTTTCTTGCATCATTCTCATTTCTCTTCCCAATTTTTCCTCCACTTCTCTTACTTGGTTTTCAAAATCCTTATTAAGCTCCTCTGTGGCCTGTAACCAGTTCATATTTTTATTGGAAGATTTTGGTGCAGGAGTTCTGACTTTGTTGTCTTCCTCCTGTTCCACACTTTGATCCTTTTTTTGTCCCCAAAATAGCAATCCAAAGTCAGATTCCTTTGCTTGCTTATGTTGCCACTCAATTATTTGACTTTTGAGCCTTTTGCCACAGTAGAAATCTGCTTCCAGAGAGGAGAGCTTTGTGCCAAATTGCTGGGGTTTTCTCAGCTGCCGGAACTATTAATTGGCTGCCTTCTCTGAAGCCTCCACATGCTTTGGCACGCTGGTCATGCTAGGACCTCCTAGGACCTCCACCCTAGACAGCAATCCAGATCCAAGCAGGTTAAAGCAAAAGTGATTACCCCTTAGAATGGTTGCTTGGTCCCCCTACAATATGCAGGCCAAGAGCTCTGAAGCAGCCATGCAGCAGCGGCTTTTCCCTCTGGGGGGCAGAGGCCAGACTGCACTCCCGGACTCTCTTCCCAAAGTTCACACTGCACTGACTTCTCACTTTGTCTTTGACATTTATGGGTTGATAATTCTGGAAACCGCCACAGCTGCTGGTGTTCTACTCTCCTGATGTCCCTCTAGCCCCCAAATGGATCTTAAATACAGAAAGTGTGGTAGGATTTAGGGGTGGTCTAGAACAGGAGTTTGGGGAGGGTCTTCAGCAGGAGTCTAAGGAGGATCTTGAGGGGACTGAGATCAGACTCCAGTTATGAGATTAGGGGCGGGAAATAGCTTGAAGGTTACCTGGAGAGGACAGACCATGGAGGGCTAGGCCAGTTTAAGGGTAACAGATTTGGGTATATATATTTTGATAAGATCAAGGGTGGGAAGTAGCTGGATTGTAGAGGAATAGGCTAGGTTAAGAGTAACAGAAATTTGGGCCTGGGATAATGAAAGACTTATGGCCTCAGGCAAATGTCTCACCCAGTGGGAAGATTCAGTCAGAGTTCAAGGGGTTTCCCAGAGCCTATACCCCATCAGTGTGAGGGGGAGCTGGTCTTAGATGCAGTCTCCCACTTGGGGGTCTTGCCAGAAGCTATCAGCAGTAGTCTTAAATAAAACATTGAGCATTTAAGGAAGTAGAATCAAATGAATTAGCAAACAATAAATAAGCAAAATATTTTTGGTTCTGTGTCCCCTTCCAGTTCTTTCTGATGTTCTACTACCTTTGACTTTGTTTTCTGACTTGAAGTAAGAGCGTGATTAGATTATAAAAGCAAAGGTAGTGAAAATAGTGGCTATAAAAGAGGACCCTAGCCCCACTACACCCTACAATGGGATAATGCTGGCAATGAATGTAAATGACCACAAACTGGCTATTTTTTAGCTCAGAGGAAGACCACCAAAAGCTTGGGGTATATAGGATGAGCATTATACCATATTTGATAGAGTTAATGAGTACAAGTTAGTCAGTTTTTATTTCGATTCTTTTATCTTTCGAGGAGAGTTAGAACAAAAGGGCTTAGGAGGGAGTAGAAACTCAAGATAAGCCAGGAAATTTCTGGCTCTGTGTAGCTGCCCTCAACAAATTCATTCAAATCAACAGACCCAGGTGAACTACATTCCAGATTACTTGAAAGAACTAGCTGGTGTGATTGCTGATCCAAGTTGGTAATCTCCAAAAGATGGCAGAGGAGATGGAGAAATGGAAGGGCACTGCAGACCTGGAGAAGGGCAGATGTCTGAATTGTTTAAAAAAAGGGGGGGAGAGATTGGAGCATCAGAATGCTGACCAACATATTATAAAAAAGATGGTCAAATAAGAAAGTGGTGATTACAAAGGACCGCCATGATTTATCAAGAGCAAGTCATTCCACTTTCTTCCCTTTTTTGACCAGGTAGCTAGACTAGTAGATCAGGATAATGCTGAAGATACAGTCTCCTTGGATTTAAACAAGGCATTTGCCAAACAAAGCCTCCTGTGATTTTTGTGGAAAAGGTGGAGAGAGAAATAATAGGTGGGACAAACAATAGTAGAACTGCCCCACCCAAAGTGTAGTCATTAATGGGTTAGTATCATTTTGGAGGAATGTCTCTAGTAGAATGCCCAGGGCATCTGTGTTATCATTTTTTAAATCAGTGACTTGGATAAAACATAGATATCAAATTCCTATCAAATTGGAAGATGTTAAGAAATCTGGAGGGGTAGCCAGCAGAGTAGATTACAATCAAGATCTAAAAATATCTTGACAGGTAACATTGTGATCAGTCTAATAAGCTCAAATGCAATAAAAATACATGTAAATTTTAGAAATTGAGGTAAAAAATCAATGTTAAATTTGGGATGTCTTCTTATGAACTCTGTGAAGTATGCAGAACCAGGAGAAGATTATATGTAATTACTACAATAATACAAATGAAAATGCCAAAAGACAGCTGTACTCATGGGGGAATATGTGGGCAGAATATTCATAGGCTCTCAGGTATGGTCCTTTTATCAGTTGGTTTTCCTTAGATGTTTTTCTTTGTTACAAGGGAGGGTTCAATTGTGAGCCTATGTCAGGAAATGACAGAAGTATAAAAGGAAAAAGGCTTCTTTGGTAATTAAAAAAAAATGCCTCTAGAACATGGGAGAAGCATGGGTAGGCAGCAGTTCAGCAGAATAAGATCTGGGGGGTGTTAATGGACTGCAAACTCAACTTTGGGCTGGATATCATGATAGCCAGATTGAAGCATTTGAAGGATTTTCACCTAGAAGAAGGAATAGATTTGTTCATTTTGGCTCTAGAGGGCAAAACTAAGAGCATTAGGGGAAGTTTCCAGAAGAAAAGTTTAGACTTGAGGTTAAGTAAAGCTTTCCTAGAGAAGAGACTGACCTGTCCCAAAGTGGAAGGAGTAGCTGCCTTGGGAGGGAGTAGGTTCTCCCTGATTGGAAATCTTTGAGCAGAACTCTAGTACAGGGGCATTCTGTTCTGCTTGTACAGTTTGGACTGAATTGCCTCCAGCATCTCTTCTGCTTGAATTCTTTGGGGCTATGGAAATAAAATTTGTTTTTATGAAAGATCTGATTTACCTGAAACTTTGCAGGAAAACACACATCTTTTGCATAAAGATAGAGCTGTTTTAGTATAGCTACTTGCCTCTATTAATGTCTTTCATGTGTGTTTGTGCTAGATTATAAATTATTCAAGGACAATTACTTTGCTGTTTCTTATGTATCTCCTTGAAGTTCCTAGTACTGTTCTTTGTTGTTTATGTATGCTGAATGTTGTTGACTGCATGGTTAGCTTCCATTAAGTCATAAGGCTTTTCTTAATGATGCTTTTTTTTACACCACTTTCATTTCCCAATAACCATAGAACTCCCACTTAGAACAAAGAAAAATGGTTTGAGAAAACAAATCTACATAGCAACTTCATCTGGCAGCAGTCTGCACCTGTACTCCCCTGCATCCCTACCAGAAGCGAGGAAGTTTCTTCAGTTTGATCTGGAACCAAACCTTAGACATTATGGGTAATCAGAATTCTAGTGTTTTGAGTGCAGTTTTCACTTACTGTGATTTAAACAGACTCTTACTCCTCAATAGGTTAGAGTTCCAAAGATATAATTCCTTAAATTCCTAAGTTTGCAGATGAAGGAAGGGCATCCTTTTTCCATCGTGGCATGATTTTCAGTTCAGTTAAACAAGATTGTTTAGATACCTATTACATGGAGGGCATTGTGATACATGCATGAGGTACAATGGTGGTACATTTTCAAAATGAACAGTCGCTTTCCAGAGTTTACATTTTAATGAGAGGAATAACATTTATTCAGATAACTATAAAGCAAATATAAGGTAACGAAGTGGGGAGAATCACTGACAGCTGGGAAGATAAGAAAAGAACTTGTGTAGGTTGTGCCTAGTTTGTGCAAGTACTAGAAATCAAAGGAAAAAAAGGAAAAAACTCTTGCCGCTGGATATAAGTGACCACCACCACTTCCCCCCACCAAAGAAAATTTGTCCACATAGATTTACAAGTTTACTTTATTGAACACTTAATGATAAAACAACTCCTATGGTCTATAAAATATTAATAAAAGGAAAGAAAGATGACAACTTATTCTACTCTTTCTATGAGACAAATATGATGACGATAAAGAAACAAGGAAAAGACCAAGCAGAGAGAAAACTGCAGACATTTCACTACTGAAATGCTGATGCAAAATTATTAAATGAAATACTAGTGAAAAAAATCTAGCAATTTATTACTCTCAAGTATTCACTTTGACCAGGTTGGATTTGTACTAGGAATGAAGAAGTGATGGTTTCAATATTAGAAAAACTATAAACATCATCTCAGCCATTATAAGAATAATTTCAAAGTCATGATTTTATCAATAAATTCTAGAAAGAGCCTTCAAGAAAATTGCATTAATTTGCTTTAATAATGCCAAAGAGCAGGAGAATAGAACCTTTTCCTAACTATCTCAGAAGTAGGTATTTAAAACTAAGCTAATGTTACTTGTAATGAGGATTCAAATAGTGGAAGCTTTGACAATATTATCAAAGGTAAAGCAAGATGCCCATTGTCTCCACTATTATTTAATCTCATTCTAAATATGGTGGTTATAGAAATCAGAAAAAATTTTTTTATGAATATATAAGTATATGTAAAAGGAGACAAATGATCTCTTTACAGATCATAATGAGAGAAGAACCTTAGAAAAATGAACAAAAAGATGATTTTTGTCTTCAGAAAAATAGTAATATATGAAAGATAACCACAGAAATAATTAGAATTTCCCATTTTTTCCTTACCTATTCCTTTTATTTTCATTTTTAATTAAATTTATTTTTTTCTGTCGTTGAAAATCTGTTTTCTCTCCTACCACCTTGCTTCCATTAAGAAAGAAAGAACAACAAAACCCATGTTGCAAACATGTAATAGTCAAGCAAAACAAATTCCCACATTGGCCATGTCCATATATCTTAGATTGCACACTTGAATCTATCATCAGACCTCTAGAATCATGCATTAATGTACAGCCCCCTCCTGCATTTCTCATTGCCTTTTTGTGTCAGTTTTACCAATCTGAATGGGTATGAGGTAGAACCTCAGAGTTGTTTTAATTTGTGTTTGTCTAATTGTTAGTGATTTAGAGTATTTTTTTCATGTAATTATCGATAACTTGGGTTTCTTCCTCTTACAATTGCCTGTTCCTGCCTGTTTTGACCATTTATCACTTGGGGAATGACTCCTATTCTTGTAAATTTGATTTAGTTTCCTATATATCTTAGAATGAGACTTTTATCAGAAAACTTGTTGCAAAGATATTTTCCTGCTTACCTACTTCTCTTCTAATTTTTGCTTTATCGATTCTGTAATATCATGTAATCAGAATTGTCCATTTTTACCTTCTGTTAAACACTCTTTATGCCTTGTTTGGTTACAAACTTTCCCTATCAATAAATGTGACTGGTAATTTCCTTGCTCTTAATTTGTTTATTTTGTCATCCTTTATGTCTAAGTCAAGTATCTATTTGGAGCTTATCTTGATATATGGTATGAGATGTTGGTCTAGACCTAGTTATCTGCCTGATTGCTTTTCAGTTTTCCCAACGATTTTGTTGAATAGTCAGTTCTTACCCCATCAGTTGAGATCTTTGGATTTGTCAAAAACTAGGCTACTGTGCTTGTTTGATTAATTTTATTAAAAAAAAGTTTTTATTGAATTTGTTTTTATATTGCCTAGATTTCCCCACTGTCCTTCTGATAACCCTCTCATAGAGTCATCTCTTATAATAAAGGTGGTGTGTTTTTTTTTTAAGAAAAAGGAGAAAAAAAGATTTTTGTTTCCTATCACTTGGAGGAAGGAATAAAGGAATTCCATTAGATTATTGCATTAAATATCTTGGAATGAACCTGTCAAGTCATCTTGGAATACTTCTGTAAATAGAACTGCAAAACAATTTTTCCAAATCCAGAAGAATCATAGATTTAGAATCATTTTAGAGATGATGCAACTGACAGATTAACTGACTTGCCCATATTCACACAACTATTAAGTAGTAAAGCTTGTATTTGAACTCTTTCTCCTCTTACTCCAAATCTAACACACTTTCTACCATATCATAGCAGGTGCCTTTGAGCTTTTTTTCCCCTAACTTCTTTCTAAAATGCAGATCTTGACTGTATCATACAGAACGGGGAAAAGATAAAGTAACATATATGTTTGTGAGGGACTTTAAAATGATTGTCATAGATAAACTTGTAATGAATCATGTCATGTGCATCTTATATCTGTAGTTTTGAACAAAATTAATTTTCTTTGAAATACAAGCTTTTAAAACACAGCTATGTCAGAGAGAAGTTCATTTTATGAAAATGAAAATCAAGGCTGAAATAATTGGAGAGATATTTAATGTTCATGGCTAGGTTGTACCAAGATAGTAAAAGTTAAAGTGTTACCCTACTGCTCTGCAGATTTAATGCTATGCCAATCAAATTACCAAAGAAATGCTTTATAGGATTAAACAAAATAATTTAAAATTTTGTTCAGATGCATAATAGGACAAGAATATCAAGAGATAAATAGTAAAAGGTTGTGGGGCATAGTAGAATGCTTGGCAGATGGTCTGGAAGAACCAGGGTTTAAATCCTGTGTCTGACACATACAAACTATGGGGCTATGGGCAAGTCCTTGAACCCAGCCATCTTTCCAAGTAACAAATATCTAGTCTGTAGAAGGAGAGGGAGTTTCCACACTGGGAGTTTCTTAAACCCATGAAATCCTATCTGTAACAATAAAAGTATTAAAAAGTTAAAATAATGGGGGGGGGAGTTGGAAGCATGGATTTGGTTTGACCAGATTAGGAAATTATTGTTGTTATTATTTTTGTTGCTTTTAGCTCTTTGGGACCCCATTTGGGGTTTTCTTGGCCAAGATACTGGAGTGATTTGCCATTTCTTTCTCATTTTACAGATGGGGAAACTGAGGCAAACAGGGTTAAATGACCTGCTCAGGGTCACATAGCTAGTGTCTGAGGCTAAATTTGAACTCAGGAGCACTGGCCCTGAAGTCAGGAGGACCTGAGTTCAAATCTGGCCTCAGACACTTCACACACACACACACACACACACACACACACACAAACTAGCTGTGTAACTTTGGGCAAGTCACTTAACCCCAATTGCCCTCCAAAAAGCAAAAAAAAAAAAGATTTGAACTCAGGAAAGATGAGTCTTCCAGACTCATTCTATCCACTGTGCCACCTAGCTGCTTTGGGAAATATATTGCAAAGGACTGATTACCAAAATTATGTAAGTGAAAGAAAAGTTGATCTGTGACTTGGAATAGATAAGCAAGATCTAGAAACAGATACACATAGCAATCTAATGTTTACTTAAATTCAGCACCTGTAGTTCTGGGGCAGGACCTCAAGAAAGCAGATGCCATCACAATGGTGCATTGAGAGGCAGAACTACCAGTAATAAAGAGGGGCTTATTCTTCTGCATTCTGCCTGGGTTGGACCTCACCTGGAATATGTTCAGGAGAGGATACCAACAAGAAAGGCATCAAGGTCAGATTATATTGAGAACAAGATTGCGGGAGGAGTGGGGAGAATGACATATGTAATGTTAATCATATTCAGATTTTTGACTGGCTGTCTTGTGAAAAGGGGATTAGACTCTGTCCCTAGAGGACAAGAGGAGGAAATGACAAAAATTAGTTACAAAAACTACAAAATCACAAATTATAAAGACAAATTTGGTAGGTGTAAGATGAAACTTCAAACTAGTCAGTGCTAACCAAGAGTGGAATAGGTGGCTTTGGGGGAGGTAAAGGGTTTCCCCTCATTGGAGATCTTCAAGGAAAGGTTAGATTTCACTTGGCAGATGTGTTATGGAAGGAATTTTTGTTCAGATGTGGGCTGAAATAAATGGCCGTTGAAGTCCCTTCTGACTTTGAAATTCTGTGATACTTTATTTAGCAACTGTTAGGAAAATTAGAAAGTATTCTGGCAAATAATAGATTGAGATTAACATTTTCTACCAAGGATTCTTAAACCTTTTTTTTTGTGTCCCAGACACCTTTTGGAAGTCAGTCTGGTGAACCCTTCTCAAAAGAATGTTTTTAAATGCATATAATACATAGAGTTACAAAGGAAACCAATTATGTGAAATGCAGTTTGAATTTATATTTTTAAAAAATCAAGTTCATAGGCCCCAGGTAAGAACCTCTGTTTTACACCATATACTAGAATAAATTTCAAATGTAAATAGAACATCTAAAAAATAATGGTAGAATGGAAGGTTATTGCTTTTATAGCTATGGTTAGGGGGAAAATGTAACCATTCACAGGACAAATAGACAGTGTCAGTTGTATAAATTAAGAAAGCTTTTGAATAAATAAAACAGCTACAACCAGAAGATTGTTGTTGGGGAACAAAATCAATCTTTATATTACACAATCTGATAAAAAGTCTTACATCCAGAATGCTTAGAAAATTTACATAAATGTATAAGATGAAATGTGATTCATTCCGTAATGTAGAAGTCATCAAATAATGAGCATTTTTCAAAAGAAATACAAACTCCTCAAAAAATGTTTAATATCATCAGTAGAGAATAGCTCACATTTATATACCAGGTTAAAGTTTGCAAAACACATTATGCATACATCCTTATTTGATTCACTGCACATTTTAAATGTTGGTTTTCCTTCAGGCTCTTCAAGTTAGGAAAGGGAAAACTCATTTTGGAGGGGCAGTGGGAGGACAAGTATGATAATTCGTAGCTGGTGGAGCATTGAATTAGTTCAACAGTTCTGGAAACAAATTTGGAATTATGCAAGAAAAGTTTTGAAATTGTTTATTCCATTTGACCTAGAGAGTCTGTTTCTACTGGGAATATACCCTAAGGAGGTTATTGACAGCAAGAAAAGAATGATATGCTCATAAATATTCCTAGTAGCATCATTTGTGACAAAAAGCTAGAAATAAAGTGTGTCTAACAATTGGGGGGATGTAATGGTGACCATCATAGAATGTTAGTATGCCACGAGAAATGATGAAAATGAAAAATTCAGAGACAAAAGAGATTGATGTGAAGTGTTGCCAAGTGCAATATGTCCAACCACCACAATGCCATAACAAGTGGCAACCCTGAGAGGTGGCAGAGCTGCCCAACACTATTAAAGTTAAAGGATATAGCACAGCCTTCCTTTCCTCCAAGCTGCTCCCTGCCCCCCCCCCCCCCCCCCAGGAAATGTACTCCATAGGGGTCTTTGCATGTTTGGGGGAAATGTCAGTAGGATAGACGAGAAGAAAAAATATTTTAATAGATTGAAATGTAGAAGGAGTGTGTCTCAGGCTTGAGCAGATAGATAGAAGCAAGGGGACAAAACAGGAATAGCTAAGGTCCAATTCATCTAGAATAGAAAACCAGGCATGTGGAAGAAAGCAGTAGGAAATATGCTGGGACAGAGATATTGCTATGATATTCTTCCAGGTCTCAATGCCAGGGTAAGGATTCATTGCATATATATAAATATTAATATATTTTATATAATATCTTTCTATATTTATCATGTGTAATAAATATATATTAAAATATTTCCATATATATATATATATATATAAAACTAGAAGGTTTTTAATTTTGTGACCAATATGGTTAGACCTGTGCATCAGAAATATTGACAAGGTAGCTGAATGGAGGATGTATTGGAGGGGAGAGCTGGAAGCTGGGGAGGGCCAGTTAGGAGGCTACTGTAGTAGTCCAGGTGGGAGTTGTTGAGGGCCTAGGTAGGTACAGTGGTTCCTGTGGGAGAGGAGAGAAGAGATATAAGAACTTTGATAGAGGTAGACTCACTAAGACTTGGCAACTGTTTGGACATGAAGGGTGAAGTTGAGAGGGATTAAAAAAATGACTCTGAGGTTTGTAGTCTGAATGATCAATGTGATGGTCTCCTTTGATTCAGTAATGTAGATTACCAAACAGCTATTCAATGCCTCCTGTGTACTACCACAGTAGCAGGTGCTGGGGAAAGCAAGAGAAAAATGAACTACACCTTGCTCTCAAGGAGCTTACATTCTACTGGGGGGATAGAACACATATACACACAAGGAAGTTTAGTCCACTGGAAATGGAGCAGGACTTGGGACTGGTGACTAAGCTGAGCCTCAAAGGAAGGAAAGATTCAGAAAGGTAGAGGAGAGAAAGACATACCAGGCCATAAGGATTGGCTTTTGAGAATGCAGGCATGTGAGAAATGGAATATTGACCTTAAAAAACAGTCATCTAATTTACTAGCAATGTGGAGTTTGTGAAAGGGAGTAGTATGAAATAAGGCCAAAAAGGGAAGAGGAGCCAGATTTTGAAAGGAAAATATTTGTATTTTATCTTCTAAGTAATGGAAAGCCACTGAAGATTTTGGAGAAAGGGCGAATATAATCAGAATTGTGCCTCAGGAAGATTATTTTGACAGCTCTGTGGAGGATGGGTTGGAGAGTGGGAAGACTAGAAGTTGGAAAACCAATTAGGAGTCTCTCAAAAGAAATAGGGAAGTTTGAAAGAGGGGACATTTTTAGAAGGGAATATACATTCGGTTTTGGCATGTTTGAGGTACTGGTAGAGCATACATGTGTGAACATTTGCAGAAAGATATTTATAGACATGGGATTGAAATTCAGGGAGGAGAATGAGAAGGGAGGGCTGTATATATTTATGAATACGTAGAGGTGACAAAGCCATGGGACCTGATGAGCTCATCAAAGGCAGAGTTGTAGAGGGAAGAAAGATTGGCAGTAGGGAGTGGGGGGCAATGGAAGAGAAAAGAGGGTGAAATATGCTGGTGGTCCAGTGCAATCTGACAAGTAGGAGCACCAGAGAGCAGTGTCCAGAAGGCAGTCATCAGTGCTGCCTGCTGCAGAAAGGGTTGAGGAAAACGAGGAGTGAATAAAGGGTTGGGAATTAAGTCATTTTGGAGAAAATAATGTCACTAGATCAGTGGCATCAGAGGCGGGATTGGGGAGAGGAAGTGAAGTCAATAAATGTCCACTAAGTTGCTGGAAATTTAGTAAAGGGAAGAAAAAAGCCAAGATGATCATTTGGAGAAGTGACAGGGTCAAGGGAAGGTGTATCTCTGCCCTTTCCCTAGATTTCGACTGTTGTATTTTGAGCTGCCTACTGGACAGCTTCATTTGACTCTCCTTTCTGCATCTCACACTTAACATCATAACTGAACTCATAATCTTTTCCCCTAACCTGACTGTTCTTCCAGCCTTCCTTATTTCTAGTGAGGTGCCATCATCTACCTAATTATCCATGTTCATAACCTTGGAGTGATCCTAGATTCTTACCTCTTGTTCACCTTCCCTGTCTAATCGGTTGACAAAGGCTGTTGAGTCTCCCTCTTATCTCTCCACTCATACTTCCATCACTGTGTTTCAGACTCTCATTACACTTTGCCTGTACTGTTGTGATAACTTGGAAAATGGTATCCCTGACTTCGTCACTCCCTTCATGCCACTGTCAGAAATTGTCCATTGGCTCTCTCTTGCTTACGAAGTAAAATAGAAATGCCTTTTACAGTAGAAATTTCAAACTGAATGTTCCCTAAGGCATCTCAAACTCAACAGGTCCCAAACAGTGTGTTCTCTTCTCTTCACCCACACCTTGTAAAAATCAAGGAACCGAACACAAATCTCCTCCTCCCTCCTAACTTCCCTTTTTCTGTCAAGGGCCCCGCCAGGTTGGCAGCCTTGGTGTCATCCTCCACTCCTCACTCTCCCTTTCATCTCCTAGTTGTTTCTGTCTGTAGCTCCTCTACCCTGCCCCTTCTAATCCATTCTCCATAGAGCTGCCGGAGTAATATTCTTATTATAAGACCCTCCCAGTCTGGCTCTGTTTTTCCTTTCCAGGCTCATTACAAATTATTCCCTTTCTCTCCCTTCTTGCTGTTCCTCACACATGGCATTCCACATCATGTCTCCTTGCCTTTGCACAGGCTGTCCGTCATGCCTGTGATATACTTCCCCCTGACCTCTGTCTCTTAAAATCCCTAGCATCCTTTAGAGATCAGCCCAAGAGCTACCTCCTCCCTGGCCTCTTTCCTTGCCACCATTCCCAGCTGATGGTGTCAGCGCTGCGCTCTCATTACTTCTATTAACTTTGTATTTTAGCTCTACTTTTCTTTGGCTATGTTGTCGCCTCAGAGCTGGAGCTCCCTATGGGTACAGGCCATGTCCTTTTTGTCTTAGTGTCCCCAGCATTCTGGCCCAGGGCCTGGTATTGCATTTGGTGCTTATTAAACACTTGTTGATGAACTAAGAACAGGGACTGATTGGCTTGTGTCTTTGTAGCCATAGTGCTGAGCACAGTGTCTGGCACATGGGAGTCCCATAATAACCATTCAGACATACAGGACCCTCTACAATCCACCCTCTGCTCAACCTGTGCAGTCTCTATATGCCTTTTACCATATTCCATATTCCGTCTTCCAGGTTCTTGGATGCCTTGACACTGCTTCTTCATTCATAACCTGCTCTCTTCCATCTTGTATTTTCCTTGGTCATTTTTCAGACATCATTATACTGTTGACTTGCTCATTGTCTTCTGCTTCAGGTTTTTTCAAATATGTGCTGTCCTGCTGTTACAACTTTATGTGTGTGTGTGTGTGTGTGTCTGTGTATATCTACATCTATATATATATATATCACTTTACCTCAACATAACTTATATGTATGGAGTGATTGAAATGTTGGCTGAGCGGGAGTATTGTCTGTTTCTAAAAAGATACTTCTTGACAGATCCTGGTATTAGCAATATAAGGTATGGCAGGTTTCCATAAAATGGACATTTCTAGAGGGCAAAAGTATGTTTTATATTCCATACAACCTAAAGAACGTGGCAGACGAGCAAATATGAGAAGCAGACCATTTCGATGTAATTTCTTTTTAAATTTCCTGAAAGTTGTAGAGATTAAAATAACAAAATTGCTTCTGAATAGAATTGTTCTTTATATGTTAACAATTGAGAATAAATACCTAATGCATTTTATGTTTTGTAAAAATTATATACACACATATACGATAACCTTAATCATGTGTGAAGTTTATTGAGAAATATTGAATTCCTACTCACAAATCAGTCTCAAGTTCAAATATATTAATGAAGTAAACAAGTTTTCAGGGAGCATGCTTAATCTAGTTAGAAAATTTTTTCAAAGACTTTAGCATTGCTTTCATGTGAATTAACCTGATAATCATATATATCTACGATGCAGCCATGAAAATAGATTTATGGAAGGACTTGTACTTGGAGACAGTTTGTTAATGTGTTGTTACATAGAGCTTGTGCTTGTAAGATGGTCTTTTCAAAAGGCTCCTTAATTCCACATTTCCATTCGTTTAGATGAACCCTATTTAATCTGAATTTATAAGGTTTTATTCAACCCATTCATTTATTAGCCATAGCCTCTATTATGGTGTACTGAAGGATAAGGGCAGTTGGGGAAGCAGAGAAGGTCACAGTTCCTAACTCTGTACTCCATAGATTCAGTAGGATGGAGAAGGTTAAGATAAAAGATTCTAGAGCTAGAAGGAAGGTAGAGAACACCTGGTCTATCCCCCTCATATTACAGATGAGGAAACTGAGGCCTACAGAGGTGAAATGTCCAGGATAAGTTCCATGGGTATGAGGTTTTGCCAAATCATACCTCTGTCTTCTTTCCAAGTTCTTTTAAAAACTTAACTTTTTTCCATGAAACTTTCCAAGATTTACCCACCTCGTTTTAGTCATTTCCCTTATTCCAACAGTCTCAAAGCACATGTGTACACAGACACGCCCATATTCAGGAAGGAAATTTTCAAATGGGCCCATCACTCCACAGAGCAGAAAGTAGATAGTGCTGGTCCAAATGCAGAGAAAATCTTAAAAGAAACCAAAATATGATGAAATTTGTTTTTAAAAAATATTTTGAGTATAAAGTCCTTCATGCAGTATTATTATTTTAAATTTATTTTGTGGTTTTTAATTACTGCTAAGCAGTACTTTTTTGTTTGTTTTTTTTAAGTTTACAATTTTGAGCTGGTTAAATGTGTTTTATTTTTTCTGATACCTTTTTTTAAAGCCTGGAGCCAAGCAGGATGTAATTGTCAGTTTATAGATGGGTTTTTTCTATATATGGGATTTTACATACATCTTGCCTTAATCTACACATTTGCGTAGCTCTATACAAAGCCCAATTCCTGGGCAGGAGTGGCAGGTAGAAAGGAGAATCAGTTGGTTGATATTATTAAATGCCTCATACATTTTTGTTTATAAATTATTCTATAAACTTCTAGCCTATTAGATCAAGCCTTGGGGGCCAGGGCCCAAATAATAAGTTACAGCCTTGAGATAAGGAAGTGAGTGGGTGTCAGTATCTCAGAGCAAGGAGAGGTGGCTACTGTCCCTTTATCCCAAGGTGCAACTTCATAGTCTGGCCTATGGAAGTGCACTTAAGGCTAGTCTGCCAGGGAGAGAAGCTAAGAAAAAGAGGAGAATAAGAGTGTAGGGAGTGAAACCTGTACTGGCTCAGGATGATGGGAGTAGATCCTTAGAGTGGAACTTTAGGAGGCCTAGTCCCAAGGCCACAGGACCCAATACTGTCTCAAGGCTACCTCCTATTATCTGGGTAATAGAGTTTTACTTGAGATAGAGATTATTTCGTTCTTTGTATTAATATCCTTGATGCCTCACATAGTTCCTGGTACATTGTAGTTGTTCAATAAATGCTTATTAATTGTTGATTCATAGTAGAGTTTGAGAGACAGGAGAACTTGTTTCTAGCTTCCTACCAGAGCATTGAGATCTCCCGATAAAGGAGGCCTAAGGCTTTAAGCCTAAAGAGAAAAGATCTTGGATTCCAGCAAAGAAAGAGTTCCAGTGGGCTACTAGAGATGGGAAGCAGGCACTCCCAGGTTCACGGTCACCAAGTGCAGGTGAATTATTAGAGTGGGGTGGAAGCACAGGGAGCTGCCTACAGAGGTAGTAGTAAGTCCCTCAGCTCTGATGGCCTTTGGCCTGAAGTTAGATAAGCACGTTATGGAACTGATGCTGTTCAGCTATGGGTGCAAACAGTTGTCACCTGAGGTCTCTTCCAACTTCCAGTCTGATCTTCTGGTGTCATTAAGGTTACTGAGGATACTGCAACACAATTTTTCCGAGGCAGCATATGAAACTTAAATATGACAGTAGTAATCAGAAGTTGGATGCAGGAAATATTTGCAAAGTCAAATTGAATACTTCTGTAAGCTGTCTTTTCTGTTTCTCATCACAGCCCACTGTTTGTTACATGGAAGATTGGTCGAGATAAACGATTACGTGGATGCATAGGTACTTTTTCTGCCATGAACCTGCATTCAGGACTCAGGGAGTACACACTTACCAGGTAAAGAGCCCTTTTTAAAAATAATTGCTTCTACATTTAAAAAAGTGAATCTGATATTTTCTAACTGGTCAAAGTTCTTAAGTCAGTTTTCTTCAAAAAATATTCAGTGGCTACTATGTGCAAAAGGCATTGAGTGCAACTTCTATACATGGAGATAAAGGGATATTCAAATGGCTCTGATTCCAGGTAGAATGGGAAAGTGTAGTAAACGTACAAACAGAACATGGTGAGAGCGAGGCCAGAAATAGGGGAGATCACATCCAGCCAAGGTGAGCGCCAGAGTCAAACTTTGTCCTGTCCTTTAACCATCTGCCTTTTCTTTAGAGGGAATTGATGACTGTTGGTTCACACATTGTTTAAAATGTTTTGATTCTATAATCCCATTTGCTCTGGCAAATGGTGCTTCTTAATGGGCCTTTTTGTTGGTTTTATTTTCATGAACGACTTGTATTCAGTATTTAACTTGAGAGCAGAGGACTGAATGTTCCTGAGTTCTCAAAATTTATTGCCTTCAATAAACTTCTCACCTCTTCCCTATTAGACTTTTCAATTTGGTTGCTGTTAATTTCATCTCATAAGGTTGGGTTCTGTACTTTTCAGATGCTTTTGAGATTTCTGGGTAAACCTCTGGACTAGGGAAGGAAATGGTACCAAAGGCTGGCAGCAGAATCCTTCACACCCAGCACCCAGAGTTAATTGCAGCTTAATATCTTTTGTTTCATCTAACACAATAACAAAGTCTTGAATGCCTCATTAAAGTTGTGAAAAGGCTCTAGTCCTAATTTCTAGTCTCTGAAAAGCTATCTGCTATGACATCTGATTTTTTTGTTCTGTTTTGATTTCTAGCAAATCATGTTCCAAAATTATTTCAAAAGAAGAAAATTCTTTAAATAAGCAAAGAAGTAAAAGAATTTCCTGTTATTTTTCATATTCTACAGCAATTAATATGTACATGGCTTTTTTATTTCTTTTTTTTTTTGAAAGACCAGTGACCCCCCTCACTGTAGAGTGAGCCTGTGGTGAGGATACTCCCTCTACCAGTGTCAATCAGCACCTGCTGTGTGTTAGAATGCAAGTGACCAGTCAGGGTCACTAGTCAGTATGCATCAGGCATAGCCTTTCTGACTTTGCGGCTGCCTCTCTGGCCATTATGCTTCTGATTATGGTACTTAGGGTGGTTCTGCCCCCAATTTCCCATCTGTCCTGTACATTTAATATGAAGATAAATGAAGTGGAGGGAGTGTGAGCCAGTGAAGCAGTGCACCGGATTTGGAGTCAGAGGACGTGGGTTTGAATTCTATCACTCTCTGAATGATCATGGGCAAAATATTTAACCTCTTGGGGTCTTAAAATGAGGGAGTTGGACTAAATGATGTCATAGAAGTCATTCAGTTCTAAATCTGTGATCTTATAAGCCTATGAAATGCTATACAAAAAATTCCCTTGGAGCTCTTTGGATAAAGGCCCAGTAGAGTAGTGAACTTAAACTGGCAAGTCCTCTCCCTTTCTAAGGCCTGACCATGATACCCCAAACTCTCAGTTGTCTCTGGCCAAAAGCACATTTTAAACACACTGATTATTTGTTGCTCAGATTCTTATAATTCTTGAATAGTGGCTTTATTTTTTTTCCCAATCTATTCTGTCACTCTATTAATATTCAGGATTATAATGGTTATATTTGTGTTGCTATCAAATTCTGTTGTATTACTTTAAAAAAAAAATCAACAGGACATCCTTGCAGTGTGTTTGGTTCACTGTGATCTAATTCTGTCTCCTTCTCACAGAAATAGCCCCCAATCCTACCCTTCCCTGTGCCTAAAGTCTTTGATTCTGCTTTTGTTATATAAGCTGTGTCCTTGAACCTCAATTCTGGTTTTACATGGACCAAGTTCCCCCAGACAGTGGAACCCAGTGGCACAGTAAATTTGAAAACAGGATGAAGTCAGTGTTTGAAAATAGTGAAACTCTAATAAAAGAATACTTCATGTGTTTAAGGAATGTTTGGGGGCATAAACAACTTGGGGGATTTCCTCCTCCTCAGCCTTTGGCACATGTGCCCCTGCCCAGGGTATCTCCTGGGAATCTCAGAATATAGCTTATGTTTAAGTCTCTATGATTAGGATAAGGGATAGAGATGGGTCTGGATCTGTGATTTCAGTGCCCGGATGAGGAAACTCCCTCTGCCCATGCAAGTCTGCAGCTGCTCTGAAACTTAAAGAAGTCAAGGGGCACAAAGAGACCGAGTGACTTAGGGTCACACAGCCAGTGTGTGGCAGAGGCCTTGAGGTCGCTTCTATGCAGCTTCTACAGATGTGGGTAAAAATGCCCTTTGGCCCTGACGCTAGCACTCAAGCTAACAATATATTCCAGATAGCATGCAAAAACTGCACAAAAGATCATAGGATCCCATAAATAGTCAGGATAGCTTTTCTTTCCTCTATGGTGAGTTCAGCTTTGCCTCCAAGGACCTAAATAGTTATTCAAATTCCTCCTGCTGCCCTGTGGTTGTAACTCCCTCAGAAGAGAAACAATTGAGACTGAGAGATGACCCTTCACTTTCTGCTGGGGACCTCTACAGTCCTCCAGATTTGGAGTGATAAAGGTTTGGGGGCCCCTGAAAGGAAATACTGTACTCTGCATTGCTTGAAAAATTGTCCCCCCTTGCTGTCAGGCCTACACAGACCATATAAGTAATTCTTGGTAGCAGCAGTAAAGGACAAATGTCCAGTAAATATCATGTTCTTCCACACTGTCCATAGCTGTTCTTTCAGCTCTAGAGCCCCATGATTGTTCTTTTCTCCAGAATGCTGGGTTCAGGAATTCAAGTGGAACCATTATTCTTCTCTCTAGAAGCCTAAGTCTAGGAATTCATTGTCATTGTTGTTCAGTTTTGTCCTAGCTCTTTGTGACCCAGTGGACCATAGCACACCAGTACTGTCTGTGGAATTTTCTTGGCAAAGATACTGGAGTCATGTGCCATTTCCTTTTCCAGTGGATTAAGGCAAACAGAAGTTAAGTGACTTGCCCAGGGTCACATAGCTAGTAAGTATCTGAGACCAGATTTGAATTCAGGTCTTCTTGACTCCAGGCCCAGCACTCTATTCACAAAGCCACCTAGCCGCCTCTAGTGTACTCAATGTAGTCCACAACAAATCTCATTTTTCCCTAAGAAAGAGAGTCTAGGAACTCGGCAGTGTCTAGGACAAATCTTCCTTTACTCCAGGAAGATGTGGCCAGGCATTTTGGACATCGGTGCCCCACTTCTGCTTCTGGCTGCCCCTGTCTCTGTGATTGAGTGGGCCCCTGCAGCAGGGTTGTTCAAAAGGCATTCTCTCCTTCCCCCTAGGGACATAAGTCTGCTCTCTGGTCTCTATCTAGTCTCATAGCTCTCTCTGGATCTCTGACCTCTCTCCTAGATCTGACTGCTCCCTTTCATAGGCCTGAGTCCAAGGGTGAGGCTCAGATCCACAACAGCCATGAGTCAATAACTCTTCCCTGCATTCCCCCTCTCCCTCACTCCAATGTAATGACTTAGTCAATCATCCACGATGATATGTCAGTGGGCCAAGGGAGGGTCACTGGCTCTTCATAGTTGCACATATCCCTGGGGCTAAGATGGGCGGTAGGCTAGGAGAGGGGGAGGGACTGTGTATGCCCTTAACCCCCCTAGGGACCAAAGTCTATTTGAAGGTTTCTGATCTCTGGTATATATACAGCTATCTCTCGCTCTCTTCAACAAAAAAAAATTTATCTGTGGTGACCCATTCTGGGCTTTATTTTGGGAGATAAAATCAGAGAAACTAAAAGCTAAGATTTTTTAAAGGGGCTAGAATAAAGATCCTTGTATGAGTATGATTTCACTTGTGTATATATGAAATATGTGTGTACATACAGGTAATCCCTCTGTCAATGTAACTAGATTATTTTATACAGGTGGCAAATCGTTGGCCACAGTAGCCATACAACATAGAATTTTCTTGACACTACCTTTTCCCATCAGATAGTTGTGCCTGAGATTGGGTTCCATCCCTTCCTAGTCCTTACTTTTTGCCCTTGGCCAGGTTAGGACTCTTTCTGTCTCTCCTGGGAAGCAGGACTATCAGAAGCAAGAAAAGACAGTTTTCTTTATTCAGAAATGCCCCACTGCTTCTCCTGCTGGCTATTCTTTCCATTGGCAGCATCCTGTCTTTTCACCGCCCCCACTCATCCCACATGGACACCCACCAGGGGTGGGAAACCTGCAGCCTCGAGGTCACATTTGGCCCTCCAGGTCCTCAGATGCGACCCTTTGAGTGAATCCAAACTTCACAGAACAGATCCCCTTTATTAAAGGGTTTGTTCTGTAAAACTTGAACTCAATCAAAATTCTGTACCCAAGGACCTAGAAGGCCACATTTGGCCTTGAGGCCAACAGGTTCCCCACCTCTGCCCCACACCAGTCTTCACCACTCTATACTCCTGTGATAAAATGCCCAAGATGGGCTGAGTGTAGTTTTCCCCAAAAAATATAAGTGAACCTGACTTGAATCCTTCATATAGAATGCTCTATTATTTATCTCTCTTCCTTTAGAAAATAAGTGAAAAAAAGAGAAGGTGGGGAAATAAATAGGAGGTAGCATTTTTGTTTCCTGTCCATTACTCCTTAGAAGCTTAAAGGGCACTGTTCACATTCAGTTCTACAGTAGGTCAGAGAAGAGGAGAAACACTGGGCACAAACCATGATTAATGGTAATAGAAATGGGGAAACAAATGAAGCAATTCCTGGAACCTGCTAAAGAAAAGAAAGGAGATGAGTAGGAGCCCAGAAGACCATACTTCTATGGGGCTTTCTCTGCATATAGGAGCTCTTTCCCCGCCTTCTCTTTACTTCATCCCCTCCCAATCCGCATCTCTTTCTTCGTTGAACCAACCACTTGTAGTTGAGGGAGGCCCTTGGCCCAGTGGATAGAGCGATGGACCTGGAGTCAAGAAAACCTGAGATCAGATCTAGCCTCAGACACTTAATTACTGGGCAAATCACATCACTTCTGTTTGCCTTAGTCTCTTCATCTATGAAATGGGGATAATAGCACCTACCTTCCAGGATCAAATGAGATAATAATTGTGAAGCACTTAGCACAGTGCTTGGCATGTAATAAGTGCTATATAAATGTTAACTGTTATTATGATGATGATCCATTCTGATCTGTCCTCCTTCATTTTATGTATATTTATTCCATTAACAATCATTGTTTTGAAAATTATTTCTTTTTCTTTCATAAAATACTTACTGTTAATATTTCCTTTTATCCCCCTCTTTAAAAGAAAAAAAAGGAGTAAAAAAAATAATGAAATTAGTGCTAGATTTCTATAGTTTATTACTTGCAATATTCCAGTTCTCTTCTCTTCCCCTCTTTTCCTAGCCTAGATTCAGATCAGCCCAGGTTCAATCTTGGGAGGCCTAATCCAAAAGGTCTTTTGGCTCACAACTTCACCAGAATTTGTCCTGGAAGACTTCTAAAACAAAGCTTAAATATTGCTTATACCTCGCATTTTCCCCAAAGTTTGTTATCAGGCCAACCATCTACAAAGGCACTGAGTATACAGTATGGGTCTTGGGTATAGGACGACCTTTATTGTACTCACAACAGAAAATACATAAGCTGCAAAGGGCACAAAGGGACCGACTAATAAATACAGAAATATAAAACACTCAAACCATTATACCCATTAGATTTACTCAGAAGGTAAAGGCACTTTGTGGGACTGCTAAACAGAAATCCCCCCCTTTACCTTGGGCATGCATCATAAGAGAAACTCAGCAGGGCTGTGAAGGGTTGACAAGATTTTCTAGCCCCTCGTGGTATAACTTTAGTCCTCAAGTTGCAGAATCCTCTTCTCTGAGATACATGCTGTTAAGGAACTCTTCTCCCTGTGGAAGGCTAGTGCTCAACTCCCAAACTCAGGATTACCCATGAGGTTACCTACCCATTGCTGGAAATAGCCATTTTCAGAACTACCAGTCTCTGACCTATGCTCAAAAAAAGGAAAGAAAAAAGCATAAGATAGCCACAAATTTGAGGTCAACAAACTCCTTTCTCAGGCCTACATGGGCTTGCATAGACTACTTGGCCATGTATATCTCCTTCAGGTTATCATTTTCTGCTTTTAGGGGCAGGATAAATACCCTCCCTGTATCCATCTTGGAAAAATATTTCCAGAAGTCCTAGAACAGAAAGTACAGGTCAGTCCACTATCAGGAAGCTGCCCTAGTCACTGGGACTAGTTAGGAGTTTTTTGTGTCCTCTTAGCAAGGTGCTAAGGCACATGTCCAGCTCTTTGGGAGGCAAGTCCATGAAATGTCCATGAACAACGAATTGATTGGGAGATCATGTCGAATGGGTCAGGAACTCCCCTGGCCAGCCTGCATTTGTGCCCTCAGATGGCACAAAGCTGGGAGGTATAGTTAATGTGTTGGGTGATGGAATCAGAAAGGACACCACCACACTGAGGCCTGGAGAGGTGAGATAGCCTTGGCGCTGATGCTTTGGCTAATAATTATCTGAGGTCAGATCGGAGCCCAAGCCTTCCCAGCTCTTACGTTGAGCACCCTATCCATGGAACCACCCAGAGAGGACAATCAGCAAATACTTGGTGGGTTGGATTGGGTTTTGTCTAATTCTTGAGAATGTTTAGTTGGTCATTTTGTTGGTGTGGTATCAAATTATTTGAGTAATTTGGTTAGCATATCATTTCTACTATGGCAGTATACTCCAGTTGGGGACATAGACTGTTCCTCCAATTGTTTTGGTCTTTCATTTCTATAAAAGTTGTTTTATATTTGTATTTTTGTTAGTCCTGTATATGTCTTGTTAGATTAGTTCCCAGATTATCTAATGCATTCTGTTTTTAATCTTAAATAGAATTTCTTTTCTTGTCTCTTCTGGATATTTTTTTTGCAAAAAAAGTGATGATTGAAATGAAAACACAGGAGACAAAAGAAATTTAAGGAAGGTAAACCAATGTGAATGACTTGAAATGGCCAGGTGAGGGGTCTAGTACTTAAATACAGAATAGGGGAGATGCTGCTGCTGCTGCTGCTAATAATAACAACAACAACAATTATAAAAGCAGTAATAATCATAATAACAATAACAAAGATAATAATAGCAACAACTAGCATTTCTATAGTGCATTAAGGTTTGCAAAGCGTTTTACAGGTAATATCTCATTTTGTCCTCACAACATTCTTGGGAGGCAGGTACTATTATTATCTCCACTTTACAGATGAGGAAATTGAGGCAGACAGAGGTCATGTGTCTTGCCTGAGGTCGTATAACTAGTAAATGTCTGAGACTGGATTTGAATTCAAGTCTTCCTGAGTCCATGCCCCGTGCTTTACCCATTGCGACTTAGCAGAGGAGTCCCTCTTTTTCCAAATATCTCTGAAGAAATAGAGGTATCTCATTTTCCTTTTGTGGCTAAACTTCTTGAAAAAGCCATGTATAAGGGGTGGTTAGGTGGCCCAGTGAATAGAGCACTGTCCCTGGAATCAGGAGGACCTGAGTTCAAATCCTGTCTCAGACACTTGACACACTTACTAGCTGTGTGACCTTGGGCAATTCACTTAACCCCAATTGCCCTGCAATCCCCGCTCCAAAAAGCAAAAAAAAAAAAAGCCACATATAAACTGTGTTTCCATTTCTCTTTGCAAATTGCTTTCCAACGTTTTCATTCAGCTGAAACTTCTGTCTCCAGTTACCAAAGATCTCTTAATTGCCAAACCTAATGGCCCTTTTTAGTTCCTACCCTTCTTGACATGTTTGCTTCCTTTAACACTGTCCAGGACCCTCTTCTCCTTGCTACGTCTTTCTCTTTAGGTTTTTATGACACTGCTCTATCCTTGTTCTCCGACCTGATTGCTCCTTTTCAGTCTCCTTTGGTCCATTTTCCTTCAGGCCAGCAGGTCATAGGTCTCCTGCAGGGCTGTGTCCTTGGCCCTCTTGGCTCCCTTGGATTCAGTTATCATCTCTATGCAGGTAATTCTTATCTTTATTTATAAAGCTCTGCCTTCTGTCCTAACCTCTGATGTCACATTTCCATCTGCTTTTTATAATCTGGAATGAGATATCCCATAGGTATTTTTAAATCGATATGTCTGAAACTGAACTCGTTATCTTCTCCCCAAAACCTATTTCTCTTCCTAACTTTCCTGTCATAGCCAAGGCCATCACCATTCTTCCACTCACAGAGGCTCAAAAATTTAAGTGTCATTCATTCTCCTCCCTCCTCATGCTCCCTCACCACCCATATCCAATCTGCTGCCAAGGCCTGTTGTTTCTAACTTCCCATCATCTTCACCACCTCCTAAAGCATAGGTCTCACCATGGTGCTCCATCTCCATTCAGTAAACTCCAGTGGCTCTCTATTTAACCTCCAGAATCTTTGGTTTTTAAAGTCCTTAATAACCTGGCCTTGTCCTATGTACTATCACATGGTGACAGTGCCTCATTGTTCATTGCACGAGACGTTCCATTTCCCACATCTGGGTATTTTCACACCAGAATGTTCTCCCTCCTCACTTCTATCTCCTGGCTTCCCTGGCTTCCTTCAAGTCTTAGCTAAAATCCCACCTTTTGCAAAGTAGTTTTTCCCAGCTTCCCTTAATGTTAGTGCCTTTCCTCTGAGATTACCTCAGTTATTGTGTGAGTGTGTGTGTGAGTGAGTGTGTGTGTGTGTGTGAGTGTGAGTGTGTGTGTG
>NW_027186316.1:5052319-5186113 GCF_028583685.1 Petaurus breviceps papuanus
GTGTGTGTGTGTGTGTGTACACACATAGTTGTTTGCATGCTATCTCCTCTAGTAGTCTTTGAGCGGCTAGGGCAGGAAGTCTTTCGTTTTTTGTTTTTCTTTGTATCCCCAGTGCTTAGCGACGTATCTGGCACACAGCAGACACTTAATAAATGCTTGTTGACTTTGGGCTTTGCTCAAGGAAAAAAGGAAAGGAGAAAGATGAAAGGATTTACCATCTATTCAGATTGGGGTTCTAGATGTGTAGGTTATTCAGATGGAGAAGAAAGGATATTATATTGGAAGAGAGGAGAACTATTTGTGCTTGAAGTTGGGATTTGAGAGGGGATTGCCTTAAACAAAACATACTGTAGCTACAGAGGGCCTATTAGAAAAGAAAAAAAAGGGCAAGAACCTTTTGGGCTAGGTGAGTATAAGAGAAGGGAGAAAATTGTCATCTGATTGCCCTAAGAAGTATAAACTACAGATAATTCTTGCTGATTTTTTTTTCCAAAAGAAAAATATCATAATAGAATTTTATAGGGAAGAAAGCAAGCATAACCAGGAATGTTAATGACTGAACTGGCCATAAAATGATGGATGGTGGCAGAATGTATCACAAAGCAAAAGCCAACAATTCACTCCATAAAGAAATAATATACTTTCATGAACAAAATAAAAATACTTCATAGAGAAATAAAATGAAGAGCCAGAGTGAAATTTATTATGTCTCATCCAAATCTAAAAAAGTAATACTTATTCATGATCTCAGACAAGGTAACAGTAAAAATAGGCAAACAGGAATTACATTATACTTAAAGAGACCATGTAGAATATGTATGTACCAAACTGAACACCTTCTAAATAATTAAAGGAAAAGCTAATTGAATTACAAAAAGACTTAGATAACAAGCAAATAATTTTTAGGTCAATTCAACATACCCCATTCAGATTTAGACAAATCTAACAGGCAAATTAAAAAAAATATTAAGGATTTCAAGAAAATAATAGAAAAACTGGGTATGATTTACCTTTGATATTTACCGAATATCGTTTAGGTAACGTACCTATTCTCTTCAGCATCACAGAACAATGTCAGAATTGCTTTTTTTGGCCTTTCTTTGTGCTTAGCCAGTGCTTAGCACAGTGCACTTAATAAAATGTTGTCTACTGAGTGACTGAAAGGAAGAAATGCTAAACACATCATTTATAGGCCACAACACAATGGAAATTATAACCTTTAACAAAAACATAAATGAAAGACAACAGTCATCAGCTTTTTAGCATTTTACTAATAAAATGCAGAAGGAAGAGATATGAAGAAAAATTTCATTAAAACAGTAACAAAACCTATTAAGGGATTAGCCTAGAAAGACCCATGAAGGACTCAGAGAACTATAACTACAAAAACAAGTCTTAAACTCTCACACAATGTTTATATGCCACGTCCAGCCAGTAGTTTGCCATTCAGTTTAACATGTATTTATTTATTAGTTATGTGCCAGGTACTGGGGATACAGAAACCAAGTCGAGGGACTCCTCTCAGGTAACTTACATTATATTTGGGCAAAATGGTACATACACTGAAATCAAACTGAAATAATGTCAGAGTTGAAAGGACCCCTGGAATGTGTTGAGATCAGGAAGAGTCTTGTGTTTACACTGGCCCTTCAGTTGAGCCTTGAAGGGAGTTAGAGGGTCCAAGAGTCAAAGGTAAGGTAAGAGAAAAGATCTGATATTTGCCCGCCACTTTTAAAATTTTTAAAGCAATTCTTGGGAGGTAGGCACTACATCTATTCTTGCTTCTTTTTTTCTTTTCTTTTTTTTTTAAGCAGATAAGGAAGTTGAGCCTCTGAGAGATGAAATCACTAGTGTGGAGGATGTTAAAACTAGTGTCCAAATTCAATAGTAGCCACTATGCAACACTGCCGCTTTTACACAGAGTAGATGTTAGCTGGTTGGATTAAGCTGAATTTTGTATCATTCTTTAGAGTATTACTCTTTGGTCATTGGATTGGTACAGTGCACAATCTGTTGATTAATCTGGGTAATGTCATGTTTACTTAGCAGTCCATCCATCCTTAAATGCTGACTGCCATGTTTTTTTTTTTTATCTCTGTAAAAATTGAAAGTGGATTTAGCTCCAACCTCTCACTTAGTTGTCTTGCCAGAATTTGATAGGTAGACTCAGAATTGGTTGATTGGCTAGATCCAAAGAATAGTCATTGTTAGTTTACTATTACTTTGGGTGGAGGTCTGTAGGAGAGTGCCCACAAGGATCTTTGCTTGGTTTGACTAAAGGCAGTAATAGTATATAATTATCTTCTTCATGTAGATAACTCCCAGATCTCTATATCTAGCTTTGTTCTTTCTCCCAAGCCCTAGTCCCACTAACCAATTGCCTCTTGGACATTTCCAGCTGATTCTTCCATAGGCATCTCAGTCTCATGTCCAAAACTCATTAGCTTTCCCCCAAACCCTCTTTTCTTCCCCAAATCCCTATTTCTTCTAGTCATTTTGGTTTACAACCTCAATATCACCTTTACTTCTTCACTTTCACTCACCCCACAGATCCATTCAGTTGCCAGATCCTTTCTGCCACCATGTCTCTCATTTGTTTCCCCTTCTCTCCACTCAGAACCACCTAGAGGGCAGCATAACAGCTGGCCCTCATCCCATCTCACCTGGACCATTTCAGTAGCCTCCTAATTGGTCACCCTGCCTCAAATCTCTTCCCTCTCCAATCCATTGATTGGATGTTACTCCTGCACTGGTGACTCCCTGTCACCTCTGGGATGAAAAACACATTCTTAGTGGGTAGCTCTTCACAACCTAGCCACATCTGACCTTTCCCTCTTCATTCTACATTATTCCTCTTTATCCACTCTGAAGTCCAGCCAAACTGAAGCTGACCCTTCTGCTTCTGGGTCTTTGTGCTGGCTGTCCCTTATCCCGAAAATGTCCTTTCCTCACCTCCACCACTCCGACTCTAGTTTCCTTCAAGGCTCAACCTAAGTACCACCTTCTGCAGAAGTCTTTTTTCAAGCCCACAGTTTTTAGTGTATGCCCCTCCAAAAAACGAAAATATTATCTCATACCTTTTTTTTTTTTAACGGCTTATATATTCCTGTGTGTGTGTGTGTGTGTGTGTGTGTGTTGTTGCAAGGACTGTTCAGCTTTTGCATTTGTAGCTCTGACTACTGACATGTAAGCACTCAGTAAATGCTTGTTGATTAACTGATGTTTATCTAATTGCAAATGACTTATCTATGGGGGGTGGAGGGGATGAATATCTAACTGGTGAGATGGCAGGCAGCTTCAGGATCCAGAAAGATATCAACAGGGTATAACAGTGGTCAGAATCGGGAGATAAAATCTAATTGGAAAAAATTCAAAGTCTTAGGTTTGCTTTGATCATTAGGAAAGCATCCAGTGACTAGGAGAGTAAAGAGCTTCAAGGTGATGCCATATAAGGATTGACCGAAGGTACTGAGAACCTCTTGCCTAGAGATGTGAAGGCTTGGGGGCAATATAATAGCTGTTTCCAAGTGTCTGAAGGGCCGTCATTTGACAACGGCTTCAGTTGTTGTGTCTGGTACCTGAGAGGAAAGCTAGCAGCATTAGGTGGAAACTCTATCTAAATATAAGAAAATCCAAATGATTTTTTTAATACCAGCTTTTCATCTGGGGGGTCCATAGTTAGGGCGGAGTAGAAGAGGTAGATTTAGGCTCTGTATAAGGAAAAACTTACCAGCAATCAGTTATCCACAAAATGGAATGGGTACTCTGTTCCCCTGAGTACAAGTCTTCCAAAATGAAGGCAGGGTAACTCCTTGTTAGGGATGTTCTGGAAGAGACTGTAGTTGATACCCATAGGACTAGAGGTCTTTTGAGATCCCCTTAGATTTTGGAAGGTATTCTGAGTCTAGCAGCACTTTGCCTAGTATCTGGCACATAGTAGGCAAATAATAAACATTTCTTGACTGACTTACTGACCTTTGAAACATGTACAACTTTGCTGCATAATACAGCTGAATCTAGTTAACTCAGCTGTCCATGCTTCATTTATTGTTTAGGACTCACTTTTACATTTTGCTTTGTTCTTGGGCCATAAACAAGAGTGTACCTCTATCACCAGAGAGCCTCGCAGTACAGTGTGTGCTAGGTCTTACAGAGGCATCAGGTGTGCAAATGATATGTCTTTACAGTTTGGGGAGAAAACACTCCATGTCCAAGTTTCAGTAACATCATCTTTTTTATTATTATTAGTTATTTTTAATTTGGTTAACCAACTTAAACATTTAAAAACATGCACATTTCATTATACAAAGAACAAAACAGATTGTATATGAAATTGAGAACCGCTGCTTTGTGCAGTTTCTTAAAAGTGTGCATTAAATTTAATGCAACATTAACAAAATTGCCCAATTTGTGTCTGTTCCCTTCTTTTTTTTTAATTTTTTTTTTTTTACTGTCAAGCCAACGCTTCAGCCATTATTCTTGTCCTTTTCATTTCTCCCCACTAAAAGTGCATATTTTGTATATATACACAGGGCAAATTTCACCCTTATCTTGCCTGGAATCAGACCTCATGTCACTTCCTGGGCACTTCCAAACTATGAGTTCTGCAAACCCTGGTAACTTCCAAACTGTGCCTTGAGCAAATCCTTCCCCTAATACACACTTCTTAAGTTCCCTTTACTTGTTGTCTTCCTGAATTAAATGCAAAGCTTCTTTTTTAAAAAATATTAATTTATTTATTTTTAGTTTACAACATTCAGTTTCACAGTCCCTTGAGTTTCAGATTTTCTCCCCCTCCCATTCTTCACCCCCCACATCATGATGGCATGCACACAAATATAGGATCCACAAATAACTTCCCATTAATCATTAGTCAGATTGTAAAGAAGGATTATAACTGATGGAAGGATCAGTGGCAAAGAGGAAGCAAAACAAAACAAGAAAAAGAAACACAGCAAGTCGTTTGTTTCAGTCTTCCTTCAGACTCCGCAGCTCTTTCTCTGGATGTGGATAGCCCTTTCCATCATGAGTCTTTTGGAGTTGTCTTATAACCTTACATTGCTTAGAGGAGCCCAGCCTATCAAAGTTATTTTGTGTTGTGTTGTGTCTGTGATTGTGTACAGATTTCTCCTGGTTCTGCTCTTCTTACTCAGCATCAGTTTATATAAATCTCTCCAGGTTATTATGAAGTCCATCTGCTCCTCATTTCTTATAGCACAGTAGTATTCCATTACATTCATATACCACAACTCATTTATTCATTCCCCAGTTGATGGGCATCCCCTCGATTTCCAGTTCTTTGCCACCACAAAAAGAGCTGCTATAAAGATTTTTGTACATAAAGGTCCTCCTCCCACTTCTCTGATCTCTTTGGGATATCTTATCTATAGCCCTTTGGGCATAGTTCCAGATTCCTTTCCAGAGTGGTTGGATCAGTTCACAACTCCACCAACAGTACATTAGTGTTCCAATTTTTCCACATCTTCTCCAGCATTTATCATTTTCCTGTTTTGTCATCTTACCCAATCTGGCCAGTGAGATGTGGTACCTCAGAGTTGTTTAGATTTGCATTTCTCTAATCAATAGTGATTTAGAGCATTTTTTTCATATGCTTATAGATATCTTTAATTTCATCTTCTGAGAACTGCCTGTTCATATCCTTTGATCATTTATCAATTGGGGAGTGGCTTGTATTCTTATAGATTTGACTCAGTTCTTTGTATATTTTAGAAATGAGGCCTTTATCAGAAACACTGATTGTAAAAATTCTTTCCCAATTTTCCACTTCCCTCTTAATCTTGGTTACATTGGCTTTATTTGTACAGAAACTTTTCAATTTAATGTAATCAAAATTATCCATTTTGCATTTTATAATGCTCTCTAACTCTTGTTTCCTCATAAGATCTTCCCCTCTCCATAGATCTGACAGGTAAACTATTCCTTGCTCTCCCAAATTGCTTACAGTATCAGCCTTTATACCTAGATTGTGTACCCATTTGGACTTTATTTTGGTGTACTGTGTTGGATATTGGTCTATGCCAAATTTCTGCCATACCATGTTCCAGTTTTCCCAGCAGTTTTTGTCAAATAGTGTGTTCTTGTCCCCAAAACTGGGGTCTTTGGGTTTATCAAACAGTAAATTACTATAGTCATTGGCAGCTGAGTCTCTTGTACCCAATCTATTATTCCATTTGTCCATTACTCTATTCCTCAGCCAGTACCAAGTAGTTTTGATGACTGCTACTTGCCTTCCCTAGCATTTCTTTTCATTAATTGCCTTGATATTCTGGACCTTTTGTTCTTCCAAATGAATTTTGCTTCTATTTTTTCTAGCTCTACAAAGTAATTTGTCTGTTCACTTCTAAACTGTTTAGTTTTTTTCTGTATGCTTTTTAATGTTTGCTGATTCTTTTTTGTGAGAGGTGGAGGAGAGGCATCTATATCAATACCCATTCGTTCTCCCTCTCTTCCCCATGCCCCCAAGCCTTTCCTTCTAACATGGATAGTCAAGTCTGACACAAACTAAGTGCTTAAGAAATACAGTTTTGAACGACAGTTGTAATTGAACATTATAATACAATTGAGAGGGATAGGTATGAGGTATAAAGTGAAATATTCAAAGACATTTATAAAATAAGAGAGGGAAAAAAATGAGAACCAGGCAAGTTGGGTGAAGGCTATGATTCTAGGAGGGAAAATACGTGAGAATTAATAGATAAAGGGTCCTTCCTGATGGAGACTTAGAGGGAAGGGCTATCATGAGAGAAAGTAAGTTTAGTTGTTTGTATTTGATGTTCCATGTCCTGTTTCTAGTAAAAACATTTTTAAAGAGCCCTAGATACCAAGAATAAACAGGTGGCCATCTAGTTGTACTATGTGCCAATAAGACTGTCTGCAGTGCTGTGTTCAGTCCTGGACACCACATCTGACAAAGAGATTAATAAGATGAAGGGTAACCAAGAGGGTGAGGGCCTTGTCTTCTTGCCTGGAAACTTCTGGGCCTTTGGATGAGATCTGGCTGAAGAAACTGAGGATGTTTAGCCTAAAGTATAGAAGATTCCAAGAGGACAGGATATATGTCTTCAGGTATTTGAATAAATATCTTGTCAAAGAGGTCAAAACTTACTCTCTTTGACCTCAGGGGCAGACCTCAGAGGAACAGGTAGAATCTCAAAGTGGCAAATTTAGACTTGCTATGAAGAAAATTTCCTAAAAGTTGGAGCTACCCAGAAACGAAATAGCTTTCTTCAAGAAATAGTGCCTTTCACACAAAGGCTGAATGACCACTGGCAGGGGCTGTTTTTGAAGAGATTATTTTTTGCATATGAGTTGGACTAAATGGCCACTGAAGTTCTTTCAAACTCTTAAATTCTGTTATTCTGTGAGCTATTAACCAATTTCACTAATGAATATTGATGTACAATTTTAATACAAAACTTTAGCAAGGAGCCTACAGTAACATATCCAATTATTCACTATGGCCTACTTGGAGTTATACCAAGGATGCAAGGATGGTTCAATGTTAAGAAAACAATGAGCATAATGAATCATGTAAACAACAAAAACCACATTAAAAGTTGCAGAAAAAAAATTTTTTTAAGGGAATACTGTGCTCATTTATATTAAAAAACCTAAAAAGCAGAGACAGACATGAAAGGGCCTTTGTTTAATATGATCAAAAGATATTTTTAAAACCAAGAGTTTGCATTCTTTGCAATGGAAAAACACTAGGGACTTTTCCGTTAAATATAGGGGTAAAACTAGAATGCCCAATTTCTCCATTATTATTTTTCAGTTAAATGTTTTGTTAAAAACTTAACATTGGGGGCGGCTAGTTGAGGACCCAAGTTCGGTTCCGGCCTCAGACACTTAACACCCACACAAAAAAACTAGCCGTGTAACCTTGGGCAAGTTACTTAACCCCAATTGCCCTCCAAAAGGCAAAAAAACAAAAACAAAAAACTTAACATTGAACATCACTGCAGCCAACTGTACCTATAACTATTTGCATTTACATTCATCTCAATACATAAAGTATCATAAAAAATGTTAAGTTACTTCCTCTAAGGCTCCATTAGGATCCTTTTTCAGTTCATACTCATTGACTTTCAGTGGTCATATTCTGTATTCTTCCTGTGGATATGGTGGGGTTTTGTTTTGCATGGTTGCATTAAAGGTTTTGCAGATTTCTTTGTATTCCTCACTGTTGTCCATCTTACTTGCATTGTAGTTTTCTTTTGCACGAATTACCAAAATTTATTTAACCATTTCACTGTTGTTGGATTTTTAATATGCTTCATTTTTTGTTTTTTGCAACTTTATATAATGTGGCTATGAAAATCTTTGAACATATAGTTTCCTTTTCCCCACTATTATTTGACACTGTTCTTGTTCATTTGTTTCAGCCATGTCCAAGTTTTTGTGACTCCATTTGGGTTTTTCTTAGCAAAGATACTGGAATGATTGACCATTTCCTTCTCCAGCTCATTTTATAGATAAGGAAACTGAGGCAAACCGGATGAAGTGACTTGCCCAGGGTCACACAAGTACTAGACACAGTACTGAGTATCTGAGGCCAGATTTGAACTCAGGAAGATGAATCTTCCTGACTCCATGCTGGACACTCTACCCACTGTGACACCTAGGTGCCCAACATAGTTCTAGAAACTCTAAATATAGCAGTGAGATAAGAGAGAATAAAGGTGCAAATATATGCAAAGAACAGCCAAAATATCCATAATTATAGATTACATGATTTACTTAGAAAACATCAGAGCAAGAGGAATTAGCATTTTGTGTGCCATGAATCTTCCCTCTAGCAGGCATTTGGGAAACCTGTCTCGCAAAAGAAGCCAATAATGGTGAAATGAAATAATCAAAAAAATTATTTTTACCTTCACAGATCCCAGGTTTGATTCCTTTGCTCTAGAGAACTAGTGAAGGAGCTAATTAATTAATCAATGATCGACAACTTCAGTAAAGTAGCAGGAGACAAAAGAAATCAATAAAATTTATCAGCATTTTTATACAGTCCTAACAACAGAAAACAAGAAAGAAATTATAGAGAAGTTCTCCAAATAAGTGTAAAATGCATAAAATATCCTAGAGTTAATTTACTAAGATACACTCAGGGTTTAAATAGATCCAACTATTAGTCAACAAAAGTTTATTAATCAGCTTGTGTGCTAAATGAAAAGGAAGCATTCCCTGCCCTCAAAGAACTTATATTTTATCTGAGGAACCAACATATACATGTATACATATACATATGCACATATATATATAAGGTAGTTTCAGGGGATGTAGAGAGAGGCAGCTGGGGGAACCAATAAAGGTAGAAGAGATAGAGTTTGAACCACAGAAATAAAGGAAGGCTCATAATTAGGGAGATATTCATTGTACATGGTCTGGCTCCACCAACTTAATAAAAACAACACTTAGATTCAGTTACAAATTGAATGACATTGAGCCAAGATAGCAGATTAAAGGCATCCATCCAGCTGAATTTCTTCAGTATTTCCCTCCAAGCAACTTTAAAATAATGCCTCAAAGCAAATTTTGGAGCAGCAGTGCCAGCAAAAGGTCAGAGTGAAATATTTTTCTGGCTGAAGAAAACTTAGGAGGTCAGCAGGAGAGGTTTGTGACATTGGGTAGAAGCGTATCTGGAGCCCCCATGCAGCAACAGCTTTGGAAACTCTCAGCATGTAGATGATAAGGGCTGGTCAAAAAGAGATTACAGAGGACGCTTTGTTGGCACTTGGTACAACTGGTGTTGATTGGCAGCTATTGCCGATATGCAGTTCTTAGATACGGTTTTAGGGCAGAGGAACGCTGGAGGGCAGTCGTATAAGAGGTAGGGTTCCTGGTCAAACCTCCAAAGCAAAGGGGAACACTAGCGCTTGTGGCTTCAAGGGACCAGGGACCATAACTGGGTAAAGGCCAGAGCATAGATCAGGAGAGCAGTGATTCTACATCTCTCAGGATCACACTATCTTGGAAGCACCAAAAACTTGCAGTTCCCCAAAACTAGCTCTGAAAATAGCAGCACAAAAAAGCCCAAAGCTTGGGACAGTGTCTCCTCACCCCCAGGGGAGCAGAGCCTAACTTTGACATAAAGTTCAAAGTGAAGAAATAGACTGGGAAAATGAGCAAACAACAACCAAAGAACTTGATCTTAAAAAGCTGCGACAAACTCAGACGAAGACAGTATGAAAACAACTACAAACAAAGCCTCATAGAAAAGTACACTCGTGAATTACTGGTAGAGTAGTGAACTGGTCCCACCATTCTGGAGAACAATTTGGAACTAAGCCAAAAACTGTGCATAGCCTTTGACCCAACAATACTACTACTAGGCCTGTATCCCAGAGAGATCAAAGAAAAAGGAAAAGGATCTACATGTACAAAAATATTTTTAGTAACTCTTTTTGTGGTGGCAAAGAATTGGGAATTGAGAGGATTGAAATCATCCCCTCATTGGAACATTGGAAATCATCAGTTGGGGAATGGCTGAACAATTTGTGGCATATGATTGTGATGGAGTCCTGTCATACTGGGCAAAATGACGAGGGGGGTGATTTCAGAAAAACATGGCAAGACCTATATGAACTGATGCAAACAAAGTAAAGTGAGAAGAACAGAGAGATCATTGTGCACAGTAACAGCAATGTTGTAATGATGATCAACTGTGAAAGACTTGGCTACTCTGATCAATACAGTGATTCAAGATAATTCTAAAGGACTCATGATGAAAAAATGCTGTCCATCTCCAGAGAGAAAACTCATGAACTCTGAATGCAAATTGAAGTAGATAGTTTTCTCTTTATTTTTCTTGCTTTTTTTTTTTCAATATGGCTAATACGGAAATATGTCTTATATTATTTTGCCTGTATAATTGATACCATATTGCTTGCCTTCTCAGTGGGTGGGGAAGGGGATGGTAGGGAGGGAGAGAATTTGAAATTCAACATTTAAAAAGAAAAGAGCATTATGAAGAAAAAAAATTTCTTTAAATTTGAAAAAGAAAAACAAATTGAATGACATCGACTACAAAGGAGCTATTTTCTTGAACTCTACAAGATTACCAAGTAAGCTTGCATGTCATAAGAATACAAAGTGAGGCTATTAGTTCATATTTTAGGAAGCAGACCTTATTCTAGTAGGTTGCACATGGTTATTAGAGTGCTGCTTTTTTCTTTAGTCAGTTAAAATTTAGTAAGATGTATTGGAATCACCAGTCTTTAGCATACCATTCCTTAAGTCAAATAACCAACAGCAGCCAAGTAACTGAATGTCCAAGTCATATTTGAGACTTAAGTTTAATATTGAACATGTTGAATTTATTATTTACTTTAAAAAATACAATCTGTCTATAATAGAGATTTGTAGATTCAGATATAAAACTTTTTCTTTTTTACATATGGACATACTAATGTTTATTTGCATTTTGTTCAAAATAACAAAAAAAAAATTTAAAAAGTTTAGCAGTAACAAGACAATGTACAAGTTTTCCACCAGTGTTCTACTCATATACTCATACTTCACTTCTCCATCCTTTTCCACTAAAATATTTAAAGCTTCTGCTATCAAAGCAACCACATGCTATAGGCATGCTTGAGGGGGGAGGCTAGGACTGAAGTGACAGGAAGCCCAAAGTTTTAGGACTCAAGGTTGAGACTAGATTGTTTTCTGTTAATTATCCTTGACCCTCTGTAGAGATCTTCCCTTAGTTCCTTGGAAGTATGCATTGTATTTATCAGGTTTTCACAATACAACACTTCCATTACATTAATATGCCATAATTTTCCCACCATTTTGCATTCATTGGACATATAGGATTTTCTGGCAGTGTTTTGTTTTGTTTTTTAGTGGTGGGGTGGGGTGTGCTGGGTGAGTTCCAATTTATAAACAAAGCAGCTTGGAAGAATCTAATTTTGAAGAGCTTCAGTAATTTCTTCACTCTATGATCTCATCCATCAGGTACTCTCTCCAATTGCACAAATCTCATTTCGTGCAGTGTTCTTCCATAGACCTTCCATAAAGAATTTCCCCAATATACTAGAACCTTCCTCTAATTCAGGGGCTGGCAAACTACTTCCCAAGGCTTAAATATGGCTGGCAGTCCATTTCTGTGCCTCTCAAGACCTAAGAATGGTTTTATATTTTTAATTACAGTGGGCAGAAGTTTGTCAACCTTTGCTTTAATTTCAGGGATTCTGAACCTTTTTGTGTATCCAGGACCCCTTTGTAAATGAGTCTGGTGAAGCTATTCTCAGAAGAATGTTTTTATAAGCATAAAATTATCAAAGAAATCAATTATGGTGAAATACAATTATCAAAAAAAAATTTTTTTTTTTAGTTTGCAGACCCCAAGTTAAAAATCACTTTTCTTTTACCATTCTGTGAGTAGTCAGGCTGTCCATATTTTATCCTTCACTCTCATGATATGAGTGGCTCCACTTCATTCTGGAATCAGACATTTCCTGCACAAATCTGACACAGAAATCATCACTGGTAAGATACTACAGCCTGCTCAGGCCCATCCTCTAGTTCTCCTTGGCCTTTGGGTTATCTACAGTTTTGCATATTCAAGAATTGCTTCATGATACTCCATAGAGTGTCACTGAAAGAATATTCATGTTTAAAATGGATTTTTGTGTCAGAGAACAGGCTTAGGATCATTTAAAGTGCTGCATGATTTCTCAGATGATTTTGAAATTATTTTGCATCCATTTTGTTCTTATCTATGTACATATTGTTTTCTTTTTTTTTTTTAAGCAATTGGGGTTAAGTAACTTGCTCAAGGTTACAGGGCCAGTTATTTCTGGGTGTGGTGCTAAGTATCTGAGCCCAGATTTGATCCCCAGGTCATCCCAACACTGGAGCCAGTGCTCTTACTCGCTGAGCCACCTGGCTGCACTTAAGCAATTGGGGTGTTAAGTAACTTGCTCAAGGTTACATGATCAGGTGTTTCTGGGTGGGTGCTAAGTGTCTGAGCCCGGATTCGGTCCCAGGTCATCCTGACACTGGGGCCGGTGCTCTTACTCGCTGTGCTACCTGGCTGCCCCGTATTATTTTCTCTTAATGCCGTATTAACTCAAGGGCAGAAAGTTCCATGTTTGTCTTTGAACTCTCTCCAGCTAGCATAGTGCCTAGCACATAGCAGGCATTTTTTTTTATTTTTTTGCTTTTTGGAGGGCAATTGGGGTTAAGTGACTTGCCCAATGTCACACGGCTAGTAATTGTGTCAAGTGTCTGAGACAAGATTTGAACTCAAGTCCTCCTGAATCCAGAGCTGGTGCTCTATTCACTGCGCCACCCAGACGCCCCGCATAGCAGACATTTAATGAAATATATGTTGAATGCCTTACATACAGTGTTTTAGCAAATCAGCAACAGTCAGTCAACAAGCATGAAATGCCTACCTTGTTCTAGGTACTCCACTAGGCACTGAGGATACAGAGAAAGGCAGAAGATAGTCCCTGCCTTCATGGAGCTCATAATCTAATGCAAGTAGCTTATGTGCAAGCAAGATATAGTCCAGATAAATTGGAAATAATCAAAATTAATTAATTCATTAATAGAGATGGGCTTCTTTTAGGAGGTGGGACTTTTAGGTGAGTTATTTAAAGAAGCCAGGAGGTAGAGATGAGGGGGGAAAGAATTCCAGGCATGGGCAACTTCAACCAGTGAAAATTCACAGAGTCAGGAAATGATGTGTCTTATGCAAGGAAGAAAAAGAAGGCCAGTGTCACTGGGTTGTAGAGTGATAAGGTGATGAGGGTGTGTACTAGGGTGGTGGCAATGTCTGAGTCTCAGGGGACATATATGAGAGATGTCACAGAAGTAAAAATTGACAGGACTTGGTAACAGATTAGATGTGATAGGGAGAGGGGAGGAGTCAAGGATTACACCAGGAAAGAGGATACATGTCTCCTAACTCCGGTTTTCTCAAGATAATGCTTTGAAAGTTGGTAGATTTCATTTTTGTAAATCAGAGTCCTTCAGTTTTGTGCCCAAGACTTATGATCCTCAGCAATGCTTTCTAGGTTCCCTCTGGCAGTATCATTTGTACCCACACGAATAACCAGATCTGGATAGTAATCATCAGACTTGACCAATCTGGGAAGGGTCAGCGTCTTGTCTTAAATCCATGAAGAATCCAGGCCACTGACTGCATCGTTGTTTGAGGAAAGTTGACCAGACCAAAGGGCAGATTGTTCATCAGCTATGTGAAGGACTGCCGTGTGGGGAAATTGCATGAAAGCAAAGTCAGCCTTGATGTTAGGAAAAACTCCTTCACAAATAGAGGGGAATGGGTGACTCTCACAGTGAGTAGGTTTCCCTTCACCGGAGGTCTTTGAGCAGAGGCAGAATGACCAGCCACTTGTCAGGAGTGTCAGAGTGGAATTTCCTTTCAAATATGGGTTAGACTACATGGTCCTTCCCAAGTCTCAAATTCTGTGATTCTGTGATCACTCTTCTCAGTTTACCTGTTTTATTATTTTGAAGATTTATATGTTCTGTTATCTTAAATCAAGAAGCAATTGTACTTGTATACAAAATTTGTTTCTTTTTTTATTCATATAGAATCATCTGAGTAACATTTCCTGCCTCCCTCTCTCTCCTCAATCCCTGGCACTCTTGTTTCCTTTCCTGTCACTTTCCTGAAGGGATTCTCTCAAAATGATCACAGACTTCATGAGCTCTTGGTAGATAGGCCACACTATCTCTTCTGCCTATGACATTTTGCTAGTTTTCATTCTTTTGTAGCTATCTGAACCATTTGACATTGTGTATCCCTTGGTGTTCCACTATTTTTTTTTTCCTACTGGGATGCATGATTTAGAAAGATCACAGGACTTGGAGTCAGGAGATTGGAATCCTGCCTTCCACACTTTGTGACCCAAGCAAATCACTTAACCTCTCTGGGCCTCAATTGACTTATACTTAAAATAGAGCTAGTAATACTTTCACTCTGCCTCACTGGATTGTCATCGGCCCTAAAGTGCAGCGTAATGGGGAGTGGTTGCTATTCTGGGGAGACTCCACTAGCCTGCTTCTTCACCTATCTTCCTAACACCTCTTCCTTTTTTTTTGTCACTGGCTCCTTTTCTGTCTGAAGAGAGACTTTTTTTGTTACTGCTCTCTCTTCATATATACCTCTTCCTTGGTAATCTCACCTGTTCTCCCAGTTTCACCTGTGCCCTCCAGGAAGATGACCCCCAGATCTAGACCTCTGGTTCTAACCTCTCTTCTGAGCTCGAGAATTTTCATGGCAGCTACTGATTAGGCATCTCCACATGGATGCCCTATCAGCATCTCAAGATCACTGTGCCTAAAACAACTCATTATCAATTCCCCCTTTAGGGATAATCAAAACCATTCTGGGAAGCAGACATGTCAGAATCATCAGTGTCTGGCCATTCAGAATCACGTAACTTATTATCCTATAACCTATACCTCATCATCTTGTCTACAAGAATAACATTGTGACTTTGTCAAATGCTTTGCCCTCACGTGATGGCCTCATCTCCTACTTGACTTTCCTCCTTCTCCTCAAAACCTTCCTGTCTGCTTGCCAAGACTCATCTCTCCACATGCTCCCCCTTGGTTCCTCTGAGATCTTGCCATATCAATCATTCCATGTTATTCTAATGCAAACTTCCCTCTCTACTCCCCACTGTACCCACTTCTTAACCCCTTGCAAGCTGAATTTAGCCCTGCACTCTACAAAATGGCTCTCTCCCAAGTCAGCCTTTAGTCTTGTAGAGTCTTCTGTAGCATTTGCCATTGTCAGCACTGCTGTATGCTTTTCCCCCTCACCTTCGGTTAGAGCTGTTCTCTCCTGGTTCTCACCCTACCCGTCTGACTCTTTCTTCACTGTAGTTCATCTCTCAGTGCTTCGAGTATGGGGACCTCCCAAGACTTCAGACTTTGGTTTCAATATTTTCTCCTTTGGTGATCTCCTCTACTTCAGTGACTTTAATTATCACCTCTGTGGGGATGATTCCCAAATCTTTATCTCCCCTTAGGGCCGTGCCTGCATTTCCCATTGCCCCTGGACATTTCTACCTGGAGATCCTTCCAGTACTTCAAACCCCCATGGTCCAAAATTGACCTCTCTCACCCCTTGTCTTATATCTAAGCACTTTCCAAGGCCTGTCCATTTGACCATCCTGACATGAGAGGTGCTATCACCCCCTCCCGGCCCAGCCAGCACCCTGGTATAGGCCCTCATTTCCCTCAATCTTTAGCTTTCTCCAAGCTCCCTTATTTCTGTTGACGAATCTCTTCTCCCATCTTCCCAGTCACCCAGTTTCCCAGCCCAACTCAGATTCATTTCTTCCCTTCCCTTTCACAGTCAGTCAATTGCCAAGTCCTATACTACTGATGCTTGCTAAATGTGTGTCAGATTCAGTTATGTGATGGTAATGATTAGGACTCAGCTGCATTTTTAGTTGTCCTCTCCCCTTGGGTTGGATTTTTTTAATTAGAGAAGTTTTAATTGAGCTCCTATATGCCGACCACTGTACTAAGTGAGCACTGTCTTCAAATGCCCTCTTTCATTGTTTATTTTCATACATTTGTGGCAAAAATGAATTTGACAAAGAATAAAAGAGTACATAGGATGGTGCCTGGATCCTCTTTTCCTAAGCTACATGTTGGGAGGAGTGAGGGGAGGGGGACTTATGATACACATCGATCTGTACATTCATCTTGTTCACAGTAGGCCTTTTGTATGCACTTGGTAAAAACATCTGGTGGGAAAAAATGCAAATAGGACATTTACTGGAGTTACAGAATGAGAAGGGATTTACTGTACTCACCAGTTGCCAGTAGTCTGACCACTTCCAATATGTGATTTTTTTCAGACTTGGAAACTAAGAAGGGTCAAAGCTACTCAGGATGTCAATGGGAGAAATTCCAACTGTAGCAGGGGAGTCGTGACTGATTGAGTACTAACTTCAACAGCGCCTTCTAATTTTCATGCCTATTATGCTGAGTATTTGTCTTTTTATATTTTGTGCAAAAAAGACTGCCTTTGTGATTTGTTGGTTGAGCTTCTTAAGCTGAACCTGCTATTAAACTTGATTTTTTAAAATAGGCATTCCCTTTCGACAGATTTCAGTGTTCTTGCTGTTCTATTCATTTCCTTTATAAGGTAATTCAAACTTTGAACAGTTACTGTGGTTTTGAAGCCTGATTGAAAGATACATTCAGTATTTCCCCTAAATATGCAGCAATGATAACAACACAATTCTATTTCATTATAAATCCTGACTCTCAGCTTATAAATTGCATCAGGTTAAAATTGGGTTAAATAAACTTATTAGTTACATGGACTCATTAGAAAGCCTTTATGTAAATTAATTGAGCCACTTTTAATGTCAAAGTAATTTTGTCTTACTCAGCTTTCCAAATTTGAGAAGAATGAGGATTTTTTTTTAATTGGATTGAAAAGATGGGAATGGGAATGGAATATGTTGTTTGTTTTAAAAAGTAGCAAAGGATTCAGTGAACAAAAGATAACTTTTAGGTCTTTTTTCCTTTGTCTATTCCATTGTATGAAGCAAAAAGTAAGGAAATAAAAGTATTTCTAATTTTGACAAGAAGGCCTTTGCTTAAAGAAATGTTGATTTTGAAGTATTTGTTTTTAGCAAATCTGTTCTCTCAATTTCCTTCACTGTGTGTGTGTGTATGTGTGTGTGTTAGAAATAAAGAAATAAACATCTGGAAACCATTGGCTATTGTTGAAGGATTTATGTATCTGCGTTATTACTTAAGACCTTTTAGATGTTGGGACTGAATTAGGCAGAATTTCAAGCTAAGGCAGATTATAAATTCTTTGAGGTTGGAGACCATTGTCTTAGTTACTGTAAGTACTTTAGTACAATATTCTACAGTGGGAAGCAGCATAGTGCAATGAAAAACCATGTCCAACTGGATGTCCTGTGAACATCTTAAACTTAAAATGTCCAAAATTGAGCTTGTTATCTTTCACCCCAAACCCTCCCTCCTTTCAGACCTCCCTATTATTGTTGAGGGCAGTACCATCCTCCCAGTCACCCAGGCTCATGACCTAGGGGTCATGTTGAGCTCCTCACTCTCCCTCGCCCTCCATATCCAAGCAGTTTCCAAGGCCTGCCGATTTTACCATCGTGACATCTTTGACATGAGAGATGCTGTCACTCCCTAACCCTCATCACTTCAAGCCTAGACTGTTGCAGTAGCTGCTGGTGCCTTGAGTCTCTCCCCAGTCCAGTCCATCCTCCATTCAGCTGTCAGATTGATCTTCCTGAAACTCAACTCCAACTGACTCTATGACTTTGAAAATCAAATATAAAACCATATGAAGGAGGGCTTTTAGTACCCTTTATAACCTAGCTTCCTGCCATTCCCCCCCCTCACCTTTTCAGTCTTCTCACACTCAATCCCCTCTCTGCCCCCTGTAGTGTCACCAGCCTCCTCACTGTTCCTTGCACAAGACACTCCAGCTCTTGAGTTGGTACATTTTCCCTGACTGTGTCCCATTCCTGGGATCCTCTCCCATGTCTTTCTTGTGACTTCCCTGGCTTCCTTTAAGTCCCAGCTACAATCCCATCTTCTGCAGAAAGCCTTTTGGGATCTTCCTTGGTTCTCATGCCTTCCCCCTGAGATGCTTCCACATGATCCTGCCTGTAGCTTGTTTGTCTAGAGTTGACTCAGCTAGCATGTTGACTCTTTCCTTAGACTGCAAGCTCCTCCAGGGCAGGGACTGTCTTTTACCTTCTTTGTAACCCCAGTGCTTAGCACAGTGCCTGGCACATAGTAGGCGCTTAATAAATCTTTATTGGATAGCTGACCAGAGTGATGGTTTGGGAAGTCAGGTTTGGGCTTAAGTTCTACCTCTCAACACTACTGATGTAACTGTGGGCAAACCGTTTTGCCTCCCTGACCCTCAGTGTCTTCATCTGTAAAATGAACGGATTGGACCAGATGGCCTTTCTAGCTCTAGAGCTATGATTCTATAGACATTCAGAACTTGGCAGAATTTTTAAGGGATTTAATATATTTGTGAAGTAGAACAGTGTCCTTGTTGTCTTTTGTTTACTTTTTGTCATTTCCCTCCTTTGGGGTATGTTCCAGATACTTTATGGTTTTTAATCAAATTTTCGTTGAATCCAGGGATTTCAAGTTAGAAGAGACTTCAGAATCCACCTAGTCTAGCCTCAAGTGGTCATTTAGACTCTGCTTGAGGACTTCCAGTGAGGGGCCCCACAAACCCCTCTTCTACTACAGTTTTACAAGTGCTCTGAAGTCAGATTTCAAAAGAATAGAAAAACTCACAAGTGCTGGTATTTTTTAATGGGATTTTGTTTCAAGGAGAAGCTTGAGGTTCTTAAAAGAACTAGTTTCCTAAAGACGGTTCAACTAGCTCTCTTCCTCTTATTCCCCTCTCTTCCTTGCCTGTTTTGAGTGTCTATCCAGGCTATACACACTGACAAATGAGCTCTATAGGTTGCTTACCCAACTATGTGTCATCATTTGGACAATAGACAGTCTTCATCTTAGTTTTGCCTAAGTCAATGGTTATACCAAACCCTTTGGAGTGCTGCTGGCATTAGGAAGCATCTCTACAATGATCTGGGCCTGGATGCTGTGAGCACACTGTTATCTGCAAACAGGAGCATCTGGAGGGTCTTACCTTGGTAGGAAATCTCTCTTCATCTTGTACTCTGCACTGGATCTCTCCCTGGATTATAGAATATAAGTTCCTCGATGGCAGGGAATGTTTCATTTTTGCCTTTGTATTCCCAACACATAACATGGTACCCAGAACAGAGTTGCTTCATAAATATGTGTTCATTGATTAATGACAATGGTGAACATTTTTGGTGAGCGTATGTCTCCCTCTTTGCATCTTGATAGTAATGATCAAAGGGTCATCAGTCAAGGTGATCTCTTTTATTATGTCTTTCAAGACATCTTGTATGGTTTTGACATATACGTGAGAGGAATAGCTTTTCTTCCTTCTTGGACGGAAGCCTTTAAGAGAATGTTTTGCTTTACCGAGTTACACCTTTTTATAGTCCAAAAGCATCAAGCACAGTGGTATCTTATATTCTCTCTACATCTCTAAATTGTGTGATGATAAAGATGTCATCTACAAGGACTGCCACTTATGAAGACCTACTTGTTCTTCTAATACCCTCATCAGGGATGTCCCCAATCCATGTGTGGGTTATTTTCATGTAACTTTTATGTAGATGAGAATGTAGACATACAAATTGGTAATTGTTAGTTGTCTCTTGATCACATTTTTCTGGTAATAATATTTGATATTTTTTCCTTGCCTTAGTATCTTACCCTCCTTTAGATACCTTCAGAATCAATATATTAACAACCTCAAAATTGTGTTGCCTCTAACATGGACCTCTTCTGTGTATATTTGGTCTATTCCAGCTGCTTTTCCCAGCTTTGTTTTCTTCAGTGTTGTTTCCACTTTTTCTAGAAGCACATCTGGGACTGTGGTGACTCCACTTGTCTTGGAGGGTGAAGAAGGTTTGTTACAAAAATCTTTGCAGAATTTTCCATCTTTAGCCTATTGTTCTTCCAGTTTTATTCTTAAAGCCCTAGGGATGGATTTTAGTTGGGTCTCTTGCCAGAATTTCTTTAAACTGGCTTTTCCTTCCACTACTTCTTGCTGTCTTTAAAGCCAATACTAAGCATAATCTTCCACTATACTTCTACAAGTTTTACAAATGAGTTTATATTCAAAACAGGCATTGTCCTTGGCTGTCATTTCTTCCTTGATCAGTAAGATTAAGACTTTCTAGATTCTTTTGCTCTAACCAGTGTGTCATTTGATTTACATTGGTTCAACTTCTATATAGCAGTATACTAAATGTGTTGTTTTCCTTTCCTCCATCTATTTCCCATTTTTTGCACCAGTAACTTGTTTAATTGCTAAATTGGAGTTAGTTTAATTTTGCCCTATATTAATTTATCGTTTTTGTTCTGCTAGCTTTGAATTAATTTTGCTCCTTCATATAACAAGTCAATGTACACAGTGATTCAGTAATGACTCCCACATCAGTAATGTATCACTTCCTGTCTGCTGAAATATAACCAATTTCAATTTTTTTGATACTATTCAGTGTTCATCATGTCTAGTGCCTTCCAGTCCTTTTCTTGAAGAAAGTGTTCATGAAGGATAGATATGAAGCTTCTACACTTTCCACATGTTTTTCTCATTCCTTACTCCAGAACCTTATTTCCCAACATATTTTTCACCCCATGCCTATCTTTACACCGAAATAATAACAGCAACGAAATTTTTTAACAGAGTGCAAAAGGGGACCTAGAAACAATATTTTTCACTATTATTTATGCTATGGATTTATATTATATAACTACAAACTTCTTTTAATAAAGTTAATAATTTGGAGTTTATGAGTATTTTTTTCTTTTTACTTTTCTTGTTTATTTGAATATGTTCTTTTTGGTGATTGTTATTAAGTTTAGAACCTAAAAATGAAAAAAAAGATGCTTATTATCCAGAACATAATATGTAGTTGGAGAGAGAGCCCATTGAACTCTAGAGTTCAATACATGAATTTTGGACAAATGATGCAGGTGAATGAGTTGGACCTGGAATTGGGTAGTAAGAGGAGATCAGGCAGGACTGCACTGGGGAAATTGTGAAATGTTTTTGTATGATCCAAAATTATACCCCACTGTATAACAAAACAAAACACCTTTTTAACAGCAGCATTCTCCTAGTGATGCTTTGGGGCATGATTACCAAGGAACTAAATTACAAAAAACTCAAAGGACAAAGGACAGATATGTGGTATAAGCAGGCTGCTTAATGTTACCAATGGCAGCATTTATGTAAGAATAGAAATAAAAGATATCAAGGGGAAGGGTAAATCCATGTACTGTAATGAAAAAGAACTGCTGGGCCATCTACAGAGTACAATGATAGTCTTACACTATGTAAAAGGCAGGCCTAACTCCTTCACTTAGTTTGGGTTTGATTTGGGGGGGAAATTAGGGACTTCTAAGTCAATGAACAGTTGATGCAACAGAGGTTTGCTTTGCTCTAACATGACTAGTTCTCTTCAGCTTTGGTAGCTGTGGTTTCCTTCACCTCCTCACAGAAACCTATCTGATCAGCAGGTCATCAGGATATGGTCTTAGGCACCCAACAAGTCTGAGAGTAGATTTGATATAGCTGAGACATCATAAACCTTTAGAAGACTAGGAAGCTGTGTCAGGGAAGCTGGGGCCAATCAGGTCTCGTCAACAGTTTTGTCTCCTCTTAGGGAAGAGCTAATTCCTGTTAGAAGTGGGCCTTATGTCTGCCTCTCTGTTGGGAGTGGGAGGAAACTATGGTAATTTGTTGCACAATATAAAAAGGATGATGATGGATCTTCTATGGAAGATATATGAGACTATATGGAAAAATTCTGCTGCTTCACTTCTTGTAACTTCTCTGTCTTCACTCAATCTCAATTCCTTATCTTCATTCTTGTAGGATGAGATTGCCCTCTTCCTTCCCAAACTAATTTCTCCATTTCTTCTACCTTCATTCTCCTCCTCTCTTCTCTCCTCCTTGCATCTCTAGATATTTTCCCTTCTCTCTTCTCTGTATTTTCAGTCTCTCCTTGACTGGCTCTTTCCCAAGTTCACAAACACGTTCAGGTCTCCTCAGTCCTTAAAAATAACCCTTCCCTTGACCTGCCACCCCCTCAGTGTATCTTCCTATCCCTTCTCTGCCAAATCTCTCAAAAGAATAACCTGCTCTTACTTCCTCTATTTCCTTACCACTAGTTCATTTTTCAGGATCTAAATATCAAGTTTTCATCCTTTACTGATGAAAAGTAAACCTTACTGAAACAGCTTTCTTCAAGGTCACTACCAGTCTCCTTATCATTAAATCCTTTGACCTCCTTTCTGTCTTTATCCTTTTTGATCTCTTTTGTAACACGACATTTTGGATTACCACCTACTTCTGAATTTTCTCCTTGTCTTCTGAGACATTTCATTCTCATAGTTTTCCTTTCTTTCTCTCTGACCACTTCTTTGTGTCTCCTGCTGGTTTTTCATCTTTTCACATAAATCTGAGTATTTCCTCCAAAGTTTTGTGCTAAGATTTCTTGTCCTCTTGACTGCCTTCTCTTCTCTCAATAATCTCACCCATTGTCATGGCTTCAATGTCCACTTTTGTGTTTTGTGAGAAAGCCCGATATCTTAACATATCTCATAAATTAGACATATAGTTTATAGAGTTCAATTATAGGTTGAATTATCACAAAGTCAGAAAAATATAACTGCAATGCTTTTGTGTAATTATGAGAGTTTATTTGAGTTGGAAAGGCAAAATTCATGACCAGTAACAGGTCTTCTCCAGTCCATTGACTCTGTGATTCCTCATTGTGGGCACTTTCTTTAGTTACAGATTTATGAAGGCCCTTAGGTATAAGTCATGGGTTCCCAAAGTGAGCAATACTGCTCCCTGGGGGATGCTGGAACGATGTCGGGGTGGGGCGGTAGTAGTCTCAGGTGCATTGGGGGGGGCATTGAATAAAAATAAGGGGGCAGTGGAAGCATAAGGAAAGAAGAGAAGAAAATTTTGAAAAACTGTTTGTACATGTTTCATCTGTTGTGTAACAGAGTTAAAGTTGTACTGATTACATTATTTTCCAAATAAACACACAAGAAAGATGCCAGTTATAACCCATCAGTGGTCAAGTCTGCAGACAGGTCTTAACAAGCAAGTGTTGGCAGGTAAGCATGTTGCCCATTGTTGGGAAGTGCAGCTTGCATCAACAGGAATATGTACATGTAATGACTTGTTTATAATAAAATACTTTATGGGTATATGATGTAATATTGTATCATCAACATTTCAATGCAGGAAAAAACCTACAAATTTATAATAAATTATTAAATTTAAGATGTGGCATTTTGTAGAAAAAAGTCTTGTATACTTTTTGAAATGATGCAAATTTCAAAAAACCTGTTAAAGGGTTAAATAAAATAGATTTCCAAGGGGGTGCTGAGTGATTTTTTCCTCCGTTATACACTATATCATGCTACTTCACATATTGTTACACTTACAGTATAACAGTAGAACTTTATGAAGTATACAATATGCAGTAATATTATACAGTTTAACTTATTTACTGTTTCCTGTACTTAACCTTTTTTTTAACTTAAGGGAATAGATTGTTTTGCTTTTTCTCTCTATTTCTAGTTGTTAGCACAGTGCCTAAACTGTACTTTCCTTGCCTTACCAACTACCTTTTTCTTCTCCTTGAGTACTTCATTTCAGGCCTTCTTCTTTAATCCTTTTCTTCCTTTAGATTGAACCCTTCTTCAAAATCAGTCTCCTTCCCTTTTCCCTTAGTTTTTCTCACATTTCCCATCTCTAAATTCATTCTCTAACTTTCTTCACAAGTCTAATGTTCTCCAAATTACCGTTATAATATCCTTCTTATTCAGCTCAAGTACTTCTCTCTTTTCCTTCTCCTTCTTCCACAATTTCCTCCCATGGATGTCAAATGGTGAGATCCTCTAGTTGCTCTTTGTCGTAGTTGAAACTGTGCTGATTGCATTGAGTCCAGGAACAATGCAGGACCTCCTAAATATCCCCCATAACAAGTGGATGAAGACTGCATCTTGTCCAAACCATGATTTGCAGTTGGTTGGACAACCCATTGTAGTGCCAATGCAATATTTACAGCACCCACAATCACAATAAAGACTGTGACTATAAATATCACATGACGTTAGATCACAAAATATACCAAACTCTCCATATAGAGGACAGAACTGAAGCATTTATTTAGATACCAGAGAATCGAATCCCAAAACTAATGAGCTGATTCCATCATAGTACCAAGGACATTGAGAAGCCATAATAATTCTGAGAGCCACAGCATCCTTCAGCCTTCCCACAAACCAATACAAGATCAGTATTTACTCACAAACCTCTCTATCCCCTTGCCTGAGCACCTCTCTTTCCTACCTTCTTGCTAGCTCTGACTACTAGCTTCCTGTGGGCTCTGCTTCCCTTCATTAGACTTCTCCCACCACAGGCTCCATGTGACTACTTTCAACCTATTAGGGGGCAGAGGTTACTTTCAAAGCAGGGGAGGTCTTCAGACTCTCCGCCTAGGTCTGTTAAGGGACAGATCTTCAAATTCCCATTCCCATTACACCCATATACTTCATCCATCAGTACATATGTTTTGAACAGACATGGTTTATAGACAATGAACTGACTCAAGAATGGAGGAGGGGAGCAGACTGAATTGCCTTTGGGATTTTGAGCAATGGTTTTCATGATTCCATGCTTCTTCCTGAAACAAAGATCCCACTTCTTAACAGCAGTTTTTCCTGGTGATGCTGTATGGCCATGAACAATAGAATACCATAGTCTATGAAAAATTAAAAGGAATTGAGTAGATTGTAACATGTTCTCAATTAAGAATTGTGCCAAACAAATGTCAAAATAAAGGATGTCATTAAAAAGGTATAATGGGTAGGGTACTGGACTTGGAGCCAGGATGACCTGAGTTCAAATTCTGCTGCAGATACTAGCTTTGTGACCCTGGACAGATTACTTAACCTCTTTAGGCCTCAGTTATCTCATCTGTGAAGTGAGAGGGTTGAACTTGACTTCTTAGGTCCCTTCCAGCTCTAAATCTATGATCCTATTTATGGGGGGGAAAAAAGTAAGTTAGTCATGTGATGACTTTGAGGGATAACTGATGACCAGCCCACATGTTCTGTTGGCATCCATTCCATATCAAGAGAACTAGAAGAACCTTCATGTTAGGTTCACCCCTCTCTGTGAGGGAGTGAGGAAGAGTCATACAGAAGGAAAGGTGCAGTTTTGTTATCCAGTTTGAACTAATCTTGGGAGAGTCTTGTCTTGTATACACTCTTCTCAAAGACAGCAGCCCTCTGTTGTTGTCATCATAGAGCTACCTCAGTGCCTGTCATCAGGGAATCACCAACCACTGCTATCTGGTTCTTTTTCTTATACGACAGCACCTTGATCATTATCCCTTGGAGTGATTTCTTTAGACATTCCCCCTCCTCTTCAGGAAGAATTTCTTTTTATTTCTTCACTCCAAATATTCAGTTTTTCTTCTGCCTTTCTCTTCCAAATTCTTCACACAGGATAGGCTTTTCTTCTGCTGCTTCATATCCTTTTTCTTTTTTATTTTCACTTTGAAGCCCATCTTCCTTTTTTATTAAAAAAAAAAAAGAAAAAAAAAGAACTCTCTGGTATCCTGAAAAGTAGACAAGTGTTTCTCAAGCCACTTTGCTTTCTCTTCTTCCCAGAGGTGGGAGACTCTATAGTGTTCATCATTCCCTTGACAAACAAAAATCTTCCTGGATTTTTCTTCTTTGATTGCTGGACAAGGTTACTTCTGTTGTGTCTATTGAGAAATCTTATATGAAATTAATGTATGACATAAAGTACTCTTTCCACTAGAAGTGCTGTTGTATTCTCTGTACCTTTCAGTCAACCATGTGACCATAAAGATGAAATCTGCTATAGAATATAATTTGTGAAAGCCTATATATTCCTTCCTCACATTTTCACCAAGAATACCTGTAGTATGTATACAAATTAGTCTCATAGATTTTGTGGAACTGAGAAAGTAGGCATATGTGTCAGTGATTATTAATGTCTTCTCGGATATATTTTTTCTATAGTAGTACCATCCATACTGTGGTGTAGTGAATAAAGAAAGGGGTGTCTTTAAAATCAGGAGGAGCTTTATCTAGTCCTTAAAGCTCCTCCTGATAGACTAGCTTTGTGACCAAGGACAGATCACTTAAATTCTTAGTGCTCCTAGAATGTAAGTTGTAAAAAGGTTGCCACCCTGCATTGATGGAAGAAATTTCTACCTTGGGAGTTGCCCACACTGATAAAGCCTCATCCATGATTCTTTCCAATCATTTAGTAACCTACCATTTTATAAATATCATGACCATTGATCCCTCAAAGCCCTAACATTGTTTCACATCAAGCACAGACCTTTTCTATGACTGTTTGGTCTGGTCCAGTTATCTTCTCTTATCTGTCATCTTTAGTTTCATTTCCAGTTCCTCAGACCATTATGGGACTGTAATGTTACGGTTCACATTTGGTAGTGCCATTGTCATTGTTGAAGAAAATGCTTTATTATACAAATGTTGACATATTTTTCCTATTTTCTGCCTATTTTTCTTTCAGTTTTGTCATGCAGTGCTCTCAGAATGAGGCATTTTAATTGCATGTCATGGGAAATATTCTGCAAACTTGTTTTTCTCTCAACTGATTCTTGCTGTTTTATGAAGTAGTATTGCTCATAATCTCACATAATCATTCTCCATGATAAGATTTTATAAACAAATTATATTCTGAACTGATGATGCCATCTCTCAGCTTGTCAGGATCACATGTTTGCTAAGCAAGACAGTTTTCTTGACTCTCTTGACTTCCTTGTGACCATTTCTTTATACCAGGTAAACTTTCATGGTATCATAAGAGCATCATTTTGGAGTTGGAGGGAACTTCAGAGGTAATCTATTCCAGTTCTTCCAATTTTACAGATAAAGAAATTGAGCCCCAAGTATCACCAGCCCACATGTTCTGTTGGCATCCATTCCATATCAAGAGAACTAGAAGAACCTTCATGTTAGTATAGGTAATACTTGACAGAGCTAGGATTTGAAGCCAGGTTCTCGAACTCTATAAATGTACCATATTTTCCAGTGTACCACATTACCTCTTGGAAATGTGACATTGTCTCTTCCTTTATTCATTTCCAGTTTTTGGAATGTCAAGATGTTGTTACAAATCGGTCACACTGGCACCATTTAAATTTCACATTTCATGTTTGTCCTTTCTTTTAGTATATTCATTTTTATCTTTGATGTCATAAGTCAGTGGCCTGATTGTATACCCATGGCTGATTCAGAAATGGCTGCCACATCACTAGCTATCTCTTTCTTTGGATACAGTCAGTACCTCTTTCTTTGTGATATTACTCAGCGTTTGAGTGCCTTTCTGCTTTTTCTTGAGATTTATGATACATAGGCAGGGGACTCATGTGTAGTCTTTGAACATTTGGCTCTTTCTTGATCCTGAGTCATATTTTCCAATATTTTTCACCTTCCTCTCCAATGTTCATCAGTCATAAAGTATTCAAATGGAGGATGTTATCAAGTTTTCTGTGTAATCGCTCTGCCTCCTCATTCTCTGCAACAGATTTTGTTACTTCTTATGAACTTCATGGTGGTCTTTCTGCATATGATCGTCATAAGCCCTGCATATTAAATTTCAGATTGTGAAAAGACTTGAGAATAAAGAAAGACTTAATATCCAGCTAATAAGACTTATTAAATTAAGAGGAAACAGATGTTTTTAAGTTACAGCAGTTCTGAGTCACCAATATCAGACTGGGGAAATAGGAGACAGCAAAAATCAGTGAAAATATACCCTTTACCTTTGTAAGAAAAAAAATCAATTTTATTCATATATTTTGTTTTTATGTATCTCTCTACCCACGCCATCTGAGAAAGCAATCCTTTATAACAAAGAATTGGGGGAAGGGGAGGGGCAGGGAGTGAAGTTCAGCAAAACAGACCAAAGTGCCAGAAAAGTCTGATATTAAAGGCCGTGTTCTACATTATAGTCCTTTCTATGCAAAGAAGTAGGAGCAGGGCCCTTTATTTAGAATCTAGTAATATCCATGCTTAAAACGTTTAGCTAAACATTGAAGCATTGACCCCAAACCAAGCGGCTTCAAGCTGAGAAGTGTATATCTGTTTTCCTTAATACATAAAAACATTTGTCATGGACCTGTGGCGTTGGAAGAATTCCCTCCTCTGATGGAGATTGCAAGCAGTCTATAATATGGTCTTAGAGCCTGCACTCAGACATGTGAAGTGACTTGCCCAGAGTCACACAGGTGGTAGTAGGTGTCAGAGGTAGGATCTGAACCTAGGTCTTTCTGACTCTAGGTCCACTTGGTGTACTCTGCCACACTGCTGTTAAGTGAATTGAGGCAGCCAGGTGATGCACTAGACCTAATGGCAGGAAGACTTGAATTCAAATCCAGCCTCAGATAGCAGCTATATGACCTGGGCAAGTCACTGAGTCTCTATCAGCCTCAGTTTCCTATTCTATAAAATGGGGGGTGATAATAATAGGGCCTGCCTTCCAAAGTTGTTTTGAAGACAAATTGAAATAATATTGTAAAACTCTTTGCAAAGGGCTGTGTAAATTTAGGGTTATGTTACACAAGGTTACACAGGTAGTAAGATGGAGCCGGGACATTAAAGCCAGGGCATCTGGCTCCAAATCCAGCTTTCCTTCCGTATTCCAAAATAAGGCCTCCATTTCCAACTCAGAATGTCCCAAATAGAACTCATCATCTTTCCTTATCACAAACCATAGCCCTCTTTTGAACATCCCTACTTCTGTCAAGAATGCCACCATCCTTCATCATCCCTCATCACATGGAGCTTTGCAACTTCCGTGGTAGCCATGACTCCTCACTCTTACCTCATCTAGCTCTTCAGTAACCAAGTCTGATCCTTTGTGCTGCTGCATCCCTCCCATCCATCTTCTGTCAACCTTCATAACTACCTCCTAGCTCAAGACCTTGTCCCTCTCTAGTGGACTATTGCAATAGCACCTAATTGATCCCCACTACCTTACGCCTCTCTCCACTCCAATCCAGCCTTTATATAGCTGCCAAAGAGATTTTCCTAAAGTATATGTCTCAGTATGTCGCTCCCCTATGCAGTAAACTCCAGTGGTTCCCCAGTATTTCTGAGATCAAATATATAGTCCTCTGTTGGGCACTTGAAACCCTTTACAAGCTGCCCCATCCTACCTTTCTAGCTTTATTGCATATTCCTTCCCTGTGACCCAATCAGGCTAGCCTTCCATTAGGTCTCCACTATCCTCCCATCTCATCTCTCTGTGCCTTTCCACTGGCTATACAATGCACTGGGATGCTCCCTCATTTTACCATTATCCCTTAGAATTTCTGGTTTGCTACCTTTTACATGAAGCCTTTCCTGGTTCTTCCCCGCTGCTAATGTCTTCCCTGCCATCATTGAGAGAGTCTGAGGGATCCGGCAAGACCAGCCAAAGAGAAAATGTGTGAGGTTCTTGTCATTAGTGCCTTTTTGAAGGTGTCCCCTCTGGCCCAGCTCCTCAGCTGATCACACGGTTAGGGAATGGGACCCCATGTCTCTCCAAAGCACTTCCATTATACATTATGACTCTTCTAGAAGCAGGCTCCCCAGATTCTCTGACATAGGGAATTGTATCAGCCAAGTGGATTGATAACACTGCTCGTGCACGAGTCCTCCTTCCATACACATGCTTGATCTTTATAATTATTCACTAGTTATTTAGAAAGTACATTTGGTTTCTTCAGCGAGGACAAGGATTATCTTTTACATCTCCCACTGTGCCCATATACAATGTTGGGCCCATCATGGGTATCCATGTCAACAACATGTCCTTCTGCTTCCAGCTCTGGCTTCCAAAGGATTTGCTAGACTGGGGAAGCTGTGCACTGAGGCTGAAGACCAGGGGATTGTGAGGATAAGAGAAATGATTATTAGTAACTAATGATTTGGGGGGGGGGGATTCAGAGTTCTCCCTTTTTTCTATCCTCATTGCAAGACCTTAGTCTCTGAAGGTTGAGCTCACTTTCTCATCTATCCAACCCCACCCAGTCTTACCAGGAATCTCTAGTTTAAGCTGAATTCTATTTAGTCAAGCTTGGGTGGAGATATCTCCTTTTGTCTAGATTGCCCTGTTGTCTAGAAGGCTGGCGGTAGTTTTGATATAGGGATAACCTCTGGTCCAAGAGTGATGTGATGTCTCTCTCAGTTCCTCAGTGGAGTACGCCCACTTCTCTTTGTAAAGTCTAACCCTCATAAAACTGTTAACCAGTCTGCTGGAACACCTTTTGTCCAAAGGCATATATAAAACTAAAGTAGCCATATAATCTTTCAATGAGAGGATAGGAGCCTTTTTTGTCAGTCATATGCTGGCTGTGATTGATAAAGTTGATTATAATTTACCCAAAATTTTGTCTCTCAAAATTATTTTATTTGCCACAGGGAGAAATCAGACTGTGCTCCTTCTGGGAAATGCTTGCCCTTCACATGAGTGTGCCCACCCACACTGGCTATGAAACGGGTGTTTGATAAGCAAGTACAAGGGAATATGCAGGTGTAAGGGAAATCCCAGCAGGCCTGCAGTTGAGGATAGCTTGAATCATATGCTCACTTCCTTTCCCTCTTGAGTGTGTCACCTCATTATAGAACTTCTGTGACTACAGTTTGGACCTAGGGAACAAACTTGATCTGGCCACTACACAAGTGTTTTCTCATGGAGCCAGTTCATGTTTTTCTCAAGGGACATTTATAAATTAGTGGCCTCTTTGTTTGAGGTAATGTTATTTCTCTGGCACCTGCCTCCAGTGGGTTCTGGTTCTGATACTTCTATTTCTTGGGAGAGGAAGAATCTTGGTTCTTTTGTCTGTGTGCCTCTATGATGAAGATGACCTGCAGAGTAGCAAAGCTGCTCCCCATGTCCACATATATCTGGAAAACACCTGGGGAAGAAGCAGGAACAGCCATAGAGCCATATTAAAGAAAACCCCAAGTAAGGAGGAAAATTGGCAAAGGTGCTTATGTCACTGACACTACCTCAGTGAAATCCTATAGACCACCATTACCCATGACATGGGGTAGGAATCTCTGGACAGCAACTGTATCAGATACTTTGATGTAAGGTATTTCCAGAGAGGGCCTTGCCCTGTGGTTAATGCTTAAATGTTAAGGTTGATTTCTTTTTTGTTTCTTTGTGGTTTTTGTTTTTTGTTTTGTTTTGTTTTTTTGGAGGAGGGAAGGCAAGGCAATTGGGGTTTAAGTGACTAGCCCAAGGTCACAAGTAAGTATTAAGTGTCTGAGGTCAGATTTGAACTCAGGTCCTCCTGACTCCACCACCAGTGCTCTATTCACTGTGCCATCTAGCTGCCTATAAGGTTGATTTCTTAATTGTGTTTTTGACACTAGATTTATTGACCTGACTTCACCAGAATCTCATTACTAGTCACAGCTCCAGTGAATTCTTGGTGTCCCAGGGCTCTACTGAAGTTTCTGAACATATCAAAGCCAATAGATTTGCATAGCATCCAATGAAATTAGAGATGTTAGAGGTCATGGATTTAAAGCTAGAAGGGACTTTTGAGGTCAGCCACTCCAACTGCATCATTTTATAGTGGAGGAAAATGAAACATACAGGTGAAGTGATTTACTCAGGGTCACAGCTTCCTATGTAGCACTATTTCCAGTGCATAGATATAGAAGCTTAGTACTTAATAAAAGAAAAAAAAATGCTAATTGTACAATTTGGAAAATAAAGTCTGTGTGAGGTGATCTCCACCCCACCCCACTTAAAGTAATTGATCAGATACTCAATTCCCCATCCAGTGAGCCTTAGACTAAGTCCTTGGAACTGTAGTAGCTTTGCACAAGAATTCTGTTGATATAGGCCAAGAAAGCCTGACTATGTGCAAGGTGTCATCTGTAAATTATCAGGTGATTGAGAAGAGGTTCATTTGACAGATTAGAGCATGCGTGGCCTTCTAGCAACTCTTATAAGCAATCATCTTGGAGAAGGTAATGGAGAGGTCTCAAATTTGGCTTTGATCAGATCTCCTTTCCCTCATCTCCTTTGGCCAGAAGCTGCTGTACCTCCTGTTTTCCCATGGGTGTCTTGGCTGCATGCCTAAAAGCATGTCTCTATCAGGAACCAAAGACAGATGGTCACAGATTCATGATGTTGAAGGAGAACTTCTTGAGCACTTTGTGAAAGAGAGACTTCCAGCAACTACGAGTTACGTGTGCTATCTAAGCTTGAGTCCACTTTTCCCTGGACTCTGTACTTGTGGGATAGGGTGTCAGACTTTGGAGTGTATATTTTGTACCAACTCTGATTACTGTACCACCATAGTAAGTATTCATTCTAAAAGGCTACTTAAGGTGGGCTGACTAAATTGATTCTTAAGCACACCAGTGGGGCCTTGAGTCAATGACATTGATCACCCTCTGATCACTTGGGGATAACCCTAAAACTCTGAAGGAGAGATAGAGCCAGACTCTGGGGACTTAACTCGTCAGTGGAAATTGGATTTGAATAAGAATCCTCCAAACCTATATATGCTATGAAAGTAATGAGCTTGTAATGATCTCTGAAACCAAAAGCAAATTCACATAAAATCAGTCTCCTTTCTCAGGCATATGATCAGTATGTATATAACTATACTTGACATCTAAAATAACACTTAAGTAAAAATTTGATGTGGGAGACATTGTGCTGGACTGAAAATTGGGAGACCTAGGTTTTGATTACTGGCTGTAATGTTGAAAAAGTCATTTCCCCTTTCTGAGCTTCAGTTTCCTTCTCTGTAAAATAAAGAGTCCCTTCCAGAACTAAAATATTGGATGAATTTTTAAAAACTTTCTGCATTTGTGATTGTATGTGTGGATTGCAATCACACAAATAGTAAGAAAAAAATATTATGAAACATTAAGTCAAAGAAATTAATCTTAACTTGTTATTATCTGTGAGAATTGTTGTGCTTGGCAAATCTCAAAGAGTAGATTATCATAAATAATGTGTCTGGCTGTTGAGGGCTTTTTAAAATTTATATTTGAAAATGGTTAGGATGATTTACAATTACTTCTAGGTCTTTAGTCCCAATCCCAATCCTAAACCAGAGATTGGGATTTCATGGCATAGAAACCAACAAAGAAAGGTCCTGCAACTTCAAAGTGCTTTCTGACCACAACTTCATTTTGGTGTGTAAGTCACAAAAGACTGTCTAATTATAGATGTGACTCTAAGTATAACTATAGACTCTTCCCGTAAAGGGAGGGGCTGGACCTTCTGAGGACGAGTATCTGGGTGTGTGCCAGGGATGATGATGTGAAGCCACAGGTGCCACCAAGAGGAAAGAACATCCAGTAAGTGTCCAAGGAGGCAGAAGTAGTGGCAGTTGGTGACTCCCTGCTGAAGGGACTGAGATATTTATTTATTGACCTAATGTTAACATAGAGGTCTCTGCTGTATTCCTGGGGTCATGTGTCCATGATACAGTATGGGCCTTAGAAGCCTTAAGTCCAGCACCCCCCTCATTTTACAGAGGAAAGAAAGGTGGAACACAGAAGTAGAATGGCCTGCTCAAAGCTCTGTACATCATGTGCTTCTCAGGCCATCTGAGCGCTGCCGCCCCCATCTCCCCCACCCATGATGAAATCCTGCTGAGTCCCATCTAATCTGATGACCACAGCCAACTTCTAGTGATTCCTGTGGAGACAAAATGATGTTGCTAGAAGGCATTTAGACATCCAGAACCTGAAAACCTTTTTTTATTTGGGGGGGGGGGGTAAGGCAGGGCAGTTGGGGTTAAGTGACTTGCCCAAGGTCACATGGTTAGTAAGTGTTAAGTGTCTGAGGCCAGATTTGAACTCAGGTCCTCTTGACTCCAGGGCCGGTGCTCTATTCACTGCTCCACCTAGCCACCACAGAACCTGAAGATCTTGGAATTTCAGGTGGCGAATTTGGGACATGGACAGTTGGCTTAAGAAGATGGTATCTGAAAATGGAGTTTAAGCCATGTCTTCAATATAGGCATAATGGGGTCTGATCCAAATGAAGCACAGCCATGTGAAGCCTTTCTCAGTTCCCCTAACTTCCATTTCTGCTGTTTATACTTATAGGTGTACTTGTCCTCCCCATTAAAAGAAATGCTCCTTGTGAGTAGGTATTGTTTCTGTCTTTATACTTTATATGTCCCCAGGACCCAGCTCTGTGCCTGGAAGTTAACGAATGCCTGTTGATGGTTTTGAGTCCTGCAAATCTGAGCCAAAAAGAGAGGAATGGAAAGGGAGAAGAGTGCCTACATACATCTGCCAACCTCTGCTAAGCTGTACATCGTAGAGAATAACAGTCTAGGAAAAAGAGGTGTGCAGACACCCAAGAACTTCACAGGCCATGGATTGTGAGAGAGAAGCTAGCAGGTGCAAATGCCCAGAGGATGGGCAACAAGCCGAATGGCCTAGGCAGCCTGTGAAAGGAGAACCAGTAGATTGGCTTAGAATATGACTTGAGAAAGGCCCAAGAATTCATAACAAATATCATATAAAAGGGGAGGCCGGGGCTACACAGTGGCATCATATATTAAGAAAACATATTAAAGTAAGGAAATGCAGGAACATGAGGGAAAACCCAGTGGAGAACATTTGGATAATAACGGAAGGAGTAACAGAAGCAATATTGTTATTGGACTAGATTACAGAACATTGAGGCAAGAGGAAGAAAGAATTGAAGATCTGAGAAAACAAAGGAGAAGCCTGACATGAAAGCATAAAATAGTAGAAATGGGGGGCTTCAGTTAGTCATTGATGCTTAATTAGGGGCTTTGGTGTCAAAGGCCTGTGTTCAGATCCCAGTTGAAATCTGTGTGACCCTTGGCAGGACTTAAAACTTAAGTTTCAGTTTCTCATCTATGAGACCTGATTGGACTAGATGACTACTAAGGGTTCTTCCAACTATAACTATTATCTTACAAAATTCGTCCTTTGAAGGGTATAGGAAGTGGCATTGTTATTATGGAACTGATTCTGATCAGCAAAAAAAAAACTGTTTCTAAAAAAAAAAAAAATTGGGGGGGGGGGTGAAAATGATCTCTCCATCCTGGAATTCATAGAGAAAACAAGGAAAGGCAAACACAATCTGACATGCATCCTACCTTTGGGAAGGATAAAATTCAAAGTTCAAAGAAAAGCATAGATAAGATCCCAAGGCTTCAATCTGCGAAAGAAGTTAGTTCAGGATGCGGTGAGCTGTTCTCAAAAATGAAGTTCTGAAGAGGCAGAAACAGTTCCAGTGAGGAGAAAAAGGAATTGTTTAAAGACAGATGTGGATCTATAGAAAACTCATCCACCAGCTTAAAATTGTAAAAGATATGTGTAGAAGATGGAAGTGCTGATAAGTAATAGAGGATGAATACAATCCTGTAGCTGGGCCAGTTCGAATAGGGTCAGGAATGCTAAAGCATAGAATTGGGAGGATAGCCAACGACAGGGCTTTTAAAGCTATCTTGAAGAAAAGAGGAGGATCCAAGAAAGAAGAGGAAGACTACTAAAAGGAGGTGAGGGAATGAAGACACCACTATTCAACTCTCTTTTGCTTGTTTTCTCTGCCAAGGGAGAATGATCTTTGGACTGGAAAGGATAAGAAAAATTGGCTAACAGGAAACTGAAATCCAGGAAAAATAAGGAAGAACAATTAGTTGTCCTTAATGAAGTCAAGGCCCATCCCAAGCTTAACCCATGTATATTGAAAGAACTGGTAGATGAGATGGCCAAACCACCATCTGTTGTTCTCTTTGAATGATCTAGTAGAACATGAGTGGTAACACAGGTCTAGAGAAATGTCATCTAGTTGAGTTTGTTTGGGTTTGTTTTTTGTTTGTTTGTTTGGCCTTTACATTTCTATATTTGTCAGAACATTTTCTTTTGACATATCTTTGTCAAGGTATAGTGAAAATCCAACATAACATGATTCATTTGTAATGTAGGGAGGATAGCTGTTTAGCAGATCAATTCACAATCTACTGGACACCCAGCACATGGCAACTAACCCACAAAGTACAGTTATCCCTGCCACATTGTGGGGGTTAGGGGCATGGCATCCCTTCGATCTGAAAAATCTACATAAAATGTTTTGACCTGCCCTTCATACCAGAGAAGAATTCTGAATTACTATGGTATTAAAAGATAAGATGTATTGATATTATATAACTATACATATATTTTATGCATTTCTGAGTTTTTAAACTTTTTCTATGTTGTCTCCTGGACTTCACACATCATCTGTGGCTTGCAAAACTCCCCCAAAGTTCCCATTTAATTTCTTACTCCAATTCCTGATATATCAAAACCCCAATGAGGAAAGTCATGATGTGGAAGGGATAACTGTATGTGCTATCCTTGTATCTTCACCCGCATAAATTATCAAGTTCCATTAAATATTTCAATCACTACTATGTGACAAGTACTGTACTGTGCATAAAAAGACAGAAGTTAAATAGTCCCTGCCCTCTTCTTGAGGGCTTACACTTGAATGAGGGGGACAGTATGTACATCTGCAAATATATACACAAAAATATGGGGGAGAGCACTAGCAGCTGGGGAGATAATAAGGAAGGCCTTCATGTAGGAGGTGTCTTGAAAGAAGAGGTGGAGGTGAGGAGGAAGCTCAGGCCAGGCATAAAAGACACGCGGTACACGAGCACCAAGATGGGAGAAGTGTTATGTATACAGAGCAATGAGTAGACTGGTATGGCTGGGCCATGGAGTTCAAGGAGGAGAGTGTTATAGGACCGAACTAGAAGGCAAGCAGGTCATGAAGAAACTGAAATGTTAAACAGGGAGCCAGTGTTTGAGCCCAAACCATTGGAGTTTGTTGAGCAGGAGTATGGGATGTAATCACATTTGTGCTTTAGGAAAATCACTTTGGCAGCTGTGAGGTCAGGGTGGCAGCTTGTGAGTGGAGACCAAGAAATATTACTGTGATGTGAGAGGTGATACAGATGTAGAAATTATAACACTTGTCAACTGATTAGTTACGTGAAGTGAGTGAGAGTTGACGATGACACCAAAGTTGTGAACCTGGATGACAGAGAAGAGAGGGGTACTCTTGACCAATTCAGAAAAGGGGTGGAGGTGGAAAGATAATGAGTTCCATTTGAGACCTGTTGAATTTGAATTACAGCAGGATGTCCATTCACAAATGTCCATAATGCAGCTTATAAATACATTGTTACTACGAACAGATAAACATCATGCCCTCTGTCTCAGAATTCCAATTTTTTTTAAAGGCAAGAGAGTGGAGTCTCAATTTCTGGCAAAAGTCCAGAACATAATATTAATGCTAGATGACTGTGGAAGCACACATAATGCCAGAGTTGCCTTCTTTCCTTTTTTGACAGGGAAGACCAGTAAGTAAATCAATGGAGTGCTATCGATTCGGTTTCTCTAGGTTTCAACAAAGCATTTTCCAGTCTCGTTTTTTTCTTGTGGACCTGATGGGGGGAATAAGGGAAGGGAACAAGCCCCCTTTGTACCAGCACTCTGCTCTGCTAAGCACTTTAAGATAGGGTCTTATTTGATAGAGGTACAAGGCAGTGCAGTGAGCTGCATTCTGAATTTCTGGAATGACTAGAGGCAAAGGGCAGTCATTGATGGATTGACTTCAGTTTAGAAGGTGATCTCTTCACACTGTGTGCCAAGTACCCCAACAACCCATCCATCTTTCATCCTGTGCTGTCTTTTTAAAATGATTAATAAATATCTTTTGGTTTTGCCCCACATATTTCCCAATAGATTCATCTTCTCTCCCCCTCCTAGATAACCACTCAGCCAAACTAACCAACCCATGGAAGAAAATTCGATATTATGTGCAACGTTGCACACCTAAAGCCGCCCACCTCTGCAAAGAAGGCAGAGGAGAGGCAGGCAGTGCTTTCTCCTATTTCCTCTTTGGAGACAGGCTTGGCCATTACGATTTCACAGCATTCAGTTTCAATTGATTTTTTTTTTATTGTCCTTCTTTCCCTTAGTATTGTTGTAGTGTCTGTGCATATTGTTTTGCTGGTTCTGCAACTTAGACGAAGGCATAGATGGCATGCTTATCAGATTTTCAGGTAAGATGTTAGATGACAGAATCAGAATCCAGCAAAATTTGTCCAGGCTGAGACATTGATCTGAAACCTAATAAGATGAAAAATTATTTCAATTATCAAAAGCTAAGTATCAATTATTAACTTTGTAACTAACTATTAGCTAATTATTGTAGTTATTCTACCTGTCATGGCTGCCCAACTTCTCCCCACCTGGACTAGTACCCACCTCACTGGAACTAGATCAATAGAACCCATACCTCCAATTCCAGGAGAAATTAATTTACCCATCTTTGGAGCTCCCACCCTAGGGCGCAACCCTTTTGGTTGGTGACTGGGTGAAAACAAACAAATACTAAATGACTTCTTTTTCTATTCATTGGTCCTAGGCCCTGTTGGACTTTCATATCTCATACAGCCATCTACCAAGTCGGCTTGCCACTCTATGTTCTGGACACAATAATCAAATCAGTTCTACCATTGCTACAGGATGCCATTCAGTTGCCTACTGGCTCCAATCACTATTCCTGCAACCCTCCAAACCAAATCCTCCTCTCTAGCCACTACTGCGCTAACGGAGTTGGCTCTCTCAATTAGAATATAAGCTCCTTGAGGGCAGGGATTTTTTTTCTCTCTTGTACTTTTATGCCTGGTCCTTTAAAAAAAATCCACTTCATGGGGCGACCAGGTGGCGCAGTGAGTAAGAGCGCCAGCCCCAGAGTCGGGAGACCCAGGATCAGTTCCGGCCTCAGATACTTAACACCCACACAAAATAACTGGCCGTGTAACCTTGAGCAAGTTACTTAACCCCAATTGATTAAAAAAAAAATCCACTTCACCAATGCAAGATAGGGAAAATGTGGTTAGAAGTTTGTCTAAGGGGTGGCCAGGTGGCTCAGCGAGTAAGAGCACCAGCTCCAGTGTCAGGATGACCTGGGATCAAATCCGGGCTCAGACACTTAGCACCACACCCAGAAATAACTGGCCGTGTAACCTTGAGCAAGTTACTTAACCCCAATTGCTTAAAAAAAAAAGAAGTTTGTCTAAAAAAAGATCTGGGGTTTAGTAGAGTCTGTATGAGGGAGACAAGAGTGTGATACAGCCATCAAAAAATCTCACATAATCTTAGCCTTTATTAAGAAAGGCACACTGTCCAGAACAGAAGATAAGTAAGGAAATCAAGAAAGAACAGTTTGTTGCCCTTAATAAATTCGAGTTCCCACTGTCCTCTCCCCAGGTCAGATCACTTCTAGAAGTTTGGGTACCACAGCTTAAAAGGGATATTGATGAACTGGCTGACAAGCAGGTTGATATCATCACCATACATGGATTGCTTAAAGGAATTTAAGATGTTTATCCTGGAAGAAGAGAAAATTTGCTGGGAAAATGATCATTCTTTTCAAGTATTTCAAAGTATTGAAGAGGTCTTGGTTTTGTCCTATTTAGTTCTAGGGCTGCCTGGAAGTCTCAGAGTCAGATTCCCTCTATGTAGAAGGAAAAACTTCCTAAGAATTGAAGCCGGCCAAAATTTGAATGGGCTATGTAGGGAGGGAGTGGGCTCCCCCTCATTTGAGGTCTTCAGACAAAGACTGGATAATCACTTGTTGAGGATGGTGTGGACTGCGTTCTTGGTCAGGCGTGGGTTGGACCAGATGGCCAGCCTCTGAGGTGCCTTCCGATGTCTGGGATTCTGAGTGTCTGCAATCTTTCCAAAATCACTGACAGTGGCCTGTTTCCTGAAGCTTCACAGCTTCTGAGTCACACATTGAATGATCTATACTTGACAAGATTGATTTTCTTCAAGCAAAAGCAATCAAAAGTTAAGGGAAAACTAAAACAAACTTTAGTCTTCCTCTTTTTCTCCCGACATGACATTTTCCTCTAGTACTTGATCCAAAAATCTTCCCACAAGTTTCCACTGGTCTTCCCCCCCCCCCCCTAAAATGAATTATTTAACGTGAAATCTTGCATTATCAGTTTATTACAGTACTAAGGAAATCCATCAGGAAGTGACTGCACAGGAAATGTAATTGATCATTTTGGGGTGGGGGTAATTGAAGTGGCTACAGAATTGGCTATCTGAGAAGTCTACAAGCAAGCAGTATTAAGTACGGGAAATGGTTACTTATAAAATTTTTATATTTTCCTGGGGCATTAGAATGCATTTAAGGATGATTAGTGTCAGCTCCAGCATCTTAAAGTTTTTATCATCTCTTACCTTTTTTTTATGATTGCTGCATTTGCAATTTTTAAAATGATCTATTCAGTTTTTCTTTTAAAATGTGTTTTCTTTTCAACAGTGCCCTTAAAGATAGCCGTTTCCCCCCAATGACAAGGGAGGAGCTGCCCCGGCTAACCTGCTCAGTGTCTCTGCTCACTAACTTTGAAGATGTCTGTGATTATTTGGACTGGGAGGTAAGATTGTGAAAACCACTTAGAGAAAAATAGAAATGAATCTTCACTACACATAAATCATCATAACTATAAAATCCTCTGGAAATGGTTTTTTTTTGGTAGTAATGGAATTGAATATAACATGTATAATTAAAATCCAGGGGTATTCCAAAAACCTAATTTGTTTGAACATTGTCTCCAATTAGAACTTCTTACCAGAACTTTTCTGGAGGTTTCTTTCTCTTTTTCCCCCTCTCGGACAGTTTGTAGTTGCCAATGAGTGATGATGTGGTCAAAAGGTGGGCTGGGGAAGAAAGAGCTAGAGGCCTAATCTGTCAGGCAGGTAATTTAACCCCTGAGGAATGGAGAGATGGCTGAATAGAACAAGTCTGTCTCTCATTCTTGGCTAAGTTCATTTATATAATGTGTACAGCTAGCAGGTACGTCTGTGGTTAGAGCTGTATTTTTTTCCTTCTCTTTCTTGGTGGGTTGTGGGCTGATGTAGCCTCTGTGATTTGCAATGGGGCTCAGGTGGGTGGTATGGCTCAGAGTGGGGGGCGTACTTCTAAGCCATCTTATAGCATCGTTTGGACAGTGACTATGTCTTAAGATTTCTTGAAAAAAAAAGTAGTAAGAGTAGGTCTCTCTTATGGAGTCCACTGACTGGCAGAGCTTTGTGGGCAGTACTGCCTTGGCGGCGGACTGGCCTGGGGTTTTATTTTGGCTCAGCCATTGATTGGCTTGGGCAGTTCACTCTGCTGTATTTCAGGTTTTTTCCACATACAGAAAAAGGCATTTATAAAGTTCCTAGTCTTGATTTGAAAGTGTCTATGATAAAAAATTGTTAGTAATTTTGGAACCTTCTAACATTCCATAATTTTGGGATCTGCCAGGAAAGAGCACAAATAACATCTTTTTTCTTTGTGAAAAGACAATCTAGACAGTATAGGATGAAATACAGCCTTCTGGCTTTGTGGGCTTTTAGGAGGGGAGAGTATTAGCAGAGCAGTTTCTGGAGATTTTTCATAACTGAAAACAAATTCAAATAGTTAGACTATACCATAAGTGTTTCCTAAGATGCTTCTTGAAATGAGGTGGGATAAAGAAGGAGGCCATCCCAGTAATTGTACTTTGAATGGCCCCAAATCTCCCATCATGCCACAGTAGCGGCTGGCTCAGTGCCCTGGAGTGGTCTTCATACAGTTCTGGGACCAAGCCCCCTGAGTCACAGTTCGATTTCCTGAGTGGAAGGGGGTGACCCAGGACTGCTGGACATCACTGAGAATGAACAATTCCCTCTTTCCTCCCTTGTCACTGAGCTTGAACTGCAGTTGTGACCAGACTAGGGAGGGCATAGTGGCACCAGGAGAAAGAGATGTTGGTAAGCCCAAAGCACTGTTTCACCCTCTTTAATCCATCTCACAGCCTGCTTGGAGGGAAAATTACCTTTTTGACTGTTGAGTTTTTACATACTTGGGGCTTAGTCTTAAGCTTGGTGGTAGAGAGAACTTCCAGAGGTGGGGGCTCACCAAATGTTTGATAGTCATTAAGGGTCTCTCTGTACCTTAGCCATTAGCTTCTTGCCTTTAGCACTACTTCCCTGTGGCATTGGGCCCCTTAGGTTGTTATGCTCATGCATTATGGGAATATCAAATCTTTTTCAAGATTTATATTGAATCAGGTGATGCAGTAGATAGAGTGTCAGGAACACCTGACTTGAAATCCACCCTCAGACACTTGCTAGCTGTGTGACCCTGAGCAAGTCACTTCATTTCTGTTAGCCTCCATTTCCTCAACTCTTAAATGGGGATAATAATAATGCCTGCCTCCCAGGGTTGTTGTAAGGATCAAATGCTATCATTTAAAGTTCCTAGTGCAGTGCCTGGCAGAGTTTATATATTTATATATAAGTGCTTGGTTTTATATAAAAAAATATATATATATATGCAATATATAGCAAGTGCTATATAAATATTGTTAATATGATTTTGGAGCCTGTATTAATATCCCTCCTGTGATCCTTACCCACTTGTGCAAAAGCATGCAATATTTTAATAGAGACACTTTGAATCGAATTGAATGGAGATTTAGAATGGCTTATTATAAAAAGCATATCATGTGAGATAGTTCTTATCAAGAGGAACTGTGCCAATCCCATTTGTTAAGTAATAGAGCTTCAGGGTCTTAACTAAGGATGAACAAATGTAGGTGGCACATGCAATGACTGAAAGTGAACTGTGTTTGTGGCACATGGAAACAAGTACTGGCCTTGGAGACAGCAGACACAAGTGTTTGTCCCTCCCTCTGCCATGAGTGAGGTTGGTGAGTCAATAGTCAGCTCAAAAAAGTGTTGTGGCTTTGCCACTAGTTAAATAGCCAGTCCCAGGGCAGCTGCAGGAATGATTTGATATCAGCTTAGGAGGTCCTCAGTGAGCTCCTTCAGTGACTTGTGTAAAGGCGTAGATGGCAGGGGACACAAAGTGCAGAGATCCTGAAAGCCTCAAACATAAGTACAAGCTAGAAAAAGGCCTGGTCAGACAGCAGCTAATCTGAAAAAGATAGGGGGGTCTTAGTGGCCTGCCAGCTCAGTCAGTCAGTAGTATGAGCTGGTAGCCAAGAAAGGGAATGAATACACAAGAAATGGCCAGAAGTTAGCACAGTGTCTGGCCCATATTAGGTGCTTAATAAATGCTTGATTTGAGAAAGAAACTAGGGTTGTTTAGTCTGGAGAAGAGAAGATTTGGGGATCTCAAAAAGTATCATCTGGACAAGGGGTTAGACTTGTTCTCTTTGACCCCAGAAGCAGAACTAGGAGCCGTGGACAAGTTACAGTTGCATACAGGCAAATGTAGATTTGATGCCAGGCTTCGCTTCCTAATGCGGAGGAGATCTGCCCCCAAGGGGAAGGAGCGGCCAGTGGAGGGAAGCAGGATGCAAAAGGGGAACTACCATTGGGTATATGTTTTTGTTGTTATTTTTTTTGGGGGGGAGGCACTGGAGTTAAGTGACTTACCCAGGGTCACACAGCTAGTAAATGTCTGAGGCCAGGTTTGAATTCGGGTCCTCCTGACTTCAGGGCCTGTGCTCTATCCACTGTGCCACCTAGCTTCCCCAACTAGGTATATTTTAGAGGGATTTCTTCTTCCATTATGTGTCTAATGAAGGTTGGCCACCTTGCAATATGTATAACCATAAGGTTATTATAAAGCATCATGAAGAGAGAGCTAACTTTGGAGTCAAGTCCTGCATACCCATAGGCCCCAGGGCTAGTCACTTACCCTCCTTATACCCGAGGCACCTGCCTAAGACAGCAGATTTGATAGAGGGAGTTTCCTTACAGAGAGTTCCCTGTCTACACCAATGAAATCTGAGGTCCAATAAACAGTAAATGTAGCATTTTAGTGAGAAGCCATAGTGTGGCATACCAGAAGGAACCAGCTTTGGCATTATTGAGTGTGAATCCTGGGTAATTCTGACCCATCCTTAACTCAGTGCCCTCAAGTAACTTGCCCCGAGTTGCCTATGTATGTATGTATTTATATATGTAGAAAGTTCTTATAGTAGAGAATTCTCTGACACCACTGATTCTGATGAAAACAAAAGACAGGAGACAAGATGAGAAAGTAGGAAAAAGTTAGTGGCATCTGACCTGACTTTTCTAGTGAATAGAAACTTGGGGTCATAAAACCTAAAGGACTTTTTCAACTGCAGTATATTATGACACCAGTAGGTGACACCTACTGGTAATGTATGTTATTGTAACCTTATAGAATGAGATTTTGTGAATTCCTAGGTCAGAGGACCAAGACAGTCAAGTTCTGGCAGCTTTGAACATGGAATCAGTAGGTCCCAAGAGAAATTGCTGTGATGTGGGGAGAGGTAGGAATGATCCTAGAGTCAGAAATTTCCTGCCAGATTGGCCCACGCACTTTTGCACAGTGGGGCCAGGCCCTCCTGGAAGGCCTTCATGCAGGTGCTGAGCTGGGATACACAGCATCCCACACAGTGGGCTTCCGACATAGCAATTTCTTTTCCAATTTTTTTGATTTAGTCTATGTTGGAACCTTTTCCATGGGAACAAATCTCTATAATGGAAGTCTATCTAGAGAATAGGATTAATTTCCAGGCTTTGCTGGAATACATTCTGTAAAGTAAGCAGTTTTGTTTTTGGTCTGGACCTGTGATTTCATCTGTGTAGGGAGGTCCTATTTAAAAAAAAAATAAAACAACCAAAACCAAAAAAAAAAAACAACACCCTCCCTCTATAAAGGTTGTTGAGTATCTAAGTGAGTGCCCAAGGTCACATGACCCATCAGTATCAAGGCAAGATTTTCAGTATGGCTCTTTATCTACTATCAAGTTTCTGGTAATATTTGGAAAACCATTTCATATAGAAGACTGATTTACTTGGTGTTAAAAAATTCTAAAAGTGTGCCCTCGATACTTGCCATATGAAAGATTTTTAAAATTATTTAAAATACTTATGTATACAATTGTCTCCTATAGAAATTTGACTAGGAATGTTTAAGGGGGGGGGATATTTTGTGCAAGTGAGAGTTTAAATATACCTTGAAACTATATACTTCTAATAACTGATTCTCACTACATTCTTCTGTTAACACTATGGCCCTAGTGATTGTAAGAATTAATAAAATGTTTTCTTACAACAAACTTAGATGCAGTAATAAATCTATGTATGAAGTTATTTGGAAGCTACACACAGTGATGGGAAAAAGCCTAGCACTGGAGTCAGAGGACACATATTCAAATTCTACACCTGCCATTGGTCATCTCACCTCCCTTGGGCCTTACCTCACATATTATGAATGGAAGTTCTGTGAAAAAATTGGTACCATTGATCATTTGCTTATGCTCATAATATGAAATAATGTATGTATCAAGCCATGTTTGGATCAAAACTATGAAAGAATGAATGAATGGGCCTTTATTAAGCACTTACTGAGTGTTAAACACTATACTACTGAGGGCTAGAGATACAAATGTGAAAAACAGTCAGTGACCTAAGGATCTTACATTCTTATAGGGAAAGGCAACATTATAGGGGAATGGTGGCTAAGGAGGGGTATTTTGGTTTGGAAAGTTACAGGGATGGTTAGTGGAGCCAGTAGGGAGTAGATTAATAGTGGTGGAAATTGACATGTGGAATACATGTTGAATTTTTCAATGTGAAACTATACTTAATTTCCTCTATTTAGCTCCAAATTTTCCTCAAACACCCGCCCTCCCTTTTAATCCCAGGAATATTCTCTACTTTCCTCCTAGATTCATGTATATTGGTGCCATTCAAACCCTAGAGTGTTCTCTGGCCAAATACATTTGGGAAATGCTGAACTAAATGATATTGAAGGTCTCTTCCAGATGCAAAAGACTGGGGTTTAATCATTTTCTTTGTGGTTGAACCACAGCTCTGCATTTTTCAGTTGGCCGCATTGTTGTAGTTATAGATGGCTAGCAGACAGACAAACACATCAGAAGACTGATGGTGAAGTATGTCTCCCACCTCTTGGCAAAGAAGTGGTAGGCGAGGTGCAGAACAAGGCATTTGCTTGCAGATATGGCCGATGGGGAGATTTGTTTAACTTATTTGTTATAAAGGAGAGCTGGTGGAATGTCAGTGGTACATGACAGTGATGTAAGGAACATCTGGAAAATATTTACTTTTTTTTTTTTTTAACAAAGATCGACCAAACTTGCTATTTTGGAAAAGAAATACATTGCTTGGGGGGTGGGGGGCTTTTTCTTTTTTGGAGGGGAGAAGGCAGGGAAATTGGGGTTAAGTGACTTGCCCAAGGTCACACAGCTAGTAAGTGTTACGTGTCTGAGGCCAGAATTGAACTCAAGTCCTCCTGACTCCAGGGCCGCTGCTCTATTCACTGCACCACCTAGCTTCCCCCAAAGAAGTACATTGGAACCCTAGAAAATAATGCCTTGACTGTAACCTTGACCATGAAAATTGTTGGCATCCATTTTTTTCCTTTGAAGAGCCTGAAATTATGCAAGACTGGAAAGAAGATGGGTAGGACATGACTTGACGGGCCATTCTAAGGCTCTAGTGTTCAGTGGGATGGGAATAAACAGCTGTCCCATTTGTAGGTGAATTTGTGTATTCAGTATGTCACCAAATACAGAAATGTGCTGACAGAAGTAGTAAAGATATGTAAAGCTATTAATTCTGTAATGACAAGGTCATTTAAAGATAAAGCTGCAAGAATGATCGATCCATATTTCCATTTGTGAATGATATCTGGCTTAACCAGAGGTTTGGGATGTATCTCCCCCACTGCAATACTGGCATCTAACCCCTGCAGCATACTCTGCAACCTCCAGGATGGTGGTACTCTTTGCCAGGAGGCGCCTGAATGAAATCAGCTCTGGGCCTGGTTCACATGACAGATACGGGTATCGCTAGGTTCGAGGGCCTGAGCCCAGGCCTGGTATTAACCAAAGATGCACTTTGAAGCATTGAAATGCCAGAACTTGTAGCCTCCAGAATCCTGTTGTGTGTCAGAGGAGCCGCATTGCCCTGGAAAAGAGATCCCAATAAGTCCCTTCTTGCATTAGTGAGTTATACCTCTTCATAGCAACATTCACAGAAATAAACAGATGAGGTGAATACTTTGGCTGCCATTATCTCCCTTATATTAATATTTCCATACTCCCTTTGAAGTTCAAAAATTACTTTTTTTTCTGGCTCTTAAGTGAACACTGAGAAGGTTCCTTTTCATATAACCATGGTTGCCTTGGTTCAGGGTCTCTCCCACCCCTTTTTTCCAATTATAATGTAAACCCAAATTTTCTTTCTTTTAAATGCAGATTTCCTTTGTTTTGTGGTACCAGTACAGAGTCTAGGAGCTTTCCTGGAGAAGCCTAAGCAGAGTTTTAATGGAATTTTCTATGGAGCTGGAGATCTGTAGCAAACACTTTGCTCTCAACTCCAGAATTCAGTATTTGTCATGACCCTCTTCTTAAAATACTTGAGTATGAGCACTTTCCCCAAGCACTCTGGGACTTGGGGGGAAAAGAAAGGTATCCTGCTTTCCAGGTGACCTGGAAAGAATAGATGTGGAGAGAACGTTCTCCAGTTAGTGTAAGAAAAGCCTTGGGGAGCAGTCAAGTCATAGTAAGCAAGTAACCTTTGAAAAGCTAATGAAAAGAATCTGGAAAATTAATGCAGTTTTTGATTTCCCATGTATAATTGATATCATATTGCTTTGCCTTCTCACTGAGTGGGGGAGGAGTGGGAGGAGGGAGGGAATTCGGAACTCAACATTTTTTTTTAAATGGATGTTAAAAATAAGTAAATAATACATTTATTTTTTACAAAAGAAAATGAATGCAGTTTAGTTATAACCACAAATACCCTTGACTATTTCTAGTCTATTTTCTTGTTCCTTCCATTAGGTTTTCCTCCCATTGTGTTGCTTCTCTTCCAGGTCATTCTCTTTCCTTTCTAGTTCAAGCCAAGAAGTGTTTATTAAGTCCTGCTCTGTGTAGGGCAGGTAGGTGGCGCTGCAGTGGATAGAGCAGTGGACCAAGAGTCAGGAAAACTCAACTTTCTGAGTTCAAATCCAGCCTCAGACACTTCCTAGCTATGTCACTTCACCCTGTTTGCCTCAGTTTCCTCATCTGTCAAATGAGCTGCAGAAGGAAATGGCAAAACCACTCCAGTATCTTTGCCAAGAAAACTCCAAATGGGATCACAAAGAGTCAGACATGACTGAAAAATTTCTGAACAACAACACTATGTGTAAGGCTGTAGTCAACACAGATTATGAAGCTTCTGGAATTAATGGAAAACTCTGGGGATTTAAAAAAAAAAAGGAAAGTCCTGGGAATACAAAGACAAAAATGAAAAAATTCTTTGGCCTGATTCATAGTCTTCCTCTCTCTCTGGATGTGTAGTGATATCATAGTGATTCATAGTGATGAACACTAGGCCCTCTCAGATTCTCTCTACTCAATTCCCATAGCCTCTATCTTAACCCTCCCTTACCATCTTAGAACTCTACCACCTCCATGATCGCCGAACCCCAAACTAGCCTCTCTGATTCAATCCTCAGCCCTGGTTTTCCATTCTTCTCTGCTAGTCTGGACCCTGGATTCAGGTGAATCCTGTGCCCTAGAAATCTTCAACCTTGAGATAAGCCAGTTGTCCTCCTTCACCATTCCTATTCCTGTGCTCCTAACACAGCTGACAAAGTTATGTTATTTCTACTCTGTATCCCAAGGTTGAAGACTACTTCTCTCCTCCTTTACTGAAATTGCCAAGGTCATCTCTCTGTCCACATCTCAGAGTACCTCTGTATCTCCTTTACTGAGTCTCTGAGGAAGAATTAATTTCAGTTCAGCAATCAGGAACCTGTTATGCTTGACACCAAAGTGAAAACAGGCCCTACCCTCAAGGAACTTACCTTTGATTGGGGAAAAAGCACGCGCATGCAAATAAGCATAAAATTTTTACAGTGTAAATATGACATTAATTTCCAGGAAGAGGGAAAACTGACATGGGGGGGGGCATTGAGGAAGGGCCTTATCTATGAGGTTTATTTGGGTTGAATTTTATATGAATGGAGCTAGGGATTCCAAGAAATATATGTGAGGCAAGGGACAACATTCTAAGGCACAGAGAAAGCCTGTGCAGAGACACAGAGATTGGAGAGGGAGAAATAAGAAATAACACTAAAAAGATAGATTGATACCAGATGATAAAGTGCTTTAAGTGCCAAGCAGAGAAGGAACAGTCGGGAGCCATTGAAGCTTCACTGCCAGGGAGTGACACCAACAGACTTATGCATTCAGAATATCACTTTGGGAGCTGTGCAGAGGTGGGTTTGGAGCCAGGGAAACTCTTTAGAAAACTATAATAGCAGACTCCTCTTACTAAAGAGGGTCTGCCTTCTTGTGCCCTTGCTGCTATCCTGTATCCTCTGGAAGCTTATACCTTCAATTCTGCATCCATATTCCTTGTCTCATCTCTAATCTCTCTCAGTCTTCACCTTCGATCAATTCTCTTTTTCTCCTATCTTTAATATCTCTTTCCTTTCTCTTCTTCGTCTCTTATTCCTCTCTCTTCCTGCCTCCCTCACTTCTTTCTTTCTCTCTCTCCCTTCCACCAAACTTCTTCACTTGACCCTGCCATCCCCTCAGGCTTCCATTCTGTATCTCTTGACTTTCATTGCCTTGCACCTAGAATTGTCTACACTTTCTGCATCTACCTCCCTACCATCACTCATTTCTCCCCTACTCTGCCCAAGGTGCTATTCTAGGAAATGGCAATACAAAGACAAAGTGTTTACACTGTTCAAGGGGGATACTGTGTGTGTACACAGAATCACACAAAGAAATTTCAAGGTAGGGAGGGCACTGACGTCAGAGTCAGGGAATTTTCACGTAGGAGGTGACATCTGAGTTGTGCTTTGATGGAAAATAAGGAGTTCTGCATGGCATTTGACAGAGAAGGAAACTGAGGCAAAAGAAAGGGACTTTTTGAAGGTCATACATCTAGTAAGGAAACATCAGAGGTAGGATCAGAAACCAGCTCCTTTGCCTCTAGAGCCAGGGCTGTCTCCCTGATGGGTCCAAATTGGAATGAGTGCTGAAAAATGGGCATTAGAGATGGCATGAGGCCATGCAGCTAACATGAGGAAAGAACAGTTTCAGTAGTGTGGTGGCAATGGAGGTCTGAATGCAAGAGGCTGGGAAGACACCAAATCTAGATGATCCTTCCTAGGTAAGAGAGAGGACAGCAGCAGCAGGAGGGGGGTGGCCTGGACATGTTTCAAGTCAGTGGAGATTAAAGGTGAGGGAAAGAAGGTAATCTGGAGAAAATGAGATGAAGGGAAGAAAGAAAAGAAGTGAAGAGGTTGACCTTGGCAAGGAGAAGGACCACCTTTTCCTCAGAGACAGAAGCAAAAGAGGAGAGAATATATGTGGGGGGGAGGGGTAGAGATGAGAAGTCGTTTGGAGATGTGGCCTACAGGAGAAGAGACAGTGTTTTATGAATGGCTTCTGTTTGCCCAGTGAAGAAGGAAGCTCAGTCTTCTGTTGGTGGGGCAGTAGGAGGGGAAGGAGTGGAATCAGAGGTTTGAAATAGTTACTGTGGAGAGTTAGGAAAGAAGAAAAGGGCCACTGTGCAGCAATGAGGGCCCAGTTGAGATGGGGCAACATACCTTTGTGGTGAACCCAGTTGACACAGTTGCACAACTTTCTCCAGATGTGTTCAGCTTATGAATTGGAACAAAAATGTCTCAAGGGAGCAGGGAAGGGATAGGGGACCTAGTATTGTGGTTTATCCAAATGTGACTGGCAATAGGACAAAGGTTAGGGTTATGCAAGGGATTCCCAGGATAAAGGATAGTTTGTGGTGGAATTGGTCAACCAGAGGGTCAAGACTTATGGAAGTGAGGGCAGAGCAAGAATGATGGACTGGGAGACCAAGGGACTAAAGACCACGGTGAGGATCAAAGCAGATATAGGAAGAGTTCTGGATCATGGAGGTAGAAAAATGATGGGTGATTGAGGGTATAACTGTCATTCTTTGCTTTGTGCCTGAGGTAGAGTGATGATGCAACCCTGAGAGATTTAGAGTGCTGAGCTGTAAGGAAGCATAGATGTGAACATAAAGTCCCAAATTTGAGGGAAGCAGGAAGACTTTGTGCCAGGTCCTGAGCATCTTGAGAAAGGTGAGAAAATTACCAGCAAGCCAATTGATTACTGGCACGAGATTGTACCAAGTGATAAAGATAAATGGAATGAATCTCCAAAGGAGGAAGGGCTGCTGAGTGGTGCTGGCAATGGGGCAGTCCAGAAGTGGGGGCTTACTCCTCTTCCTGGCCCAGCATTTCAGACGGGCATTAGAAAGGGCACAGTCCCTCCCATATTGGAGAGAGTGGCCAGGGATTGTAAGGGGATAGAGGAATGAGGTAGAGGGGCAGAGCTCTAGTAGAGTACTCCAGGTTCTACCCTTCTTCTTATACTACTGAATGACTAGGTCAAATCTAATAAGATGTCCTAAATTTACAGACTTGTTGAATAAATTGGGGCAAGTAATACATGTACATTAAGAAGATGTGTGAAGAAAGCCAGAAATTAGAGGTGGGTCAGAGAAGTGTCAGCTAGAGAGAATATGGGTGAAGATTAGTGCAGGTGGAAATAGCAGTGTTGCTGTCATCAGAGACAGTGAAAGCAGGTGTGATGGAGCAGCAGTGTCGGGAGACATGGAGGCATGGACGGAGCAGTCCAGTTATCTGGATGGCTGCTGGCGCAACTAAAGATTGTTTTGTTCTTCAAAAGGTGGAGGAATCAGGGGAGGGGGGGGAGCTGCTTTTCTGGAAATTCATTCTTGCCAACAAGGGTAAAAATGATGAGAACCTTGTTGAGGGAAGAGGTTGCATTTTCATATTTGAGATATAGAAGGAAAAGAAAGCCAGGTGCAGTACACCTTTAATATCAGGAAAGGAAATTTCAAAAGGTTCAGAGAAATAAAAAAAATTAATAGGATCTCATGGTCTAAAATTCTTTAGGGGAGGTCATCTCAGAAGGTACTGGAAACTCTCAAGAATGAACTTCTGAAGACATGAAAAGAAATAATTCCACTAAGAAGGTCAAGGGGGGGGGGGTATCTAAAGAGATCTCTAGCTTGAAGGGACCTTAGAGGCCATCAAGTCCAACTCCCTCATTTTACAGGGGAGCAAACTAAGGCCCAGGCTGGAGAAGTGGCTTTCTCGGGGTCACACAGCTAGTAAGTGTCTGAGACTAGATTGGATTTCAAGTCATTTTAATTCCAGGCCTTAGGACCCTTATCTACTCTGCCACCTTTTTGCTGTTGTTGTTTAGTCATTTTGTACTTGTGTCTGACTCTCTGTGACCCCATTGGCAGTTTTCTTGGCAGAGATACTAGACACTGGAGTGATTAGCCATTTCTTTCTCCAGGTCATTTTACATATGAGGAAACTGAAGCAAACAAGGTTAAGTGACTTGCCTAGAGCCACACAGCCAGTAAGTGTCCTAAGCCAGATTTCAACTCCCAGATGAGTCTCCCTGACTCCATGCCCAGCACTCTATATCCACCTCAGCGCCACCTACCTGCCCCTCTGCCACCTACTCGGTCAATTTAAATTTTAAGAAACTTGTGTGCAGTAAGATAGATTAAGGACAGATAATAGAAGATGAATAAAAAAGCAGAACAATCCTGGAGAAATAATGTCAGGAACACAGAAGCTCTAAATAAACAGAGTCCTAGAGTGAAAAAGAAAAATCTTAAATTAAAAATCCTAGATCTGCTAGATCCAAATGGATAGAGATCATCTTACTGAATTATCAACTTGGAAGGGCCCTATCCAAAGACCTGGGGAAAATAAATGGGTTTTCCGAGGGCTTCTTTGTTTTACTTCTAAAACATGGAATTTCCATGGGAAGTTATTTTCTTTCTCTCACCTCTGTCTCCACCTCCCCCCAGCTTTCAGGTCTTTGGAACTGTTATCACATTTTGAAAAGAAGTCTGATTGTTAGTGCTGTTAATTCTGATGCACACCCATGTGGTCCTCTAGCCAACTGGAGAGCCCGGAATTGGGTGGATGGGTGGAGGGAAACAGTTGGGTTTTTGGAGGAGGGCAGCTGTTGGTTGTTTATTTGTACTTTTACAGTACTTCAAAATATTTCTGTTAGTAGGTCTTCAAAAGTTCCTCATTTTTATAAATACAAACTGTTCAGTAGCTTATAACATTATTAATGGCCTACGAAATTTCCTTTTTTTTTTCATTGCCGTCCACTGATACCTCATCTTGCTATGAAAACTCTGAGTTCTTGAAAGGTCTGTCAGCAGAGTGCAAGCTCTGATGGGACCTACCAAGATGGGAAGGCTTTGAGTATAGGCCCAATGACAGACTGCTTATGGGTTGGCTAAGTCTGGAGAGGCTCCACCCCACATTAACCACAGGGCAATGCAAAGACCATCCACACGAGAGAATGTGATGTGGTAAAGAGAGAGTCAGAAAGAGCCAGGTTCAAGTCCAGCCACTGATGCCTATTGGCTATGCCACCCTAGGCAAGGCACCCAACCTCCTCAGATAATTATCTAAAACTGTAGGGAGTTTTTTGTCCATGCCCCCCAAAAGATTGTTAAATGCCTGCTAAGTCCTAAAAAGCATGCGATGTATAGAATCGAAGAATTTTGAAGCCTGGTTTTCAGGAATGTAGTGTTTCATATAAGATTTGAACTGGGGACAAAGCCCCAAATTCATTTGCTTTACATGTGGGTGACTAGGATCATTCATTTGCAACTTAATGAGGTTAAAAAATAAGCTCTTTGTTTGGGACTTTGATTTTATGTCTCCTCCATAGTCCTGGCAAAGGATGTAGGGGTGATTTGTATATCTGAACTGCATAAGCCTATTTTTTTTTGGCTTTTTGGAAGGCAATTGGGGTTGACTCGCTCAAGGTCACAAAGCTAGTTGTGTGTGTGTGTGTGTGTGTGTGTTAAGTGTCTGAGGCCGGATTTGAACTCAGGTCCTCCTGACTCCATAGCCTGTGCTCTATTCACTGTGCCACCTAGCCACCCCTATTAAAGAGGACAGGTGAGGAGGCAAATTAAAAGTAAGTTAGGTGAAATAGTTGAGTCAAACCAGAGACAGTAAAGCTGACTTTCTTCCCTGAGAGTATATGTGTACGTACACACACACACACACACACACACACACACACACACTCATTCACATGCACACACCTCAGCTCTGGAGATGGCAGCAGCCAGGCTCACTAATGTAATGTCATTTCTTGGACCCAGTCATGGAGAGGTATTGGCAGAACCCACTAGCCCTGGAGATAGCAGCTGTGGAGAGAAGACTACATGCGGGATGGAAGCAGCTGGGACAGAAGTAGAATGGCAAGATTTCCTGACCCCTAGCCTTCTGTAGAAATCTCAAGAGTTGGGAGGGCCAGCCTCATTACAGAGAGAAGAGGTACAAGCACGTGGAACCAGAGCTGAGGCACAGTGTCCATTGGACTGCAGATCCTCTGGGAAGGGCATTGCCTCACTGGTAGCCCCAAATGTCAGATTCCTTTCAGAGGAGACTCAGACCCTTTGGGTGGAGCTGTTAGATTGCAATTCTGTCGAGCTCCCAAGGGGAGTTGGGAAGTTTACTAAGAGGTGAGGGATTGACTCTCCTTTTAAGGGGGATTGTGAGTCTGGAGGGAGGGAAGGAGGAAAGAACTGTTCTTGATTAATGGACTATTGGGAGTCCTCTCAGTGCTGTCTGAAACATTGTTAGACGGGTCCTCCAAAGGAACTGAAGGATCCCCTTTACCAACATCTGTAGAGACTTAAGTACAACTTAGCATCTTATATTCTCAGGGTAAATTTTGCATAGGGTAAAAGTGAGCCCAAAAGAGTGATATGTATGCTGGGCCACAAGTTACATGTGTATAAGACAGTGCCTGGCAAACAGTAGGCCCTTAATAAATGCTTTCATGTTCATTGATTATTAGTGAGATGGTACTCTCACCAATGACACTTGTTTTATATCAACAAAAGCTTGCTCATGTCCCTTTGTTGAGTTTAAGAGGTTTCTCTGATATAGTCTGTGTTTATATAAAGGTTTGGGGTAGATGCAACTGGGAATAAGATACCCCACACACTGGACCCTAGGTAAATGATATTTTCCATTTCCAAAGCCATCATTGTGGCTCTGCCAGAAACAAATCCCCAGCTCTGGAGAGAGGAAAAAGGGAAAAGCGACTCCCCAGAGGAGGCAAGAGTGAGCATGGCTGGCCCTTGCTACTTAACCGTTCAACTTGGCTGTTCGTTTATTTGAAAAAGAATGTATTAATGAAGCTGCCCGTTTCTTTCAGGTGGGTGTACATGGCATTAGAATAGAGTTCATCAATGAAAAAGGATCAAAGCGCACCGCCACCTACCTGCCAGAGGTCGCAAAGGAGCAAGGTCATTGTTGCGCTTTATTTCATGTGATCTAGTAAAGAATTTAAAGAAATATATAAATAGAAATTGCAGTATCTGACCTTGCACTCATGTCCGATGGTGAATCAATATGAAATTGGAAGGAATGGCTCTTTTCTCATAAGGCCACTTCATTTTTCTATATCATAGAAGTGAATTGCACTGTATGCCACAAAAGTTTTAGCAGTATACTAAGAAACCCTTAATGCAAAAAATTATTAATTTTGTATTAGAAAGCGAACTATTTGGGGAGTAGTAAGTTGTTGATCATAGAAGTACCATTTTCTTTTGGTTTGGGGTTTTGTGCGTTTTTTGATGTGCAAAACTTTTAGTGATTAAAAAAGGCTTTGGGTGTATATTTTTGTTTCTATGTATGTGTATGCATGTGTATGTGTGTGTATTATACACATATGTAAACACACACACATACACCATTCTACCAAATGATTCCTGAAACATCCAAATTAATTTATTTGGAGCAAACCATAATATTGCTTTCATGATTCTAGCTCTATTAAGAATATTGACTTTCCATTATTTAAAGCCATTGAGAACATATGAATGGTTTGCATAGGAGTATGGAAGCAAGAGGGCAAGAGTTTTGTACCCTTGGTTAGTAGTTCTTTGTGCAGACCCTTAAAGGGAGCACTGCACCATATAATTCTAGCTTCTGTAAAGCAGCTACCTGAGCTTGTTAGCTTGCTAACATTTCTCTTTCCCAAACATAATTCCCAAATTCTGGTTCTATACCGGCCACACTTACTTTGGCCTTTGGGGTTTAGCAAGTTAAGAAACGTTTGTCAAAGTTATTTTTTCTTTTTTTCTGCCAAAGCTTTTTTTTGTTCACCAAATAAATTGCTTTTCCCTTTATTTTGTTTAAAAAAAATTGAGAGCATTAAGCCAGAAAATCTTGAAGACAACTAGCTGTAAGAGTGACTGTTTCAGGTGCTTCCCAGCATGCACAGTTTTTGTTACTAGAGAGCAGTCCTCAGTATGGCTGGAGAGTTTGTTAAGAGAGACAGCTCAAATGAGCCTCCAGCTTTACAAGTCAAATATAAGAACTAGGAGAAAAGCCACAAAAAAAAACCCTTAGCTATTTGGTTTGAGTTATAGGCTGTATTTTCCCCCATCTAGCTTGCACAAAGCCCAAGTGTGGAGATCCAATTTAATCCTCACTGGCCCCCCCACAAGCACTAGCTGCAGCTTTGCAAGGGGCCTTAACAGATGCTGGAAGAGCCCGGGGCTGAAACACATGCCCTTTTGGTTGTTACAGTGGCAGAGATGCTGCTACTTTTGCTTGCATGCTCCTCACCACACCCTGCCCCGTTGCTAGGGCCTGCGGGCATCCCTGCTCCAGAGTGCTTAGGGAAGTGGATCCACTCCCAAGGCCCCTCAGCCTTCCCATACCTCTGAGACTAGAATGGCTGGGGAACTCTTCTGAGCTACCATTGCTGGGACTCTGTTTCCTCCTTGTAGACCCTAGAGTGCTGAGATAAAACTGAAGTTCAGTGTCAGGAGTAGAGAAGTTAGAGGACCAACCCAAACCTTAGGTTGTATGAGGGTGCTCAGCCTCTCGGTTGCCCAAGGAGAGAAGTACATTAAGTTAGGAATGGGGAGTCACCTTTCTTGGCTGGATGCCATCCTCCCATGTCAAAAGTCTGACTTGTTAGATCATTATTTTTCAGTGTAAGAGAAAGTGCCATACATATATTTTACCTTTCAAAGAGATCTTTTTTAGGATGTATCCTAAATTCAGACCAATAGAGCACTCTTCAGGACCAATAAAAATGCTCCCCACTTTTGCATAATCTGTGTTTGACCCTCCAGGAGTCTAGGTGTTGCTATGTTAGTTAATTTTCTTGAATACAAGATTCTCCTCTTCCTATCCCATTTCTAAATATGGAAGGAGGAGAGGAAAGCACTTGAGTTTGCCATAGATTCTTGTATGGCCAGTTTGTTGCCTTTTCAAGTGATACTGGCATCTCTTAAGACACCTGTGCTTGGTCCCTGATGAGTAGAGGTTAAGGAGTATGGGAACACTCTTGTTTCTTTGGGATGACATGCCCTGTAACCCTTGGTCATTTTTTAGGCATGAGGTAGTTGAAAGGGGTATTTGTACATGTATTTGATTCATTTTCTGGTTCATTTTTAACAGGATGGGACCACATTCAGACCATAGATTCCTTACTGAGAAAAGGAGGCTACAAAGCTACAATTACAAATGAATTCAGGAAAAGCATCAAACTGACCAGGTACCTGCCTAAGGACCATGAACTCTGTGACTTGAGGCTTGAGATCTGAGGCTTAGCTGTTTTCCTGCCTTAAGTATTGCTCCATGATTTGTTCTTTAATGTTTTCTGCTTGTCTTCCCAAGTGTCATATTGGGGGTAGGAGAGAAGAGAGAGGGGAACATTAATTGTTTAGAAGTCAGACCACTCTCAACTTTTTCATATCTTTATCTCTGACTTACAATTTTGACTTTTGGACAGAAACTGATTTTTAGATTGAATTAGTGTGAAAAGGACCCCAACTCATTCTGACTTGGCCCTACAGAACATCTGAATTCTACTATGCCAGCCCACTAGACCCAGGAGACCCTGATCTTCTTCCTTTTACTGCAGGGCAGAAGACAGAGTTAGGGAGGCCAAAAAGTAGAAGGATTTGTAGAAAGCCATTCAGAGGGAGAGTGACAATCTAGAGCATCTCAGGAATGGGAGGGGACCTGGGAAGAGTCAGGAAAGCAGCAGGAATCCCTGATCTTTGAGGAAAGCTTGCCAGCTCCCTTTGCTCCCTGGTTTTAAAGTGCTGGTCAGGGCGTGTGGGCCTATAGGTTGTCATAAGGCTGACACTTGTTAAGGAAAATCTTGTGTTCTTCCAATTTGTTTTGTTTGCTTTTCACTTTTTCCTCCCCGACCTTATCTCACTCAGGGCTAGACCTATGTCCAATTCAGTACCTCAGGTAAATAAATATATAATCTTGAAAACCAAGCCCCTGCCCTTGAGGAGTTTATATTTATTTTGCCTGCAGTCGAGGTCCCAGGGAGGCCATAGAGGCTCTTTGTTCCCATAAGAAGTCTACAGAAATCAAGAGAGAAGAACAGCTGTGAGTTCAGCTACGTTAATATGAGAGGGAACACCAGTTGGAGCTTTGTGCCTTCCCACCGTGCAAATGTAAAGATACAGTCAAGTTGTTTAAGTTTAGTCTTCTTTTTTTTAATTCTATTTTATTTGCTTTTTGGAGGCAATTGGGGTTAAGTGACTTGCCCAAGGTCATACGGCTAGTTTTTGTGTTAAGTGTCTGAGGCTGGATTTGAACTCAGGTCCTCCAGGGCTGGTTCTCTGCTCCCTGTGCCACCTAGCTGCCCATTAAGTTTAGTCTTTGAATTGTGGGAAAATTCCTTCAAAGATCAGTTTTAACACCATTCAAAGCTATTCCTTCGAATTTGGGTCACATCTAGCCAAGGCCAGGAATTTTGAAGTAAGTTGTCCATTCTGGTCTGTGGATACAGTACAAATTAAAAAAAAAAAACCCAAGTCCAGAGTTCTAAATTCACAAAAACAAAATGTTGTTAGAAATAAGCAATTTTAATATTAAATATTATACTTCTTTAAGATGCTTCTTTTAAAAGGCAACTGACCTTAGAGTCAGGAAGACCCATTTCTGAAAAAGATAAATCTTGTGAATGTGTGAAAGGCCCTTCACCTCTCAATTGCCCCTAGGAACTCAGTGGAAGGAGAAGTTGTCAGTCTATGGCAGTAGAGGGAGTTTCCATACCAAGAGTTCTCCACACAAACACCTAAACTCTTTTTTTTATTATTATTTTTTAATTTTTTAATTAATTTATTTGTTTCCTTAAAGTTTACAGGATTCAATTCCACAATTCCTTGAGTTTCACATTTTGTCCCCCTCCCTCCCCTCCATAACTCTTAAAAGGAAGAAAAGTAAAACATGAAAAAGCTTGGGAAGATAATTCACTGTACCTTTTCCATCCCGTTAGATTGTGAGCTTCTTGAGGGCAGGGACTGTCTTTTACTTCCTTTTTTATTCCCAGAGTTTAGCACCATTCCTGGCCCATAGTAGGTGCTTAATAAATATTGATTGATTGATCTTTCAATAAGGGGCAGTTGTGGGGAATGGGAGTGTAGAAAGAACGCTAGATTGATGAGTAGTTTAGGTTCATCTCTGTAGAAACCAGCTGTATGACCTTCAGTCAGAGAGTCACACCCCCCCTCTAGACCTCCCTTTACCTTTCTTTAAAATTGAGGCCAACTAAGCAGTCCCAGATAGCCCTTCTGGGCCTGTGTTTCTAGAGCTCTGTATTAGGCACAATTATCTTTTCACTCCTTGTCTTCCAGGTACCGTAGTGAGAAGATGACCATGAGCTACTCGGAGTATGTCGCCCACCGTCAGCATCATCACTTCCAGAATGGCATTGGGCACCCTCTGCCACCTTACAACCATTACTCCTGACACTGAGCCACGCGACCAGTCCCTGGACCTCTTTCCAGGAGCCCCTCCCCCTTCTTGGTCTAGCTATCTCTATTACTGTACCATTTTATGATGATAGTTTCCGTTGCCATAGTGAGACTTCTCCTTCATTGGTTAAGCTCATGATGGTAACGGGTGGGAAAAATGCATTTCTTAAGTTCAGCCCAGAATTGTTTTTATTCTTTTAGGTCATGGACTTTTTTTGCAGCATATATAATCTTTTTTTCTTTTTCTATAATATTATATCAAATTTGACTTCATTATATCAAAGCTTTTTTTTGTTTTTTACTGTGGATGGAAGGAAGCATTTAAAGTTTTGTGATTCTTTTACATATATACATATATACACACACATATTCATATTCACATATATATATGTGTGTGTGTGTATTTATATATACTTAACAGAGGTTGAATTTGTTTGGCTAGAGAACAATGCATATCAGATTCAGGTATTTACAGTTTACCCTGAATTCTGCCTTTCAGGGTTGACTTTCTTATGAAGACTTAGTCTATATAAGTCTTCCCCCCCAGAGTGATATTTTTCATATAGTCAAAATGTATATGAATTTCAGAGAGCTAATATCTAAAACAGAGAAGCCCCTATTAAGGTTTGTCACAAAAATCTTTTATGCCTGTGTGCCACTTATAAATAGGAAAAATGTCCTAATTGCATCACTGAGTCAATTAACAAACAAAAATATCATCTGTAAATAAGAAAAAAACTACCTTTCAAATATGTTACAAGAATCACTTTGAAGAGCATTGAATCTTAGGAAGAGAGCAGATGTAGATTTTAGTGCCTTTAACTGGGAAAGTGGAATCGTAGGGTGGGCAGATTAGGAAAAGACAATTTTGAGAAATCACTTGTAGCACTGTATGGTTTCTCTAGATGAATCCATGTACTAGACAATTTCCTTACTTTTTGGCGGTTGGTTTTGAAGCAAACGGCACGGCCAAAAAGTGACTCTACTGATGTCTTTTCACTTAAATGTGTTAGTTTCAGGTTGCATTAAATAAGGATTGGGCAAAGCTGAGACAAATGGTAATGATTCTCAAGTTAGTTATGCCATGACTTCAGCTCCTTCTGTCCAGAGACGGTGCTGGAGTCTTAGAATTACTAAGAAATAGCTTGAGTCTCTTTCTGCACTACACACTTGCAAAGAGAAACATAATTACTGTGTTGATAAGATTTTAATTTTTAAAGCTGTAGTAACAGAAATGGAGTTAGTTAAGGCACGTGTAGAAGACCCCCAATTATGGGGGGAGGCCAGTCTTCCCTTAATGTACATAAAGAAAACCTCTTCATGCCTTTGGGAGGTAAGTACATTGCCAGGAAAGTGACAAACCCTAGAAAACAAAAGAAATTTCTTCATTTAGAATAAGTGGAGATGAATGTTTTTAAAGCAAGAAACCAATATGTAAATGATGAATATAGGTATAAAACAAAATATATATTCTAAAGAGATAGGAAATGAAATTGAATATCCAATCATTATAAGCCATCCATTTGTTAAAGTGGTGGCGTGCTATTAGCCCAGAATGGGAATTGTGTCTCTCTTTTCTAAGATAGTTGGCAAAATTGTTGCCGCTCACCACTGTGGCCAAGCACCTCTGGTGGCTTTGGGCCTCGATGGTGGTTTTTAGAAGGTTATTGGTTTTCCTTCATCCACAGCATCCATTGTCTAGATAGTAATTTTAGTTATGATGCCTTAATTCAGAAGCCAACTGGGGGCCAGAAAGGGCCTCTCAGTCGCCAAGTCTATACATTAAGCTTAGAGATTTGCCAGGCAAGCATTAGCTATTGGGTTTTAGCAGCAACTTTGGTAGTATCATCTTGTTTCTACTTGGAAGCATTTCAGAACAGCATTGCCTTTCAGTGGAAACTTTTTTATATACCCTTATAGGGAAACTTGAGCACAAGCTGAATGATGATGTCTGCTGCAAAAAAAGAAAAAAAAGAAAAAGAAAAAAAAGACCAATATTGTTGTGAAACCCACATTGTCCATCATCTCAATACAGCCTGCTCCTCCTTTTGGGACAAGCTTTATTGTTAAAAGTTTTTTAAGAAGAGATCTCTTCTCTGTGTGTGTATTTAAGGTGCTAATCAACCTGGAGCAGGTCACATGACTGGTCATGCGGACTCTAAAATCATATCAGATTTTTTAAAATCCTTCATATATGCAGATGTTATCCAGAATTTCTTACCAGTGTAATAATACTATAGTGATGGTGTAACCATCCTGCCGGCTTCAGAGGACGAGGTCAGCAATACTCCATGGCCTGGAGGAGAAGGATAGTCTCTCTCCTTTTAGATACAGTATCATGCACAATTAATTTCTGTCTCTTAGTAGGTTTTGGCTTCAAGACTCTAGCAAAAAGGTCCTTCTCCAGACTGGATGGTGTACTTTAACCAAATCAATGCTGGGCCCACTTCATGTTTCCCGATATCTTATGAACTTTGTAATTTGAATTCACTTCGGACACATAGAAATGTATCATGTATTTGAAAACTCAGAGATTTTGATTCACTGAGTTGTGTTCTAACCAGTGGTAGGTTTATTTCTTTGGAAACACAAACTTGTATTGCACTTGTGATCACCCAGATCATTTTAATTCTCTTGAAACAGCCCAGAAATAATACTTGAACTCCATTTAAGTAGCACAAAGTTTACACGGCCCCTTTTAAATGTTAATTAGATTAGTTTCATTTTTACTTATAGAAATGTAACTGTGTAGTGCTTTTCCCCTTGGAAAAAAAAATTTTACTTGGATACTTCTCAAAAGGCTTCCATTTCTGGAAGGGTTTCCTTATTCTTCAATCAGACTGACCAGGTCTCAGTCTTTAACTGAAAAGCTCTTTTCTAGTCCTCCTCCAAGTGGCCTTCTGACTGCACCAACGTGTGGTGCTTCCCTCCCGAGCCTGCCCCAAACCTCCCCCCCCCCCATGAGGCCAACTGCAGCTTGGGACGGGGTCCCAAGTCTTCCTCCCCTACCCAGCCCCCTCCAAAGCACTCATTGTCCCAGAAACACATCCAGCCTCCTTTCCCAGAACACCAGAAGTTTGTTATACTAGTCTCTTGTCTTCAAATATGCAGGCTTTTGAAGCTGGCATCCAGAATAGGTTACATCTCTCGTGTGTTAGATCAAACCAAAGACACCTCCAGCCATGCCCAAATGCTGCTCCCACAGCCCGCCTTCCAGTCCTTACAAAAACCTTGCAGGATTCAGCGTGTTCACTTTTTTATTTTTGTACAGTTTCTAACTGATTTTTTCTAGTGATGTTAATTGAATTAAGTTTATTTGAGGAGTGTGAGCACATCCTCCAATTAAATAAACTGGTGACTTTCCTTTCATTAAAAAAAAAAAAAGAAACCTATTGTGTGCCTCTCAGATTTAAGGGTTTCTGATTACATTATTCTCAAGACCAGCAATGATTCTTTATATACAAAGATGTGTTTTCCATGTTTTTTATCGCTATTTCAAAAGAGAAAAAAAACCTCTTACTTTGCTCTGGACCCGCTAAACTGCGCTGGTACATGAACGCACTGAGAAAACGCTTTTGTAACAACCTATGACTGTTTTTGTATATCAAAGCTGATTCTTTTTGAAATATTTGGATCTAGTTTCTATCTAAGTTATTTTTGTGTTTTGTATGTTAGAAAAAAAATACAAAATTTCTTTGACTCGGTCACCAGCATAATGAATTCTTGGTAATGCAATGGTGAGACCTTCAGAGCGAGGGCTGCCTGGAGTAGCCTCTGCTTTCCTTTCTTAGTAACTCGATTACAAATTATATTATTATTATTACAATAATTAATCCCCTTTCTATTTTAACTAGATCCTCCTTCCTTCCACATTTAATTGCTATTAGTGTGAAGAAACTGTTGAAATGGGCATGTTAACATAAGTATGGCTTTTAAAAGGTTATAATGTGCAAAAAGACAAAAAAAAATAGGTTATCTGTGGGTCTGTGAGATGGCTGTGGAAAGATATTGTAGTAGTTTTAACACTATTGTTATTACCTTTTAAATCATTTACCCAATAAAATATAAAAAATGAGTCACCATTGGTAGTAGTCCAGTCCGTTTCTCTGCTTTTATACTTTGTCTTGGGAATGCTCCTGGGGATGTGCTACTGAGAAGGTAGACAAGGTATGTTATTAAATGCCACGACATAGGCTGAACAGGCCTAAGAATCCTGGTAGAAATGTGACCTCGGGCCAGCAGTAGCCTTACACCACGTAGCCTTCATCTGTGGCACTGAGAGATACATTGCTGGGTGCTTTATTGACCAAGACAGCCATCCTAGCCCCCAAATCAGGGAGGGAGTGGCCCCTCTCCAGAAGTTTAATCTGGTTCGTCCCAAATCAATGATCAGTGTAGGTTCTTCCACCTCATAGGGCTTGCTGGTGGGGTGTCTCTGCCATTTGCTGCACCCAAGGCATATCCTTTTCCTCTGCCATCAGGAGCTTTCCTGTTACTATGGATGTACAAAACCAAGGTATGGAAGAGTCCACTTCTTGAATTATAGGGCCACCTAGAGGTCACACACACACACACAAACACACACGGATTAACTTTTTTCCCAGGTAACTCCAGCACATCTACCACTCTAGAGCAGGGATTCTTAACCTGTTTCTGTGTCCTGGACCCCTTTGACAGTCTGGTGAAAACTTTGATCCCCTTTCTCAGAATTATAGCTTCAAAGAATTAAACAAAATGCTACATTTCAGTTACAGGTTAGTGAAAATAAAGATGCCCTTCCCCCTCGTCTCCCCCATCTACATTCACATGTTCCATTGAATCTATCCATGGACTTCAGGTTCGAGATCTGGAACCCCTACCCTAGACCTTGTACTGCTCAAAGACTGGCAAGTGATGACTGAATTCATTGTACCACTGGGCAGGGTAAAGAAAGGCCCCATTTAACTCAGTGGACTCCAGCTGTGTGATAGCTTTAAAGATGGAAAAAGCCCTAAAACCAAGGGATGAAGAAAACAAGATCAGGTAAGCCTTAGTCGTGGGCAGCAGAGGGCCATAAACAGTCTCCTTAGATTGAATTTTTCAGTGTTCTCTTGAAGGAGTTTTTGGGACAAGATAGGTAACACCTTGATTACGTTGAAATTGAATAGTTCAATATAATTAAAGGAACAGAGTAAAAAATATTAATGATGAATGTCACAAATGAAAACTTGACAGGTAAAACGAAGGTCCAAAGACAATTCCTGGACCGCAATGGCTAAGTTGTCAAAGGACAGAAGCAGAATTTTCAAAAGAACAAATTTATTAGTCATGTTGAAACTCCCCTGGCCAAAGAGATGCAAAGTGAAACAACATAAAGGTTGCACTTCACACCTGTCAAAATTAGCAAAACAAAATCATTTAAAGCAATAAAATTGGTGGGATTGAAGAAAAAGAGGAGATACCCATTCCGTCACCCAGATTTCCAACCACAGTCATCCTTGACTTGCAGCTTTCTCTGCTCCCTGTTCATCTCCATTTATGCCCATCTTGCTGATTGTGTGCCTTTGGTCTCATTTCTGCTCCTGTGGCTCCCACTGAGGGTCATATTCTTATTACCTCTCACCTGGCTAATAGTCTCCCATTGGCCTTTCTTCCTGCCTTGGGTTGCTCCCTTCTCCATTCCTTTCCATTCTCTGCCTAGCTGCCTAAGTGATTCCTAAAGCACATCCCCAGTTCTTTCTTCTAAGATTCAATATAAAGTCCTATGATTTTTGTCTCCCAATCTGCCTCCAACCTCCCTCTCTGGCTTAATTGCACATCTCTCTCCACACACTCTCATCCCAGCCAAACTGACCTCCCTGGTCTTCCCCATACAGGATACTCTCCCTCCTGTCTCTGCTCCTTTGCTGCCCCTGTACCTCCTGACCTAAACCTTAGAATCCCTGCCTTCCAAGCGCAACTCAAATGCCACCTCCTGTAGCAAAAGCCAACCTCCATTTCCTCAACTGCTAGGGCCCCTCCCCAGCTTTTCAAAAACAATATCGATTTTGTATAACCCTTTCTGTGTACAAATTTGCCCTTTTCCCCAGTAGAATGATCCAAGTTCTAGAGCTTAAAGGGACCCAAAGTCCTACCCTCTTTATTTTACACAGGAGGAAAGTGAGGCCTGAGGAGGGGGAGTTGTCTAAGGTCACTCAATCTAGAGTTGGAAGGAACCTCAGAAGCCAGCTAGTCCAACTCCCTCACTTTTACAAAGGAGGAAACTGAGGCCCAGGGAGAGAAAGGGACTTGTGTAAGGCTATGGGTAGTAGGTATCAGAGGTGGCATTCGAACCCAGATCCTCAGACTCTAGAGTTAATGCTTTTGCGTACCACCCTGCTTACCCCTACTTGGCGGTAAGGATTGTTTCACTTTTGTCTTCATACTCCAGTCCCTAACCCATTGCCTGGGATGAATCATTGCTGGTGGAATGGCAAACTCAGAAAATCTTTTTAGAAACAATCTGGAAGTATGCAACAAAAGTTGCAAAAACAGTAATTCCCTTTAACCTTATAATAATTTAATGTCTTTTTACCTTATCAGTCCATTGTTGAGAAGATACCCTTAACATGTCATTTTTAAAGTGATTGGGCTAAAGATTTTTCCTAGCAGTAACATAGGTAATTGCAAAAAGCTAGCCCGAGTTTGTCCAACAACAGGGTGGGGAGTGAATGGTTAAATAAGTTGTATGTTAAGGTATAGGGGTGCAATGAATAGAGCACCAGCCCTGGAGTCAGGAGGACCTGTGTTCAAATCTAACCTCAGACACTTGACACACTAGCCATGTGACCTTGGGCAAGTCACTTAACCCCAATTGCCCTCCAAAAAGCAAAAAAAAAAAAGTATAATGACTATATAACTACTAGAAAACAAGTGATGAAGAATCAGAGACAAAAATGAAACTGCACCTGCCCTCAAAAAGCTTACATTCTATTGGGGAAGACATGAACATATATATGTAATGCAAATAGAATAATGCAGTGGGCAGCTAGAAGGTACAATGGATAGAGCACTGGGCCTGGAGTCTGGAGGACCTGAGTTCTAATCCAGCCTCAGACACTTACAATCTATGTGACCCTTCACCCTGTTTGCCTCAGTTTCCTCATCTATAAAATGAGCTGAAGAAGGAAATGGCAAACCACTCCAGTATCTTGGCCAAGAAAACTCCAAATGGGGTCACTAGTCAGACAAATGGAAAAACAATTCCATAGGCATTCTTTCCAGCCAGTCTCCATATCTATCCCCCATCCAGACCCAAGCATGCTGTTGCTCTAATCATCTTCCTACTGAAGCCTCAACCTCCCACTGGGGCCCTGTACTCCTGATTGGTGAGAGTTTCCATGTCATAAAGCTTTCAATGGTATTTTTCATTCCTTCCTTCCTCCGTTCAATCATCATGGTGCCTTTCCCATAGTATCTTTCTAACACACTGGTCTGTTTAGGTCACTTAACTGCTTCTGATACTTTCTGATAGCTCCCCACCATGTCCCAAATAAAAGCATGCAGCAAAACACGGCTAATACAGAAATGTGTTTTGTAGAACTTCATATGTATAGTCGATATATTTCTTGCCTTCTCCAGGGGTAGGAGAGGGGAGTTTGAAATTCCAAATTTAAAAAAATGAATGTGAAAATTTATTTTACATGTATTTGGAAGATATTTAACAAAATGAATTTAAAAAAAACTTTATGGCAGAGCATGAAAGTCCCCTCTAATCTGGCCCAGTTTACCTCTTAGCTAGTATCTTATTGCAAGTGACTTCCCCTTTCTTGTCCTAAGTTAAGGCCTACTTTCTCACCTTTGTGTCTTTACTCAGTCCATCACTAATCTTATTTTTTTTCTGAGGTGGGAATGCAGGGCAGTTGAGGTTAAGTGACTTCCCCAAGGTCACACGGTTAGCAAGTGTTAAGTGTCTGAGGCCGTATTTGATCTCAGGTCTTCCTGGCTTCAGGGTCCCGTGCTCTATTCACTGCGCCACCTAACCAGTCTGTCACCAATCTTTCAAAACCTTTCCTACTGTTCAAAGTCCAATTCAGGGTCACCTCTTCCATGAAGCCTTCCCTACATAAGGGAGGAAGGAAACAAGGATTTATGAAACACCTACTATGTGCCAAGCACTTTACAAATGGTATTTCACTGGATCCTCACAACCTTGGAACATAGGTGCTATTATTATCCTCATTTACAGATGAGGGAATGAAGCAAAGGCTCATAAGTGACTTATCCAGGGTCACATAGCTAGTAAATGTCTGAGGTAGGATTTGAATTCAGGTCAATGGCAGACCACTGTACTATTTTTGCCAAGCAAACCCCAAATGGGATCATGAAGAGTCAGACTTGACTGAATAACAGAACTTCAGTTTCCAACATTGGGCATTTTGTGCATTATGGCGCCACCTGGTGGTCCACATAAAGCAAAGAGTGCTCTCCCTCAAAACTTCCCCAACTCTTTCTGTTTCCCTTCCACATTCATCTTGTGTCCTAATTTGTATGTCCTTGTCTTACCCTCCCTACTAAACTAAGCTCTCTGAATGCAGGGCCTGTCTCTGACTTCAAATCTGCACTAGCACTGCCCTCAATATGTGTTTCACCAATTCATTGTGCTAGAGAGTATCCCATAGCACATTATGTGCTTCCAAAGTGCCTGCAGTCTATTGTTGAATTGAATTGAAGCAAGCAGAATTCCTTATACTTTATCCTTTGCTGCTGGAGATTCCAAATGGAGGTTTACCCACTGGACATTAAACTTTCTCAGCATCTCTGGGCACTGGCCACCTTGACAAAGTTAATGCCAGCTTTGAGCCAGGTTTTAGCCATCAGGGCTGCTCACCAGCCTGACCAATGGCCTGAACATGAGGTCCAGAGTCACTGTTACACTTAACAACTAATTTTTTTTTACTTTGATCAGTACACTCTCCATTTAAACACAGTTATTTAAGGCAGGTGATCAAATCAGTTTCTTGAATATCAGATGATGAAGCTGCTATTTAACCATCCAATTCATTTAGGACTCATCAGATGATAGAACCATAGTGGTGGCTAGGTGGCACAGTGAATAGAGCACCAGCCCTGAAATCAGGAGGATCTGAGTTCAAATCTGACCTCGGACACTTAACACAAAAACTAGCCGGGGAACCTTGGGCAAATAACTTGACCCCAACTGCCCTCCAAAAAGCAAAAAAAAAGTGATTGAGCCATAGCTGGAAGAAACCTTTAGGGAGATCATCTAGTCCAATCTCCTTATTTTATAGGTAAGGTAACTTGAGAGAGGGAAGTGACTTGCCCAAGGTCACATGTAATAAGTGGCAAAGCCAGGATTGGAACCCAGGTCCTCTGATTCCAGTAATCCTTCCACCTACACCACACTGCCTTTCATTTCTGTTCTAAACAAAAGCTTGGAGCCAGTCATAAGGGAACCTCGGAGTATAATCCTCCCCTTTTGCATGAGGGGAAACTGAGGCCCAAAGAGGGAAAAGGATTTGCCCAAGGGAATCTCTGCTGTTAGTACAAATGCTAGCAATGACTTGCAAACTCCCTAGAAACTAACTTTCTGATCCCTAACATTTGCTTTGTAGTCGATTCAAATCAATAGCCAAGCAGCTATTTATTAAGCAAAACAGGCATCATGGTGTAGTGCAGTGATGTCAAACTCAAATAGTAATGAGGGCCACTACAGGCCACATGTTGATTTAGAAAAACCACATGTTAACATTGTCTATGTTTTATTGTGTTTTTACTTATTTTGTTAAATATTTCCCAACTACATTTTAATCTGGTTCAAGAGTGTGTATTTGACAGCTCTTGGTATGGATAGAGTCAGGAAGACCTGGATTCAAGTCCCACCCCTTGCACACATTAGCTCTGGGCCCCTGGCAAGGCATAATCCCTCGATGCACATCTAGGCAAGTCTTCAAGGTTATAAATGTCAAAGAAGCACCCCTTGCATTGGTGAAAGAAGTTTCCTCTCCTGGAAGTTCCCTATGCCAAGCAAATCACAGGCCCAGTCCCTACCCCTTAATGAAGCAAGGCATTGTGCTGAAAACAGAACACTTCACAGAAAGGTCCTTGAGACCAGGAACGATTAGTCTCCCTAGTACGTCCCACATTGCTCGAAGTTAAATGTTGTTGTCCAACTCTTCGTGACCCCATGTGAGGTTTTCTTGGTAAAGATACTGGAATGGTTTGCCATTTCCTTCTCCAGCTCATTTGGAGAGGGAAACTGAGGCAAACACTGACTTACCCAGGATTACACAGCTAGTAAGTATCTGAGGCTGGATTTGAACTCAGGTCCTCCTGACTCCAGGGCAAGTGCTCTATCCACTGCAGGACTGCCCTGTGGTGTTAAAATAGAAGGTCCTAAACATTTATTGATTGATTAGACTATATGTTCCCTGAGGGCAGGAACTGTTTCACTTTTGCCTTTGTATACCCAGCCCTTAGCGCACAACTTTTGCTTAACAAATGTATTGGTTGATGGAACCCTTAGAGAGCCTCTAGTCTAATCCTTTATCTTAGATATGAGAAAAGTGAGACCCACAGGGGAGAGGGTTTGGGGGTGGAGGCAGGGGAATGTGACAGCATAGAACAGTAAGGAACGGGAGGTGGACTTGCCTAAGATCACCCCCAGACTCCTCTAAATGCATGTAAAAAAAAAAAGACTAAAATTCTAGAGCAGCAGAAATCACAAAAAGACAGAGTGGAACAAATTTCCAGCCTGGAAGGCCAGTAGGAAAGGTCTGTTGCACCAGTGTGAGGGAAGAGCACAGTCCAGGGCAAAATGTGCCAGCACAGACCTGACCTGGGCAAACCCAGATCAGGCCTCAAGGCAATTGAATCAGTGGCAGCACTGGTGGTTTCCAGACCTCTGGGCCCACAGATGCCAAGGAAAACTTAGAAGGTCAGGAGGAAGGATCTGTCAGACTTGGGTGAGACAGGAGTGCAGCCCAGCATGGTCCAGGCCCCAGCAATCCAGAGCAGGCCTTGGGATCACTGGATTAGCAGTGGCACTGGCTGCTTCAGGAGCTCTCAGCCCACAGACAGTGAGGGGGTCGAACAAGCGGGTGGAATATTACAGAGGTCTCTTCGCTAGCACTGAGGCAGCACTCTGTTGTTTGCCCATACTTGGATCCTGGTCCCAGGCTTCGGTGGCAGTGCCAGGGTGGAGACGAGCACTAGCACACCAGAGCTTGTGGCCACCATGGAGGCAGGACCCTCCTCACAATCCCAAGGCAGAAAAGAGTGTTTGTGGTCTCTCACAGACCAGAGCATAGGCCAGGGGAGTAGTAAACGCTTCTCCTTAGAGGCAAAGAATTAGAAATTGAGGGGATGCCCATCAAGTGGGGAATGGCTGAAAAAGTTGTAGTATGTGATTATGGTGATTACAATGGAATACTATTTGTACTATAAGAAATGATAAGCCTGATGCTTTCAGAAAAACCTGGGAAGACTTACATGAACTGATGCAAAGTGAAGTGTTCTGTGTACAAAATAACAGCATCATTATAAGATGATCTGTTCTCAGCAATACAATGATCCAAGACAGCTCTGAAGTACTTTGGATGAAAAACACTATTGGTCCCCAGAGAAAGAACTGATGGTGTCTGAATACAGATTGAAGCATACTCTTAAAAATTTTATTTTTCTTGTTTTTTTTCTGTTTTCTTTCATAACATGACTATTATGGATATGTTTTACATGACTACACATGTGTAACCTATATTGAATTGCTTGCCTTCTCAATGGGAAAGAGAGAATTTGGAACTCAAAGTTTTAAAAACAAATCATAAGGAAGTTCAGGGTGGGTGAACAGAGCCTGCTTAGGAAAGAAGGTTGTGCCAGCCCTGTGTGAGGCCCTCTAGGGTTACCTAGAAACAAATGCTGGAGTCCCAAGTATTTCCTGGGAGGCCCATGAAAAGACTAGGCAGTCTTTAGGGGTTTGCAGCCTACTTGGAGTTCATAAATGTGACTGGAAAAGTTTCAACTGAATTAAAACAAGTATTAGTTGATTCCTACTGTGTACCCAGCATTGTACTGGAGAAATATGGAAGTATTGTACTTGGAAAAAAAATGTTTAATCTGTCAGGAGGGATAAGGGATTCCTTTTCCTTCTTTCTAATTTTTCTTGAGTCATTTTTTCAGTCTTGTCTGATTCTTCATAACCCCATTTGGAGCTTGCTTGGCAGAGATACTGGAGTAATTTGCCATTTCCTTCTCCGGCTCATTTTACAGATGAGGAAACTGAGGCACACAGGGTGATGTGACTTGCCCAGGGTCACACAGCTAGTAAGAATCAAGTGTCTGAGGCCATATTTGAACTCGGGTCCTCCTGACTCCAGGGCTGGTGCTTCATTCACTGCACCACCTAGATGCCCTGAGCAAAATGCCTCTTTGTGGTGTGGGAGGGTAACCTGAGTAAACTCTGGGAAATCTTGCCAGCTGTCAAGGCTTCAGGCATGGGTTTGATGGCAGGCTACATCTTTCATCCAAGGACTAGCCTAAGACCTTACCTGGCCAGTCACCAGTCAACAGGTCTACATACCACACAGAGAAATTCCAATCTGTGCCATTGGGAGCATTCCCAGCCACCAAAGAACACAGATTTTTGGAAAAGCTGGTAAGAGTTGGTATTTACATTATGCTTTGCTTCTAAAACACTTTCTTAGATTTTCTTGCCATTATCATTTTCATTTTACAGGCAAGGAAACCAGAGAGGTTGTGAGTGTTCAAGGGCCAAGGACCAAGTCCTTGGGCTCTTTCCTCCCCCTCATGCCATCTCTCCCACTTTCAAGGCCCAGAAATGAAGCAGACACAGCTGGGTTCTCATAAATCATTTAATGATGTCACCCTACAAAACATTTGCACAATAGATCCCCTAGTGAAGGCCCCACCTCACTCAGGGAGCTTCAGAAACAGAAATAGCCAAGGCTACAAGTCTAATTACTGCAAAAGAATGACCTGAGAGGCCCCATTCCAAGCAGGGTCCAAAGGCTACAAAACTTGAGAGAACAAAACACTTTTACGAAAACAATGACAACAACAGCAACTTAAGTTCCAAAAGGTAGGTGAAGGAAGGGCTGGAGGGAGTCGCTGAAGGCCAGTCCAGCGGGGTCAACGCTGTTCGCTTGTCCTGCAGGTTATGAAATACTGGGAGTGCCGCTGCAAAGACAGCGCCGTCTGCGGCTGTTGAGTGCCCTGTAGAGCCCTGCTTCTGGGATGGGCAGGGAAGGACTTGGCATTGCTTGCTCTCATATTCAGTAAAGGAAAGCGAGGTGCGGGGACACGCATTTTCCAAAAAGCTTGGTCTGTGATGACCCTAGCTGAGCCAGGAGCTACATGCCTGTGTGTGGGACTATGTCACTGCCAAGAAGAACAAATAAGGAGTGGGTATTTTCTTCCTGTCTGGGGCCTGCAGCTTCAGAGCATGCAGCTGGCAAGGAGCTATGTCCCGACCCACCGTGACCAGGCTTACTCTCCTGGTTGACCCAGCACCATCCTGCCTTCTGGTTTTGCGGCCCACACAGGATTTGGTTTGGGCCACAAATCTACCAGTAATTCTCTGGAGGGGAAAGTCCCTCTGCCCATTCAGCTTAGCACCCACTCTGAAATTTAGAAGACTTAGAGCATGGCTTGGGTCACAGAGAAGTGGTAAAGCCTGGGTTTGAACCCAGGTCCTCTGACTCCCAATCTAGCTCCCTTCCCACTGTACACTCTACCTCTCAGGGATCATTATTCTGATTTGGTTTTCCCCAAACCAACTTTACAATCTTGGAGCAGAGAGAGAAGTGACTGACCCAGGGTCTCACAGCCATCATATATCAGAAGTGGCGCTTGTGTCCAGGTCAACCTAACAGTAACCACTATGCAACACTAACATCCCTTCACCTCTTTTAAGAAAAAGCAATCTGAAAATCTCCAACTCATAAAGGAAAACACAAGCCCATCTTGTGAAACTGAAGGGGGTGGGAGGAGGGGCTGGGGAAAAGAAGCCCTGAGTGAGCGAGCCAGCTCACTTCCAGTGCAGGGCTGACCACAGATCACCCTAATCATGGGGAAGGGTCCCAGTTTATCAATCCCAGGATTATCAACCATCAGAGGTAAGCAAAACCCTGATTTTGGCTATAACAAACGGAATTCAATTATCTGGTCCAAGTTCCCAGTTCCACTGAGGTCCCTGGCCCACCCAGCTGCAGAGGGCATGGGGTGGGGAAGGGGATATCATTGGTGACCTTTGTGAACTTGCTCATTCCTCCCTGTGCAAAGGATCGCACACTGCCCCAGCTCAGCTGTGAGCTCCTCACACACCACCAACTCCGGCCAACCATACCTGGGGCTTTTGGCCTTGGTGCTGACTGGTCAGAAGGAAGCAGCCTCCCTTCCCACCTGTACACACTTTCCCCACATATCGATGAACAAGGACCATCAAATGGCACGTGTGAACTCAGACACAAGGGTTCGAGAGTTATCTTGGCACTGTCAGGAAAGCTGGGGGAGATACGAGGAGCATGGAGAACCATCCAAGACCTCAACTGCCTGCAGGAACAATGGGTGCTCACCCAGAATGCATATTTATGCAAAAAAAGTGCTGTCTCTACCTAGAAGGCTGAGCTTAGACACATGCAAGCTTTTCCTCCATTACTGCTTTCTCTTTCATTAATACCCACAATGGTAAACACACTAGAATTATGATAGGCTATAGAGAATGTCCTGAAGGACAGATAGTCAGGAGAAACTCCTTCAAGGGTCTTCCCCCTTTGCTAACTAAATTATTTTGGTTTGAATGGGGAGCCACAGAATGTTCAATCACAACCTTCTTTCCTGAGATACATCTGCAGCCGAGTTGACCACACCCAAGCAATGGATGTTACCTTCCCCTGCAGCTCATGCCAACCATGGTCTCGAGCCAGGGAGTGTGTGGATGGTACAAAACAAGCCAACACTCCCAAGAAACCACTCAACACCAAGTGGGCCAATGATGAGGGATATGGTCCCAGAAAACACGACCGGGAAGTGCTCCACCTTGAAAAATTCCTGGACACCCGAGTGGGCATCCTACAAAATCATCAGGGCTCTTCATGCTGGCCAAATTATGGATAATAATAGCACTTTCCCTATATTATCCCATCCTAGCCTCCCAACGACTTTGGCAAGTAGGTGCTATTAGAATTCCATTTTAGAAATAAGGAAACAGAGATGAAATGACTTGCCCAGGGTCTCCTATAACTAATACATATCTGAGGCAGGATTGAAACCCAGTTCTTCAAACTGTCTGCTGGGCCACGTGATGTGCCAGCCTCTCACATAATCAAGGTTTCTGGGGCCACTTTTCCTTGAAATATTCACTTGTTTAAAGCTCCAAGGCTTCTGGAATCCCAGCATTCTTTGTGCTCTTCAGATTCTGTGGCACAATAGCTAATTGACTAGCTTATTTACAGTCAGCATTTACATGGAGGTCTCTATCTTGATGGCAATGGGAGGGGCGAGGGGCTTTCCCAGTCTATGACACTTGGAGGCCACTGATGGCAACCTCCTCCCCACCCCTCATTTTTCAAAGGAGGAAATAGGCCCAAGAACAGGAAATGACTTGCCCAGGGTCCCACAAAAGGACCATAAAATCAGAGATTTAGAATAATAAGGGAACTCAAAAGCATTCTAGTTCAATCCCTTAATTTTACAGAGAATAACTGAATCCTAGAGGAATGATTTACCTAGGGTCATACTGCTCCCTAAACCACCCCCCCAAAAAAAAACCTAACTGTATCCTCTCATCCTCCCTGTGCCCTCCCACTCCCAGTCCCTTCCCCCCCACCCCCCAAAGGGCCTACTTTGGGATTTTGGGAACTTCCCCTTCCCCGATCCCCTGGGCTCACTGCTGGTACAGAGATGAGGTATGGGCCCATGGTGGGGGCTGTGCTAACAGAAGAGGACAGGCTTGGGGGTCCCTGGCAGTGGAAACATGTTTTCCTGGTTTTGCTGCTATAGCACCTTCCTTCCTCATGAAGAGAAGATCAGCTGCCACCCCCCCCCCCAGGTAAGGCCACCAGGAGGGGGGGAAAGAGAAATGGGCCCAGGGGGGCATGGCTTCAGGCTCTGTGAGCAGCCTAAGCCATGAGGGAGGGCAGGGGGACAGGAAGAGAAAGAAACACAATACACACAATGCCCCCTTCCTGATGTCATCAAGAAAGGAGCTTTCTCCAAGTGGGGAGAGCAAACTCTTCAGTCAATTTTCTTGGTTGGAAGGTGGAGCAAATCCAGCAGGTACTTGAACATGGGCCTGGCAGTGGAGGCAAGCAGAATGATCAGCTTGCCATGGGTCATGGTCATGAGGGTCTGGTGGCCTGAGGCCCAGATCCGGTACCAGGGGCCATAGAATGGATCAGAAATAGCTGGGCATAGCATGTTGTTCAGATTTACTTCAGTGGCCTGTGGGAACAAAAGAGGGACAATGGGTACTCACCTATGGGGGCCTCAGGCCCAAGCACTCACTCAAAGCCAGGGAGCCAGAGAGCTTTGCTCAAGCAATGTCAGGTTGGATCCCAAAGTTCTGTAATGTGCAGCTGACTTTACATTCATAACTCATTCTTTCTGCCCTGATTGGATAGATAGGATATCTAATCTCCCCAAGGACAGGAAAAAGTCATGAGAGGTTTTACTGACTTCTTTTGGAGGGGAGCACCACAATCATTTCTCAATTTATCCCTTCCCTTCTACTCCACCCAACCTACTCTCATAACAAAGGAAAACACTGAAACAAAACTATTTAATAAACAACCATAGTATATACAATAGTCTGCATCCAAAGTCCCCCACTTCTATTATGATTTTTTAATTTTCATTATTTATTTATATTTATTTATTTAGCTTTTTGGAGGGCAATTGGGGTTAAGTGACTTGCCTAAAGTCACAGGGCTAGTGTATTAAGTGTCTGAAGCCACATTTGAACTCAGGTCCTCCTGATTCTAGGGCTGGTGCTCTATTCACTGCAATACCTAGCCACCCCCCACTTCTATTATTATTAAGAGGAAGACAGTGTGCTTGTCTATCAGTTGTCCAGGATCAAGATGAGTCATTGGAATCAGTTTAATCGTGTATGCCTGATAATGTTGCTTTCATTTACATCAGTGTAGTTAGTGTGTGTACTGTGTTATTACTTCTGATTTTTTATTCCACCTCCATTCATACAAATCCTCCCATGTTTTTCTGAATTCCTCTTATTCATTGGTTCTTACCACACTACAGTGTTCTAATATGTTTCCAGGCCACAGTTTGTTTTGCCATTCCCTAGTGCAGGGCTGGGGAACCTTTGGCCTCGAGGCCACATATGGCCTTTTAGGCCCTCAATTTCAGCCCTCTGATGATTCCAAAGGGCTGCACTTGAGGACCTAAAGTGCAAGGATTTGTTCTGTGAAATTTGGATTCAGTCAAAGGGTCACACTTGAGGACCTAGAGGGCCACATGTGGTCTCAAGGCCACCGGTTCTCCACCCCTGCCCTAGTGGATAGGCATCCACTTTGTTCTTAGTCTTTTGCTACTGCTGAAAAGGCTGCTATGTGAGAAATAGCTTGGTGGTACAGTGAATAGAGCAATGGACCTGGAGTTGGGAAGACCAGGGTTCAAATCCTACCTCAGATACTTACTGGTTGTGTGACCCTGGACAAGTCACTTCACCTCTACCTGCCTCAGTTCCCCACCTGTAAAATGGGGATAATAACAGCCCCTCCCTCCCACAGTCGGGCTGTTGTGAGGATCAAATGAGAGAATATAAAGTAAAAACACTACACAAATCTCAACAGACTACGGAAATGTTAACTATTATTATTATCGTTTCTGTCTTTGACCTCCTTGGGGCCATAGGCCAAATAAATAACATTTGTATTGCCTGTTTGAGTTTGCTTTCCATACATTACCTCATTTGGACCAATTGACAACCCTGGGAGCTATGTACCATGGGTAGTATTGCCTTTCACAGATGAAGAAACTGAGGCAGAAGAGATTAAGTGACTTGTCCAGGGTCAAGCAGCTACTGTCTAAGGTGGGATTTAAGCCCACCTGTGGATTTTTGCAGTTCTTCTGCCCTGAACTTCATAATGCATAGCATGCTTATTATGTTTTTCATTTTTTTAGTGAATAAAAACCTATTTCTCTTCTTTTCACCAACCCCAACACACACACACACACAAATACAGCAGAATCAAATCAAATTTCCATATTGACAATGTCCAAAAAATATATGCCTGATTCTGCATCCTGTGTCTATCACCTCTGTCAGGAAGTGAGTAATATACTTCATCATAAGTCCTCTGGAATCAGGATTGGTAATTGCATTGATCATAGTTATTAAGTCTTTGAAATTGTTTGCTGCCTTTTCTCCTCACCCTGTCCCATTGGTAATCGATTCCTAAAGCCTCCATTTTGAGAAAGGACCCAGACAAGTCCATCTTCCATTCTCTAGATACCATCTGCAGGTCTCCTTCCCATATCTCTTCAGCTCCCTCCATTAGTGCTTAGTTTGGTACCTTGCTAAATCCTTCTTGACTTGATGTGACTTCCCTAACTCCAGATCCACTGGGCCAAGGACTGTGGATAAGTGAGTGACTTGAAAACTAATCATGAATTAAGACTTCTGAACCCTCTGGAGGGGCCAGCATTAATTAGTTGGCTTCTCAGACTTGAACAAGGCCTTACACATGAAGTCCTGGGAAAAAAGGAGTACAGTGCTTTGAGAGGAACCATCATTTGGGGGTAAAGGACATTGGGACACTCACCAGACCCAGGAACTGTAAGATGCTGAAATGATAGAAGAACATTAGGCCAGTTGCCAGGAGGGCCCACCAAAAATTGGAGAGTGGCTCGGGAGTGTAGACACCTGTATGAGAAATGAATCTGGTGAGACCAATCCAAGGAAGACTTTTGCAGCTCAGTGGCGAATGGAACCAACCCTATGTGGCCCATTTGAGAGGTGCATTCCTGCTGCCTTATGAGTCAAGTCACTGCCCCTCTGTCTGCCTCAGATTCCTCACCTGTAAAATGGGGATCATAAGAGTACCCATCTCCCAGGTTGTTGTAAGGATCAGATATTTGTAAAGCACTTAGCACAGCACCTGGAACATAGTAGGCACTATGTGACTGGTAGCTGGTATTGTTATCATCATCATCATTATTATTATTGCTTCTTTTGGAGGGGGGAGGGCAGGGCAATTGGGGTTAAGTGACTTGCCCAAGGTCACATGGCTAGTAAGTGTTAAGTGTCTGAGGCCGGATTTGAACTCAAGTCCTCCTGACTCCAGGGCTGGTGCTCTATTCACTCCAGCGCCACCTAGCGGCCCCTAGAGGGGATTTTTTTTTACACATATGTCAAGGGTGATGGGACCTCTGGACTAGTAGCTGGAGCATCCCGCCATGCAGTGGGTTGGAACCAATGACCATATTTTATATAATCATAACTAAATAGTGTGATGCACCACTTCAGAGGAATTTACTGTACTCACTGGGGCCTGGCTGTACTGTCACCTCCCTCTAATCAACCCCATTTTCACTCCAAAAAAAAAGTAGGGCAACCTCACACCTGCAGACCTGAGTTCCTGTTCCAGCTCCAACAAAATGGATCCCAAATTTAGATGCCCTGTTACTGGGATCCTGGGTGCTGGTACTGGAAGTGGGGGGAGAAGCTGATTCTGGGGTGGAAGAGATGGGAACCATCTTTACTCTAGTGAGGGAGGATCCATTTTTTCCACCATCCCCGGCAGGAAGTAGGTAGATCAAAAGATGATTGACCTTGAAATCAGAGGATATGAGTTCAAATCCCACTTGATGGAGGGGAAGGTGGCAGAGAGGGTCCATTCCTGCCTAAAGTGGATGGGAGAAGAGAGGAAATTCTGGGCAAAGTGTGACATGCTCTTAAAATTGGGGGAGAAAAAAATATAGAAGGGAAATGAAAGATTCTGGATCCCAGCTAAGCCTTAAGTGCCAAGGAAAAACTATTTGATGAAAGCAGATACTTTATTTTTCTTTTCTTTTTTTTTTAAAGCAATTGGGGTTAAATAACTTTCTCAAGGTTACATGGCCAGTTATTTTTGTGTGGGTGCCGAGTATCTGAGGCCGGAACCAATCCCGGGTCTCCCAGCACTGAGGCCAGTGCTCTTACTCACTGCGCCACCTGGCTGCCCTGATACTTTATTTTTCTATTATGAACTGATAACCAAAAAGTATTAAAAATAATGCAACTGAAATTACAAAAAAAAAGGAATGAAAAAAGGGGCTTTCTCTTATGTACAGGTTGTTTTTCTTTGAAGAACAGTCAGTGTTTAATGATACAATTCTGTCACATTAAGGTTTTGTTTCCACTATTTACATTTGAGAGATATAGGCACTGAACCTGTGAATTCACTGGTCTAGAACAGGGGTGGGGAACCTGCCTCAAGACCACATGTGGTCCTCTAGGTCCTCAAGTACCTCAAGTACTTTGACTTCTGTGAGGGTTGGATTCAGTCAAGGGGTTTGGATATAAGGAAATTCATTCTGTAAAGCCTGGATTCCATCAAAGGGCCACACTTAAGGACCTAGAGGGCTGCATGTGGCCTTGAGGCCACAGGTTCCCCACTCCTGGTCTAGAGGACTCTAGAGGGAAGAGGAAACTCCTCATACCAGCAGAGGGCAGCATTTTCTCTATAATTAGAGCTTTAGGGTAGGGATCTTAACTGAGGGTCAGGAAGTTTTTAAAAGAAATACTTTGACAACTCTGTTTCAATATAATTGGTCTTCTTTGTAATCTTAGGTATTTTTTTAAGCATTTAAAAATGTAATTCTGATAAGGGGTCCTTAGACATTCCCAGGTGGCCAAAAGGAATCCATGACACCCAAAAGGGTGAGAGAATTCCTGGTTCAATGACCTGTTCAGTGTTCCTTATACCCAGCCAGTAAGTGTCAGAAGTGAGGCATGACCCAGGATCTTGTTGACCTGGGTACTATCTCCCAATAAATTGCTTCTTTTTCTATGCTTGGAGAATCCCAATAGGGTCAGGAGCTCCATATCCTAACAAATGCCTAATAAAAGACATGTTGGGGCTTTGGGCTGAAGTGGAGTACCCTAGGGGCGGCTAGGTGGTGAAGTGAATATAGCACTGGCCCTGGAGTCAGGAGGACCTGAGTTCAAATCCTGTCTCAGAGACTTGACACACTTACTAGCCATGTGACCTTGGGCAAGTCACTTAACCCCAATTGCCCTGCCCTCCCCCCACCAAAAAGCCAAAAAAAAAAAAAAAACCTAAACCAAACAAACAAACAACAACAATAAAAAGAAAACGAAGTGGAGCGCCCTGGAAACCAATGGGATCAAACTGAAGTCATACAGAAGAAACCACTGTGGGCCACTGATTGACTTAGCTTTAAGAAGTAATAGTATCGGGGCAGCCAGGTAGCACAGTGAGTAAGAGCACAGGCTCCAGTGTCGGGATGACCTGGGGATCAAATCCGGGCTCAGATACTTAGCACCCACCCAGAAACACCTGGCCGTGTAACCTTGAGCAAGTTACTTAACGCCAATTGCTTTAAAAAAAAAAAAGAGAAGTAATAGTATCAAGGGTAGCTAGGTGGCGCAGTGAGTAGAGCACTGGCCCTGGAGTCAGGAGGACCTGAGTTCAAATCTGACCTCAGACACTTAACACAAAAACTAGTTGTGTGACCTTGGGCAAATCACTTAACCCCAATTGCCCTCCAAAAAGCAACAACAAAAAGAGAAATAATAGTATCCTATGTTTTCTTGTATTTTTTATTTATTTTGTTAAATATTTCCCAATTACATATTAAGCTGGTTCAAGCTGCCCTACAGACAACACCAAACCTTCTTCTCCCTTTCCCCTCCAATTTTCTTGGTTACTGCAAAAGGAAGGAATTAGTAGGGTTTATAGCAAAATTCCCTTCCTTCACCTAGATTCCATGGTATAAGTGTCTCATTCAAGAGCCAGCCTGGGGGGGGGGGGGGCGCGGAGCCAAGATGGCGGAGTAGAAGCAGGACCTTCCCGCTGCTCAGGCTTCCACCCTCCCCAATCCATGTAAAAGAGGACTCTAAACAAACTTTAGAGCTGCAGAACCCACAAAATGACACAGAAAAGCTAACCTCCCTCTGAGGACAGCCTGGCAGGATGGCAGGAATCGGCCAGTGCAGTGCTCTGGGAGCCAAGCCCAGCCCAATGCTGAGGCTTTAGCCCCAGGGCGGGCCTGACCATCCACTGGCCTGAGGGACTCCAGATCAGCAGCAGCTGTGGCTGTTTCCAGATTTAACACATAGATGCAAAGGACAAAGTGAGAGGTCAGTACAGTCTGGACTTTGGGACCAGTAGGTGGGAGTGCATGGCTTTTGCCCCCATAGTAAGAAGCCACTGAGATGCACGCACAGCTAGCCAGCTCCACCTGGCAGCTTCATCTCCTGGACCAAGGGGGACCAAGCACCAGTCTGAGGGGTAATCGCTATTGCTTTAACCTTCTTGGATCTGGATTGCAGTCTGGGGTGGAGGTCCTGGGGTGTGTGTCCAGCTTGCCAGGGCGTGTGGAGGCCTCAGAGATGGCACCCATCTAATACCTCCGGAAACTGAAAAAACCCCAGCGTTTGGGACGAAAGCTCCCCTGTCTGGTGGCAGAGTCTTACTGTGGCAAAAATCCCAGGGGTCAAGTGACTGAGGGGAGACATGACCAGGCAAAGGAAACAAAGCAGACAAAAGATTCCAACATTACACTCCTATTTTGGGGACAAAAAGGAGCAAAGCATGGAACAGGAGGAAAACAGTGAAGTCAGAACTCCTACACCAAAAGCTTCAAATGAAAATACAAGCTGGTTACAGGCCATAGAGGACCTTAAGAAGCAGATAAGAGAAGTGGAGGAAAATTGGGAAGAGAAATGAGAACAATGCAAGATAATTACAAAACAAGAGTCAACAGCCTGACTGAGGAAAATAATACCTTAAAAAACAGACTGACTCAAATGGCAAAAGAGGCTCAAAAAAGCAATGACGAGAAGAATACCTTAAAAAGCCAAATTTGCCAGATGGAAAAAGAATATCAAAAGCTCACTGAGAAGAATCATTGCTTCAGAATTAGATTGGAGCAAATGGAAGCTAATGACTTTATGAGAAATCAAGATGCTGTTAAACAGATCCTAACAAATGAAAGAACAGAAGGCAATGTGAACTATCTCATGGGAAAAACCACTGACCTGGAAAACAGATCCAGGAGAGATAATTTAAAAATTATTGGACTACCTGAAAGCCATGACCAAAGTAAGAACCTAGAAATCATCCTCCAGGAAGTTCTCAAAGAAAACTGTCCTGATGTTTTAGTACCAGAGGGCAAAATAGAGGTTGAAAGAATCCACTGATCACCTCCTGAAAAAGATCCCAAAAAGAAAACTCCTAGGAATATTATAGCCATGTTCCAGAATTCCCAGATTAAGGAGAGAATATTACAAGCAGCCAGGAAGAAACAATTTAAATATTGTGGAAACACAATCAGGATAACACAGGATCTTGCAGCTTCTACACTGAGGGATCGAAGGGCTTGGAATATGATATTCCGGAGGTCAAAGGAGCTGGGATTAAAACCAAGAGTCACCTACCCAGCAAAACTGAGTATCATGGTTCAGGGGAAAATATGGTCATTCAGTAGAATAGAGGACTTTCAAGCATTCTTGCTGAAAAAAAAAACAGAGTTGAATAGAAAATTTGACATTCAGATACAAGAGGCAAGAGAAGCAAGATAAGGTAAACAGGGAAAAGAAATCATAAGGAACTTATCAAAGTTGAACTATTAACATTCCTACATGGAAAAACAAAAATTGTAACTTAGGAAACTTTTCTCAGTAGTTGAAGGGATTAGAAATATATATATATATATATGTATATATATACATATACATATATGTCTACATATGAGGGTATATGGGCATATGAATACATATGTGAATGTGTGTATATAAGTTTATAGGTATACATAGATAGGGGCACAGGACCAATTTAACAGGAAGGGATGATACTTAAAAGGTGAAATTAAGAGGTGAGAGGAATATAATGAGAGGATATGGGGAGAGACAGATTGGGGTAAACTATCTCATACAGAAGACGCAAGGGAAGATGGTCACAATGGAGGGGAAGAATAGGAAGGCAAAAGGGAATGGGTCAACCTTATTCCCATTGAATTTGGCTTGAGAAGGGAATGAAATATACACTAAATAGGGTATCTCACCCTCCAGGAGAGTAGGAGGGAAGGAGATGAGAGGGGGGATGATGTGAGGGCAGGCTGGGGGGGAGGGAAGTTGGAAGCACCCACTTTTGAAAAGGGACGGGATCAAAGTAGAGAATAGAACAAGTGGGAGGTGGGATAGGAGGGAGAGAAATATAGTCATTCTTTTACAATATACCTACTATGTTATTGTTTTGCATTAGCCACACATGTACAACCTATACTGAACTGCTTATCTTCCCAGTAAGGGTGGGTGACAAGGAAGGAAGGGAATGAATCTGGAATTGAAAGTTTTAAAAGCAAATATTCAAATATATATGTATATATATGTGTGTGTGTGTGTGTGTGTGTTTATATATACTATTATTAATATCATCTTACATGTAATTGGGAAATAAGATATACAGGCACTGAGGCATAGAGATCCACTGGAAAAGTTGAAAGGGGTATGGGAGAAAATATGGGAGAGAGCAGATTGGAGGAGGGGATATCCTGTGGGACTGCTATTTTGGGGCGGTGGGTACGGGAAAAACAGGGAGAAAATTTATAAACTCAAAATCTGGCGGAAACGAATGACGTAAATCAGAAGTTAATAAAACATTAAAAAAAAAAGCCAGCCTAGGCTAAGGCCTCCTGTGGTGGTTTAAAAGGTTGGGTTTGAGCAGGCACCCATCCTAAAGTATCTTGAAGCCCTGATCATAGTCTCTGAGTCAGAATGAAGCAGAGTTGGCATCCTGAGTTGGGAAAAAGGAGGTTCTGGGAGTATCCAAGAGTGGAACAATCAGTGAGCATCCAGAGATTGTCTGGGGAGGGAGAGGAACAGAGAGTAGGGGGAAGGTGTGGGAAAGGACAGGCCTACCCACATAGTGACAAGAGTTCCAATATGGCCTCAAGGACCAATTTTATTTTAGTGAGGGAGGACCCACTTTTTTTATACCATCACCAGCAAGAAGTAGGCAAGTTAAAGGATGACTGGATCAGAGAAGCTGGGTTCAATTTTCACCTCATATTTCTTATTCATGTGACCATGGATGCGTCACTTCATCCCTTCCTGGGTCTCAGTTTTCCCCTCTGTAAAATGAAGGGGGTTGAGCTAGATGGCGTAGCTGTAGGAGCCTATAAGAAGCTCCATACTAATCCTTCCTTCCCTTTAGTATATCTCTGTGAATTTCTGTACCCATCCTAGCTGGGAAACTAGGTGGTGCTGCAGTGGATAGATTACTGGACCTACAGTCAGGAAGACCTGAGTTCAAATCTATCCTCAGACACTTAGGTGTTGCTGGACAAATCACTTTATTGCCTTCAGTTTCTTCAACTATAAATTGGGGAATCATAATAACAGCTACCTCCCAGGTGTTGTGGAGATCAAATGAGATCATATTTGTGTAAAGTGCTTAGCACAGTGCCTGGAACACAGTAGTAGGTGCTTAATGTATCCCTATTCTCTCCCTTCTTCCTATAGAAAGACTGAGGCCCTGCGAGGAAAAGTCCATGTAGATTATCCACATTTTATTTAATAAATCCAATAAATAATTTAATAATTCACATATTATTTCCAGTGGATTATCCACAAGGGTCACTGGGATTGCTTCAAAAAAACCATTTCTCTTCCTTGGATTATCTCCCCATCAGTTGACCAAGGAATTCCAGCAGGCCACCAATCCAAGAAATAGCGCACTCTACAGTGAAGGAGAAATGAGGTTCTAGGCTTGACTCGTTGAGAACGACCAGGCTCAGGCAGAGCCAGATAAGACTTAAGCTGTAAATGTTCCAGGACCCATGGGAGGGGCAGAAGTGCTGAAACATTAAGTTACTATCAAGGGTTTTCTGGCAGGTCCTTCCCTCAAATATATCCTGTGCTTTCAACCCATCTAACCTGCTTTGCTAATTAGCTTCCCATGCCCTTTGAAAAAGCCCAGTCCTGGTAAGACAGAACCCATGGTATCTCCATCTACCTCATTCTAAAAATAGCTACCCCTTCTCCTGCTAGTCACTGACAAGATGTCAAGGCAGACCGCTGGTCTCCACAGGCCTACTTGGGACACGGTTTGGGTACATAATTGCATAATCAATGTTCTCTGCCAAACATTCTGAAAAGGGTATGTAAGGAAGGATATGGGAGGTTGGGTGGATACCATGACCAGGCCTAAATCCCAAGAGACCAAAGAAAGAGGAAAAGGACCCATATAGACACAAATACATGTAGCAGTTTTTCTGGGAGTGGCAAAGAATTGGAAACTAAAGAGGTTCCCATTGGGGAATGGCTGATCAAATTATGGCATATGAAGGTGATGGAATATTATTGCACCTTAGGAAATGACAAAAGGGATGAATTAAAATGAAATCTAGGAGGACTTGTACAAACTGAGGCAGAGGGAAGTAAGCAGTAACCTAATGACTACAATGTTGTAAAGACAATCCTGAAAGACTTGAGAATCTGATCAAGGCAATGACCAACTATGATGCCACAGGACCAATGAGGAAGCACTGACCACCCACTTCCTGAACAAGAAGAGCCATACTAGTGGCACAGAATGAAATATACATGCTGGACCTAGCCGATGTGGGGGGGGGGGGGAGGACAAAAAAAAGGAAGAAAAGATATTTGAAAAATACTCACTCTCTGGGAGATCTTATCAGCTCCCATGGGTTCAAATATAATCTCTAAGCAGATAACTGACAAATCTATTTATCTTTCTCCTGGAACTCTACTCTTGCTGTCAGCTTGTCCTTGAGATCTCAAAATCACAGTGTCTAAAAGATACACATTCTACAAATCATCTATACCGGTCTCTTTGCTGATACTCACAACACTCCATCTACCATCTCCACACTTTTACCTTGGCTGTGCCTAATGCATGAAATGATCTGCCCCATTCCCTCTACCTCTTAACTTCCCCAGGCTTCCTTCAGTGCTCAGTTCAAAAACCCTCCCATCTAATTCTTCTATGCAACATGATTAATGTGTTTAATAGGAATGTATGTGTAGAGCCCATATCTGATTGCAAGCCATCTTGGGTAGGGAGGGGGAGAAAATTTTAAAACTTATGGAAGTTAATGTTGAAAACTAGAAATAAATAATTTTATAAAAAATAAATTTAAAAACCCCTCCCGTCTCCCCACTCTAGTCCTTTTCTTCTGAGAATGCCTTTTGTGTAGACTAAATGTACATAGTTATTCATATGTTGTTTCCTCATTAGACTGGGAACTCCTTGAAGGCAAGGACTGCTTTTTCTTTTTTTTTTTTTTACCTTTATTTGCTTAGCACAGGACCTGATATAGTAAGCACTTGTTGACTAGATAGTTGACCTCTAATCCACAATCCCCTCATCTGACACAAACTGTGTGACTAAATTGCGGAGAAGACACCCACCTTCATTGGGATAAGGCATTTTCCTCCCCTATATCAATGACATCACAGGTTGGTTCCCTCTGCCACAAAAACAAAAATATCCAGCATTTAATCTCCTAGAAAGCTGTTGTTCAGTCATTTCAATTGTGTCTGGCTCTTTATGTTCTTGGCAAAGATACAGGAGTGGTTTGCCACTTCCTTCTCCAGCTCATTTTACAGATAAGGAAACTGAGGCAAACAGGTTGAAGCATAGGTTCACACAGCTAGTAAGTATCTGAGGCAGGATTCAAACTCATGAGTTTTCCTGATTTCAAGGCCAGCAATTTATCCACTACAGTGCCACCTAGCTGCTCCCCTAGAAAATAAGGAACATAAATTTGCTTGTATAATTGAACCTGGACCTTTACCCAGTCTGTGTGACCCTTACCTTCTACAGAGTGCAGTTTGTGATGACTTAAAATGAGGGATTGGATCCTTCCCTCTTAGACATGCTTGGATCATATGATTCCTACCCCAAGAAACACATAGCCCAACCTGCCTGTGAAGGCTCAGTAGGCTTCCAGCCATCATCACCAAAGGCAAAACACAAGGCTCTCTCCTGCAGAGATAATTATCTTAATAACAGTCATGATGGCAACTTACATGGGGGCTTTATAGTTCCCATCCCTTTCGATTCTCATGGCAGCCCTGTATTTACTATCCAAATTGTACAGATAAGAAATGTGCCTAAGGTCACAGGCTTAACAACTCCCATCAAAGGCTTCTGACTCCTTGGGCAGAACTCCTTCCAATGTACGATCAGTCCCTCACACTGAGGCCATGGGCTGCAGAGAGTGCCTCTGACACTCAACTAGCTTTGTGATGTGAGGCATGCCCCTTCTCCTCCCTGGGCCTCAGTCTCCTCATCTGTAAAATAAGGACCTCTGAGGTCCTTAATCCATGATTACAAATATTTACTAAGCAACTATCATGTGTTAGATGTCCAGGGAGACACCTACTTTCAATATGACACAGTCTTAGCCCTTCTGGAGATCTTGGGGACAAGCCAGACATCCACACAGATACTACACAATATTCCATGATATGACATTGGAGAATGGTGCGAGAGAAAATGCAAGAGGGAAGATCATTACTCATTGGGGTGGGGAGAGGAGGAGGGGGATATATACCAAGGAAAACATAATGTAAGAGGTGGCCTTCTTATCTATTAAAGAATGAGCAGAAAATTCAACAGATACAGAAAGGGAAAGGAAGAAATTCCAGGTATATGGAAAAAAGGCATGGCATTTGCATGGGAGGAAGGGAGGACTGAGCACATCAGTGCCTTTCAAATAATCTGTTTTGGCCATTATATTCAATAAGACCAGAAAGGCAAAGGGGTGTCAAATTTTCAGATTGTTGGTCAATCTGTCAATTTTAGAACTTCTGAGACATTGTCATCTCTACTTCTTGATCACCCCACACAGTTAATCATTCCCCAAATTTCATCAGTTCTGTTGTTATTCAATCTTTTTTCAGTCATGTCCAACTCTTTGTAATTCCATTTGGGGTTTTGTTGGCAAAGATATTGGAGTGGTTTTGTCATTTTCTTCTCCAGTTCATTTTACAGATGAGGTTAACAGGGTGAAGTGATTTGCCCAATATCACACAGCCAGTAACTGCCTGAGACCAGATTTGAATTCAGGAAGATGAGTCTTCTTGGCTTTAAGACCAGTGCTCTATCCACTGTAGTGCCACCTAGCTGCCCTCCTTGGACGTCTTAATGCAGCCATAGATAGCATTCACTTTTTGGCCACCGAACAACAAATGCTACACTGATGACTTTTTTAGAACCTGTAAGACCCCCAGAGCTCTTTCAGACCAGCTGTTGTCTCAGCAGGCCTCCCCACATCATACTTACAAAAATGATTTCTTGAACACACCATAAGACTGTACATTTATCCCTAATGAATTTCATCTTATTAGATTTAACCCAGTGCTCTACCTTGTCTGTCAACCTTCTGGATACTTCCTGTCAACCAGTGTCAGCTCTCACTCTCAGCTTGGTGTGGTCTGGCAATCTGAAGAGTCTACCTTCTATGCCTTTATCCAAGTCACTGATAAAAATGGTAAACAGCTCTGAACAGATCCTTGAGGCACACCACCTCCTGCCTCACCGATATCAAACCATTGATGCTCTTTGTATCTGAGCATCCCATCAGTTCTGAATGCTTCTAATTAAACTCTCATCTTACCCACATCACTCCATCTTTACCACAAGAAGAACAGGGGATCCTTTATCAAATACCAGCTAAAATCTGGGTAAGCTATCTATAGTGCTCCTGATCTACCCATTTAGTAGTCCTGTCAAAAAAGGAAATAAAGCATGCTGGCTCTTTGAAATTTTCCTTTTTGAGATGTTCACAAAGTCTCTACATTATAAGCATTTTCCAGGGATCAAAGTCTTCCCTTCTTTGAAAACAGGGACAATACCCACTCTTCTCCAGCCCTGTAGTACCTCTCCTGTTCTCCAAGGTCTTTCAAAAAGCACAGATACATCTGGCTCAGCAGGTACATCCTGAAGTCTTGGGTACTTGATGATGCAGCTATCATGGTCTGGGTGACTCAAACCTAGCCAGGGCATCTGAAGACTCAGTTTTCTTCCTATTTCCTCAGCAATCTGGGGACCAACTCCCTCTAAGTCCTTTTTGTTCTGCTCTTTGTAGAGAACTAGTAACTGGTCTCAGGCAATTAACTAGCTCCTTGGCAGAGAAAACAGAAGCAAAGTAAGACCTGGGCACTTCAGCTTCCTCTCAGTTGTCATCATTCCATTAACTAGGAGCCATAACTGATGACAGAGATAAGGTAAATTGTTCATCCTTCCCCTTATACAGAGGTGGTCAAGTTGCTCAGTGGATAGAGCCCTGGCTCTAGTGGAGTCAGGAAGACCTGAACTCAAATTCCACCTCAAATACTTACTAGCTGTGTGACCCAGGGAAAAGCATGCTGCCTGCCTCAGTTTCCTCATCTGTAAAATGGAGATAATAAGAGCACCTACAAGTGCTTACCACAGTGCCTGGCACACAGTAGGTGCTATATAAATACTAGTTGTTGTTGTTGTTGTTAGTGTGTGTCTAGTTCTTCCGGTTCTGCTTTATTCATGTTACATTATTTCAAAAAGCCCTTTTCAGAATTTTTTTTTACTACTCCTCAAATTTGCTAGTCTGGTTTACATAAAAGAATTCCATTATATTACGGTCCCTCACTTGGTTTGACCATTCCCCTTTTATGTCACTTAATTTGACAAGGGCAGCTAGGTGGCGCTGCAGTGGATAGAACACTAGACCAGAAGTCAGGAAGAATCAATAGATTTCACTTCCTAGCTGTGTGATCCTGGGCAAGTCACTTAACACTGTGTGCCTCAGTTTCTTCATTTGTAAAATGAGCTGGAGAAGGACATGCCAAATGGGGTCAGATACAACTGAAAAACAACGAAACAACAAAAGTCTGACTCCAGGGTTTTTTTTTTGTAATGCTGCTATGAACATCTATGAAGAGATTTTTTAAAAAATTAACACTCCGGGTCTATTAAAGGCAGCTAGGTGGCATAGTAGATAGAGCACTGGGACCCTGGAGTCAGGAAGACTTGAGTTTGAATCTGACCTCAGTCATTTTCTAGCTATGTGACCCTGGGCAAATCACTTAACCTCTATTTGCCTCAATTTCCTCAACTTGGGTCTTTTTGACTTCTAAGTTGACTTGTCTTGACTAAGCTTTGACCTAAGTCTTGACTCCTAACCTTATCCATTACACAGTGATGGCCTGTTCTGTTTGGGCCTAGACTGTAGAACCAAGAGGAATACAAGGAAGGCACAGACAGGTAAACTGAGGCTTAATATCAGGAAAACAGTGAGTTTGGGTTCTTTGTTTATTTTAAACAACCTAGACTTCTTTTGACATTTTGTTTGTATCCTCTGATAATTAATCCAGGGCAGACAAAAAGTTACCTTTGTGAATGTTTGGCAGTTCTTTACAAATAGTATATGCCAAGTTTTTAATTTTGACACAAGCAGACTGTATAATTGTCCTTACCCAGGCATCATGTATATTTGCCATAAATATTTCTTTCCAGTCTGTTCTTTTCCTTTTTAATTATGCTTTTTTTATTACACAGAATTTTCTATTTTAATGTAATCAAGCGCATCTATGTTGGCTGAATAATTCCCTTTTATTTGCTGAATAGAACATTATTTCCCCTCTCCAAACCTCATTCCATTTTCTTCCATCTCTTTTTTTTATCATTTTTTCTTAATGTTTCAGGTCATTACAAGCTGCCTCTGAGGTAGACTGTGCAAGATCTAAATCACTTCCCCACCAAATTGCCACCTAATTTCCTTCCTCCTGCCCTTTTGTTGAACAATGAATCTTTCCCCTGCCTTATTTTCTCTAGGCTTATCAAACAATACCCGTGGTCTGCCATTTGCTTGGACATCAGTTCATGTCTTCTATCAATCTATTTCATTCTCCCTTTTTTTACTTGTACCAGATAGTTTCTTGTGATAACCAATTTTTAATATGCTTTCAAGCCTGAGAGTACAAGATGACTTTCATTCGTTTTTCTTTTCAGCATGCCCCAGGAGAGAATTGCCTGTTTGTTTTTCCATATAAATTCGATTATGGTTTTAGCCAGTTCTGTGAAGCAATCTCTTGGTGTTACATTATGTATGGAAAATCATTTTGAGAGTAGCACCTTTTCCATTCTACACTAAGCCAACCCATCAATCATCATGTAATATCCTTTCATTTGAGTCATTACAGGTTTATAATTGTCCTAAGACAGGCTCAGTGTATTTCAAGGTTGGTTAATTTTTGAATAGTGGATGGTTTTTGTTATTGTAAGCCAGGGTTCTTCATTATGTTGTTTTCTTAGTCTTTATTGTTAAGAAATAAGGATGCAAAAAATTGTCTTCACATTTAATTGGAAAAGATAAAATACTATTTTAAAAAAAGAAAAGAAAAAAGGATGCAAATTAGCAGAGAATGGGGAACTGGAGAGAAAGATAGTGTCTGAGAAGAGAACTGAACCAAAAGCATATGTGAATGCTACTCCCAGCCTGGAGAGTGGGGAGGAAAATGATTGACATGGTGTAGACCCACCCATGCATGTCTCATGAGGATTGGGGTATCATTGGAGATGTCCAGTCAGAAGAAGACTCAGGGAGAACATGATGAGTAACTTCCAGTATTGGAAAATGTCACATGGAAGAGGGATTTGGCTTCTTCTGTTTGAACCTATATTGTAGAACCAAGAGGAATGCAAGGAAGACACAGACAGGTAAATTGAGGCTTAATGTCAGGAAAAATTTACTAACAATTAGAGCTGTCTGAACATAGAAGGGGCTGCTTTGGGAGGTGGTGGTTCCACCCCTTCCCCTGAGCCTCTCCAACTAGAGGTCTTGAAGCAGTGGCCAGATAAGCACTTGAAGGGTAGATTGGAGTGCGGCTTGACCTGAGTGGTCATGGAGGATTTACAGAGTGGTGGAGGGGCAGGAGATGCTACAATAGGGAAGTGAGCCCAGAAGGGAGGCTTTAGTCAGGCTCAGGCCTGAGGAACCAGGCTGCAAGGAACTTTTAGTCACTATTGGTGGGACCATTTGGGTGGAAGAAGAGAGTTGGGAGTGACAGTTGACACTTTTGACGAATGTGGGGCAAAATGTGCCTGAAATCCCCCAGGCTTGGCTCAGCAGAGGAAGGAGGCAGCTGGCTCTCCATTCAGGCCTGGAGTCTGGGAGAGGGAGCCTTTGGTAGGAAGCTGAAACCCTCTCATATAAATGGACAGACAGAACCCGGAACCTGGGCCTGGAGTCAGGAAGACCTGGGTTCAAATCCAGCCTCAGACACTTACTAGCTATGTGACCCTGGGCAAGTCACTTCACCCTGTTTGCCTCAGGGTCCTCAGCTGTAAAAAGGAGATGATAACAGCATTGGTGCTCGTGAGGATCAAATAAGATATTTGTGAAATGCTTAGTCTAGTGTCTGGAGTATAGTAAGTGCTATATAAATGTTTGTTTTCTTCTCCTAAGCTCAGGTCAGATGCTGGAGTCAGGCAGACAAACCAGTAGGGTGTGTGCCTCTCCATGGACCTAGACCAGCCTTTCCCAGGAGGGAAAGTGGGAAAAGGCCTCAGCAAGCCCAGTCTCCTCAATCAACAGGCAAAGAGATAAATATTCTCCTATTTTGAATGGGACAGGGTGATAATGCCCCAGGATGGGGACATTTCAAATGAGATTAATCATTTAGCTTAACACAGTGTATGGCACATAGTAAGAGTTACATAAATGTTAGCTATTATTATTGTTACCACAGACTCTAGGCTACAGTACAACATAGTGCAGTGGAAAGAGCCCTGACCTTTCCAGGGCCTGAGTGCAAATCTGGATGCTGCCACCCTTCCCCTCCCTGGGCCTCAGTTTCCTCTCCTGTAAAATGAGGTAGCTGGACTCAGTGGTCTCTGGGGACCCTTCCAGCTCTAGAGCTAGGAGCCTATGTGTGACCCTGGGTGAGTCACTTCCCCTCCTTAGGCCTCAGTTTCTTTCTCTGTAAAATGAGAGGGCCTTCTAGCTGGACACCTTGGATCTGATCATCTGATAGTGCATTTACAGTCAGGAAAAATACCTAGGCTCTCTTGAGTTAATTATCTTAAATACTTCATAAAAGCAAAATCCCAGAAAGCCTCAGATGTCCTAATTAACAGGGCAATAACCCTCCCACTATTTACCACAAAGCTATCTCCATTGTGAGCCAACTCAATGTTTTCTGCTCAGGGGAAGCCTGTTTTCTCAAGTCAGCTGATCCCCCAGGACGACAGCAGATGGCAGCAGAGAGCCAGAAACCTCCTCGGGTTCTCCCTTGGCCCCTCCTCAGGCCACCACACTCAACACTTCTTCCATTATGGCCCCCAACCTGATCTGTCAGGCAATAAATTAGGGTAATTGCTCAGGCTTGGCCTTGAGCAAAAGGGCAAAATTCCCTCTCCGGAAAAGGGAGCTCAGTCTCTTCCCCTTCTCTGCTCGTGAACTGTTACGATGGCCTTATGGGAAAGGGACAGAAGAAAGATCCTGGGAAATTAAGGGGATGTAAAAATTTTGTAAAAATTAATTTTAAAATTTCATTTAAAAAAAGGACATTTTAGGACTACCCATATGACCAAATCACTTCTTTCTGGGCCTCAGTTTCCTCCCCTATAAAGTAAAATAAGGGGTTGAACCTCAAGATAAATACATATCCCTCTTATCTTATACCAGTGGGATACATGTCCACTAAGTTAGACCAGGTCAGATGTGGCCACCGTGAAGCTGATGGGCAAGGATGTGCATGGTCAGAGGGGTTCATCTTAATCCCTCTGGGCTGGACTAGGATTAAGGTTCAAACCGAGCAGCCATACTCCTCTCTCACAGAGGCCAGGCTGCCAGGCCTAGAGCTTTCCAATTTAGCCCAATCCGTCCCTGTTGAAAATTCTTATAGTCATTTCTGAGCACTATACCCTCATGGTTCATTCTTCCCATTTTACAGAAGAGGAAACTGAGGCTCAAACAGGCAAAGTGGTACCCAAGGTCATAATATCCAATCCAATCCAAATCACTCCAATTTGTCTACTACCTAGGATGGTGGTTACTTCCTCTCCTCCCAAATCCTATGATTGCTTACATCCTGGTCTCTTTGCCCTTTCCTTGGCTAAGAGAACCAACTTCCCAATGTGAACTCTATGTAGGCTTATTAGTTTCACTCTACTCCTTGGCCACATACAAAGCCCACACCCTGGTATCATGCTCTTGGTCACTAGGGAAATGATGGGGTTGGAAAGTGGGCAGATCTCCCCCTTCCCCATTGGAAAAACTCTAGTGTACAGTCCTTGCCTGGGGTAGATTAGCAGTGGGATCTTGCTATATGAAAGGGCTGTAGGGCTTCAAATCCCAAACTCTAAACAGTACTATTATTGTGGAAGCAAGAAATTAAGCTTCAAGTGGTAATTAAACCATAATTAAACTAGAAACCAAGGTCTAAATCTATGGCTAATCCAAAAGCTAAAAAATCCAGGGTCCCAATGTCTCATTTAAGCTTTATCGCCTGGTAACAGGAAGGTAGGAACAGCAACAGTCTGGAGCCAAATGTTCTTTGTTCTGGAAATGCAACAACCAGAAACTAGAGCTGGGAGTAGAAAATTCACCTTTGGGTTCTGAAGACTATTATTTTATGTCCTGCTCTACACCACAGACAGCCCTTCGACTGGATTTCTTAATTCCTCAAGATAAATATTCTGCCCTGATTCAGAACTGCACCCACTATGCTGGGCCAGAGATGGTTCCTAAGGCTGCTTGGGCAAATGTAGAAAACACTCCAGAATAGGCTGGCTACTAGAAGCTCCCTCCTCTATGGTTCCTTGTCACTGATTCACTTCGGGAGAGGCACTGTCCTTACATTTACATTAGCTAGGTGCCTGTCTGTCTGTCCGAGAGTCTACTGATCTACTCTCTACCTCCCATCTATCTATCTACCAACCATCCATCTACCTACCTACCTACCTACTGATCTACCAAGCTAGCTAGTTATCTACCAATTATCTACTTATCTACCTACCTCTTATCCTTCCTTCCTTCCCTCTATTCCTTCCTTCCCTCCATTCTTTCCTTCCTTCCTTCCCTCCATTCCTTCTTTCCTTCATTCTTTCCTTCCTTCCTTCCTTCCTTTCCTTCATTCCTTCTTTCCTTCCTTCCTTCCTTCCTTCTTTCCTTCCTTCCTTCCTTCCTTCCTTCCTTCCTTCCTTCCTTCCTTCTTTCCTTCCTTCCCTCCATTCCTTCCTTCCTTCCCTCCATTCCTTTCTTCCCTCCATTCTTTCCTTCCCTCCATTCCTTCTTTCCTTCCTTCCTATCTTATAGCTATCTACCATCTATCTGTGCTTTATTTATATACACACTATAGACACACAGATATGTATTTAAGTAAATAATAATATGACCCTAAATCCAGTCCAGAGGGTTTGTATTTTTCTTCTTCAGTCTTGTCCCATTCATACAGCCAGTTGGGGACCCTGGAGTAGACACTCTTTCCAAAAACACCACCGAGTCAAGACTGGGCCATGGTGATGGGCTAGTGGTGAGGGAGAAGTGTACTTGGTTGGGTCTTACCTCCTTTCCACAGCAGATAGACAGGCACCACGTAGAGCATGATGTGTTGAACATAGTAAACTTCCAACTCCAAGGGCAGCTGTGGAAAAAAGGAGGGGAAATCAGGAGAGTACTTCAGTGTAGGGGTTGGACAGAACCTCTGGGGCCATAGCTGAGAAAGAATCCTCTTAGTTAAAGATTTAATAAGGAGCCTTTGACTGAAGGGAGTCCAGCCCATAGCCTCAGATCATGCCTCAGTTGGCGTCTTTGCCACTCCAAACCACTGCTCCTTCTGCTATTTGGAGTCAAGCAGGACAAGTTGGATCTCTAATGCCAAGAAGCAAAGTCAAGCCTTCTGGCCTCTAAGCAGCTAAGCTATGGCTAAGAGTGCTGGACTTGCAACCAGGACAACCTAAGTTGAAATCCCATCTTGGAAACTTTCCAGCTGTGTTACCCTAGGCAAGTTACTTTACCCTCTTTGCCTCAGTTTCCTCAACTGTAAAATGGGGATCATAATAGCAAGTACCTCACAGGATTATTGTTGAGGATCAAATGAAACAATGTTTGTAAAGCACTCAACACAGTACAGTTGTTATTAAGTCATTTTTCAGTCATGTCTGACTCTCCGTGACCCCATTTGGGGATTTTCTTGGCAGAGATAGTGGAGTGGTTTGCCATTTCCTTCTCCAGTTCATTTTACAGATGAGGAAACTGAGGCAAACAGGGAGAAGCAACTTACCCAGGATGACATAGCTAGTAAGTATCTGAGGCTGGATTTGAACTCACGTCTTCATGACTCCAGGCCCAATAATCTATCCACTGCAGCACCACCTAGATGCTCTCTAGCACACAGTAGGTGCTATATAAATGCTTATTCCCCATTAATTGTAGATGGTTTTCTGAAGGACTGTCTTCCCCAGGAAGGGGAGGAGAGAGATAGGATAATAGCTAGTGGAATTGGACAGATCAAATGGGTTTGGTTGTTTTGTTTTGTTTTTTAAGGATGGAAGAGAGACATGGGTATGTTTGTAGGTAGCCAAACTCCTCGACATTTCTTCCCTCTAGCCCCCCCCCCCCAACCTTCAACAAATAGAAACATTAAAATGAATAGAAATGTTTAAAAAAACATGCAAGAAAATACAACATTAACAAATCAGGGTGCTAATTAATGGCATTTTAAAAATGCTGTTCACAACTAGATCAGCTAATATGCCAGAAGTAATGGAGATTAAGAGAGGGGGAGAAATGACTGCAAAAGCTATCCCAAGAAATGTCTCCAGGTGGAAAAACAATACTTTTTTTTAAAATTATGCAAGAATTGGCAAGGTTCAGAATATCACAAGACCAAATAAAGTGCTTTAAGGAAGGAGAAAATCGAGAGAGAAAAGTAAGCAAGAATTCAGAAATACACACATATACAAAGAATGAGATGATGTGATAAAGAAATTGATCTATAGGGAGGATACAATCCAAAATCTCAAAAAATAATAATAGCTAACATTTCTATAGTACCTACTATGTGTGAAACAGTATGCTAACAGCTTTACATTGATTATCTCATTTGAACTTCACAGCAGCCCTTGGAAATGGGTACTATCTCCATATGGAAATGGGTATTATCTCCATGTTACAGATGAGGAAACTGAGGCAGGCAGAGGTTTAGTGACTTGCCTGTGGTCACACAGCTAGGAATTACCGGCAACCAGATTTCAACTCAGGTCTTCCTGACTCCAGGTATGGCATTCTATTCACAGCACCACCTAGCAAGACTCCTACAGTAGAAAATCGAATTGCAACATGAAGCCAGCCAAGTAGAAATAGAGGCTCCAAAAAATATTACTGCATTATTCAAAGGATTGAAAAAAAACAGAGCCAAGTGACAGAGGTTACCAGAAGTGGGGAACCTGTGACCTCAAGGCCACCTATGATCCTCTAAGTCTTCAAGTGTGGCCCTTTGACTAAATCCAAACTTCACAAAACAAATTGCCTTAATAAAAGGATTTGTCTAGCCACTAGACCATAGAAGGTAGACCATGGTACAATGACTTAAGAATTACTGACATCCCAGAGGACTTAGGAAAACAAAATAATATTTCAGGAAATCAAAGAAAACTCCCCAGAATTTGTGAAAGCTAATGTTGAAATACCATAAGGAAGACTCCACAGGACTCTCCAAAGGAGAACCCAAGATAGAAGATGGCTAAATACATCATAATTAAATTGCAAAGCTATAAAGATAAGTGAAAAATATTGCCAGCTATAAGAAGCAAAGAAATGACTTGCCTCCAACTACAATTAGGATCACAGAAGACTTTTTGAGCAGGATAAGGGAGGTTCACAAGAATGGGAAGAAAACCTTTACAAAAAGAGGAAGCATAAACTATAATGTCGAAATTATGTCCCTATCCAACATTATACTCTATGAAGGCAGGAGAAAGTTATTTGAGAAACAAACAGACTTTAAGAAGTTAACACTTTGAGGAACTCCTAAAAGAACAAACAAGTGTTTTGGTCAATTCACAAAAACAATTTTCATAAGAATGTTTCTGAGAAGCAAAGCCAAGGAGATAAAAGGGAGAGAAATCGAAGCTGACATTCCTACCTTTGACAAAGGGGAAGTTTGATGACCTAGATGGTTATTTGTAGAAGACAGAGGAACTTTGTTTAAAGTAGTTCTATTATGCTAGGATTAATACTAGAATCAGTGAGGGGAAAGGTGTGTATCCACTTCCCAACGACCTTCTCTGATTCTCCACCACAGAGTGGAGGTGGCAGTGGGTTCTTATTGGTTTATGGTAGTGGAGCTAAGCCTGAGCTGGCTCTACCATGCCAGAAATGGTTCAGGAAAAAATCCTAGCAGCAGGCCAGAGAGGCCCATCAACATCCAACAGGTTGGGACGGCTTGGTCATAAGTGATTTGGGGTTTTCATTATTTCTTATCTCTCCTGTATATAGTTTCTTTGTACATAGCCACTTGAATGTTGTCTCCCCCATTAGATTATAAACTCCTTGAGGGCAGGGACTGTCTTTTGCATCTTTTTGTATCCCTGGGGCTAAGCACAGTGCCTGACACATAGCAAGCACTTAAAAAATGTTTGCTAATTGACTGACTCCAAGACCAGCCCTCCAATCTTCTGTGCCACCTTACCTGTTTGTGCCAAAAAGAACAGCATCAGGCGGAGAATCTAAATGCTGTCTTCCTCATTCGAATATAAACTTTTTGAAGGCAGGAATTGGTTTTGCATGTTTTGTAATGCACAGCACAGTGCCAGACACAAAGAAAGCTAGGCAGCACAGTGACTGGAGCTCTGAGTCTGGAGTCAGGAAGGTCTGAGTGCAAACCCAGCCTCAGACACTTCCTAGATGTGTGACCTTAGATGAGTTACTTAACCTCTGTTTGCTTTGGTTTTCTCATCTGTACAAAGGGGATAATAATATGACCTACTTGCCAGGGTTCGTGTGAAGATAAAATGATATATGTAATATTTGTAAAGCACTGAGCACAGTGCCTTACACATAGTAGGCACTTAATAAATGCTTGATCTTTTTGAAGGAAAGAACCTTGAAAGCAGGAATAGCTTCATTTTTGTATTTGTATCTCTAGTACCTAACTCAGTGGCTTAATAACTGTTTGTTGCTTAACTGATTCCTATGCCTGCTCTCTATTGGAACTCTCAAAACTCTTTAGAGACCCTGTCACTTAACACCACCAGGCAACAGTCCTCAGTGCCTAGCACATAGTAGGTGCTTAATAAATGTTGATAGACCGGCTGATTCCTATGCTTGGTTTCTGTCTACTGTAACCCTCAAGACCCTCTCAAGACCCTGTAGCCCAGCACCATCAGGCAACAAAGTCCTCAGTGCCTAGCATATAGTAAGTGCTTAATAAATGTTTGTCAATTGACTGATAGTACACCAAAATGGGCAAGTGCCCAAATTCATCATGTAAAAAGAAAGGTGGTGAACTCAAATGTTGTGTCTCTCTTCTCCAGCACTTACCAGCCGAGTGTTCACCACGGGAAAAAGCAGTGCAAGAAGGGCCCCATTCAACATGTGCATTTGTAGCCTGAAAAAGAGAAATGGGCAGAAGTCCATAATTACACTCACAGTCTGCTATGAAATGGGAAATCATTCAAGTGGAAAGCCTGTCCTGGGAAGAGGTCTGGATGTGGACTTATGGCTTGGGAAGGGGGGAGAATTTACACAAAATGGACACACATGGCTTGGGGGGAGAATTTGCACAAGATGGAGGCATGCCTTGTGAACACAGACGCTTTCTGAGGGGTGCCATTAGAATGGTCCATGTCCTCAATATTTCCCAAGAGCTACCTGGAAATCATTTTTTTTTAATTACAACATTTCCTTACAATTGACATATATGCTTCCTAATCACCTGCTCACACTCAGGGTCAAACCTGTATTAATAATAATGATATTTGGGGTGGCTAGGTGATGCAATGAATAGAGCACTGGCCCTGGAGTCAAGAGGACCTGAGTTCAAATCTGGCTTCAGACACTTAGCACTTACTAGCCGTGTGACCTTGGGCAAGTCACTTAACCACAAATGCCCTACCTTCCCTCCTCCAAAAAGCAAATATATATAATGAGATTTCTTGCTGAGAGGGAGGGGAAGGGCATGGTATAGGAGGATGGGAGAAATTCACATGACTAGAGAGATTTTAGCTTTGCTGTGGTTCAGTCACAAGCCCTTTGCTAAAAATCCATCTAGACTACATCTATAGCATTCCCTGGCCTTCTAATTTGATGTAAAAAATGGCACAACTAAGTTTTGATGAAGTCATGTTAGCTCTTTGTAGTTAACATTTTCTTTTCTAGATGTTCATTAAATATTTCTTAATAATACATTCTAAAAATTTTCCAGGAATTAAAGGTATATTCCCTGGCCTATGGTTTGCAGGCTTTCTTTGCTACCCTTTTTCAGATATCAGGATGATATTTGCCCTTTTCTCATCTTAGGGTGCCTCTTCTGCTTTCCACATGGCTTGGCCATCCCATATGTCAAGTCTATGACGACCTGAGGATGTCTTCTTCTCAGGGAGAGGCTTAGAATTCATCAAGGGCATCCAGATGCTCCTTTACCATCTCCTTAATTATCTTGAATGTCAGCTCCCTCTTAGCAATTTTTATACAGTCCATTCTGAAGCACAGATTGGTCTTTTTGGGCAGAGAAAACAGAAACAAAAAGAGTCAAGCAGCTCTGTCTTCTCTTTCCATTGTCACATTCAACAGAAGCACAGGATTATGTTTAGCAAAAACAGATAAACCAAGAGGCTCCATTCCTATTTTGGGCCACTCTTTGATCCCTCTCTTTCATTTTTCTTTTTATATGGATTTAGCTTGAGTATAGCCTGTTCTTCTGATCTTGCTTTTTTCCTTCCTTGTATTATCTCACAAAGGTTGCTTCAGATTTTTTTTCCTATCCTGCAAATTTGTTGGTCTTAATTGCATTTAAAAATTCACTATACTAATTTATTTATTTCCTTGTTTTTGGTCATTTAGTTTGACTCCAGTCTTTTATTACTTCTACGATATTGCTGCTATGGAAATCTCTGACAAGTTTTTTTTTGTTTGTTTCTAATGACACTTTTGGTATATAAATTCTTCCTGCTCTCTGCCAGAATGCTCTCTAAGAATCATTCTACAAGTTTATCACAGTAATGAATTAGTGTACCTGTCTTTTCACAGTCTCACCAGCATCAAGTCACACTGTTTTTAATAATTTTTGCTAATTTGATGGGCAGGATGTTATATTGATCATTTTTTCAAATGTTTATGTACAATTTGAAAATATTTTGTTTATGTTCTATGACAATAAGAAAAGGTAAAGGAATAAGTATTTTTATAGTATCCACTGTGAGATATAGATAGATAGATAGATAGATAGATAGATAGATAGATAGATAGATAGATAGATAGATAGATAGATAGATAGATATGAGAGATACTCACCTTGTGTCCTGCTTTTTGCTATCACAAAAGTACTTCAATAAACATTTATGTCTATCAATAACTGCATATCTATATATGTGATCCTTTCCTCTTATCTTTGAGCTCCTCCTTTGGCTATCTGGTCAGTAGTAGAATCACATGTTCAAGAGATAGGTACAGTTTTGTGACTTTTCTTGCTTGGCATACAGTAAGCACTTAATACATGTTTTTTTCATTGAAAAAACATTTTCAATAGTTTTCCTAAATGATTGGACCAATCAATGCACAGATTCAATGTCTATCATTCTATGATCCTCTTGTTACTTTTGTTGTTGAGCCATTTTTCAGTCATGTCTACTCTCTGTGACCCCATTTGGGGTTTTCTTGGCAGAGATACTGGAGTAGTTTGTCATTTCCTTCTCCAATTCATTTTAGAGATGAGGAAAGGGAGGCAAACAAAGTTAAGTGACTTGCCCAGGGTCACACAGGTATTAAATGTCTGAGATTTGAACTCAGGAAACTGAGTCTTCCTGACTGCAGGCTGGGTGTTCTGTGGTGCCACCTAGCTGCCCCCCTATGCTTTTCTAGCATTTACCATACCTGTCTATTGTCATCTTTCACAATCTGCTGGGTGTGAGATAAAATTTAAATTGTTTGCATTTGCATTTGTTTTATTATTAGTGATTTGCAGCATGCTTTTTATATAATTGCTGATAGTTTACCTCACTAGGTATGGAGTATAAGGGTTACCAGGAGCCCTTTCCTACTGTGGTACTGGCTGGACTCAGTTTAGGTTCAGAGGCACAGACTGGGGAGTCTGGCTTCCTGACCAAGCCAAGTCTCTGTCTCTTCCTAACCCCACCAACCAGGTCAAAGCCCTAGGGCAGCCCTGCCTCAATGGGGAGAGGGACGCCCCTGGCTTCATCTGTTACACACTGACCAATGCCTATGAAGTTTTAAGTCACCTTGTCCTACCCCAGCCAAGGGTGTACTCCCTACTCCACCAAATCAGGCTAAAGCCAGGATTCCCTTTGCACTGATTAGAGCCTCCCTCACACAGTCAGGCTAGAATGGATAATGGATAAATCAAAGAAAATAGGCCCATCCCTGTGGTTGATTTTTGGAAGTATACAGACATGAGCTGACAAGGATAGACTGTGCTCTATATCATGGGAAGAAGGGTAGTGTCCACACTGATGAGATCACAGGTCCATTGAAATATTCTTATTAAAATGATTCATATTTATACTTTTGTTCATGTTGATCCATTCTTACATTCCTGGCATAAATCCCAAGTGGCCATAATGAATAATTTAACATAATGCTGTAGTCTCTAGGATACTATTTTATATCATATTTTTGCAGCAATATTAGTGATATTCATTTAATGTCTTCTTTTGCCATTCTTTACTTCTCTCTGACTGAGCAGCCATCCTTTCTCTATTTGTATGAATACTTTATGTAGCATACAAGTTATTTATTGTTTAAATGCTGGAGAGAATTTGCTTTTATGTCCATCTGGATTGGGGAATTTTTTTTCTTTCAGAGTTCATTCACAGCTTGCTTGATTGCTCTAAGCAGGTTGTTTAGGGTGGGTCTCTATTTCCTGTTTGTTAATCTGGCATTTTCTATTTTTATTAGTATTTGTCAATTTAATTTATGTTTTCTTGGTGGGGCTGTGTGTGATATAATTGGGGTCTAGAAGTTTCTGATATCTTTCTTTTTTTCCTCTCCATTCCTTGTTTTCTCCCTTCTCATTTTTCTGTTTGGGTAATTTGCTTTTCCTCTGTTTTTAATTTTAGCAAATTACTCTATGCAGGTCACAACAACATTCTCCTTGCTCTCCATACTTCCAAGAAATAAGACCAGCAGTCCTCTGTCCCTGTTGGTAGCTCCCATGTGCCAAAAATAACTTCATCATCATAATACTAGCTAGCATTCATATGGTGCTTGAAGCTTGGAAAAGCAATTCACCAACGTAGGTCTTATGTGATCTTTACAACAACAACCCTGGGAGCTAGATGCTATTAGAATCCCTATTTTACAAAAGAAGAAACTGAGGCTGAGAGAGGTTAAGTAACTTGCTTGGGGTCATATAGCAAGCTGTTGTTTAGTCTATTATTCCTGTTCCCATTTGGATTTTTCTTGGCTAAGATACTGGAGTGGTTTGCAAACTGAGGTAAACAGGGTGAAGTGACTTGCCCAGGGTCACATAGCTAGTAAGTGTCTGAGGTCATATTTGAACTCAAGTCCTCTGACTCCAGGCCCAGTACTCTCTCCACTGGGCCACCTAGTTATAAGTAGGTATGTATGAAGCATATATAGCAAAGCAAGTAGGTGTGTCCAAGGCATCATTCAAATCTAGGTTTTCCTGATTGCTAGTCAGGACCTAGCAACCAAATATTAGGCATGGTCCAATCTCCTTGATCTTTCTCCTACTTTGGCTCAAATATAGCCTCCTTGCTCCTTTCCACCAATCTTAGCCTTTACATTAGAGCTACAATTTTTTTCCCTAGACTCAATCAACTGACAGTCATCACCAAACTGCCTCACTTTTGCTACTCATCCACTCTTTCTTTGCTATACATTATTAGAAATTTATTTGTGAATGAGTGTAACTAAAGATACTATGAATCTCTTCTCTGTGCTCAGCTAAAAAGTGTACAAAAGAGCCCTTTGCCAAGTACTTACTCTATTTACATAAAACCAGATACAGGGAAGAATTCCTCACTATTAAAAATTCAACTCTAGGTGACTCATCTTAAAGTCATCCTTTGTGAAGAGACTTATATAACACATCCAACCAAGGAAACGGAGGAATGAAAATAAAAAGAGATTAAGAAATATCCCCATTAATGCCCTAGATTACCATAGATTCCTTTGGAATGCCCTGCTTAATGGCCAAGTGAGTAACCCTCAATTCAACAAATATTTATGAAGTATTAAGGTTGGGGCAGATAGGTGGCGATGCAATGGATAGAGCCCCAGGCCTGGACTCAAGAAGACCTAGGTTCAAACTTGGCCTCAGACACTTACTAGCTATGTGACCCTGGGCAAGTCACTTTACCCAGTTTGCCTCAGTTTCCTCATCTATAAAATGAGCTGGAGAAGGAAATGGCAAACCCCTCCAGCATCTCTGCCAAGAAAAACACAAATGGGGTCATGAAGAGTCAGAAACAACTTTAACGACTGAGCAACTACATCTTTAAGGCACATGATACTGGGGAGACAAAGACAAAAAGGAAACAATACTTGTTTGCCTTCAAAGAGCTTACATTCTAAGAGGAAAATACAATACCAATAGCATATATACAAAGGAATTTCAAGAAGAAGAGTGTTAATGATGTAGGAGACAGTATCTAAGATAAAAGTTGTCTATAAGATGGAGGTGAGGAGGGAGTAACAAAGAGGCAAGAGATAAAATGTTAATATACAGAGAACAGGTCATTTGAATTGGGATGGAGAGCATATAAAGGGAGTAGAATGAATTCATACCAAAAAGGTCAGTTGGAGCCAGACTGTGAGAGACTTTGAATGTCAAAGTGACGATTTCTTCTTTTATTCTAGAGCCAATAGGGAACCAGTGAGGATGTTTTAGTAGAGTGGTGTGGAATCAGGCTTCTAGGTTTGACTTATTTTGTGTGCTTCTAGAGAGCTGAAAAGTACTTCAAGGGACTCTGGGTAGGCTAGCTATTGTTCCACTGAGAGATTATAAGACATTCTCTTTCCCATTGGAAATCTTACTGTCTGGAGGCAGAACAATGGGGAAGCACCTGCCTGACTTGCAGTCATCAATTTATCTGCTAAAATGTTATTTGGTCCCAAAATGTTCCCATTACATAACTCAGCCATTCTGTCCTTATCAATGCAACTCTGTATACTTTTCTCTCTCTTGTTTACTACCTTTGTAGCCTTGTCCCAGGACTGCCTTAGCTATCAGGAAAGACAAAGGATTCCCTGCTGGCCCCTTTCCACCTCTTTATCAAAGACTGACAATCATATTTACATTACCTTTGCTCCCATAAAGGGCGTGAAAATCTCCTGCCCTGGGGCTCCACTCAGAACTTCTGGTTTTCTGACCTATAGGCTACCTAGATCAAAAGTCCTTTCCATGGCCATGACTCCCCAGTCTGTCATTCCCATTCATGGCTACTCTAATCCTTCAACATCCCCATGCAATTCTTTCCTAGCTTTCTACTGTGCCCTTTGGGACCCCTGTTACATTATTAACAAACTGTCCTTCATATTAAACCTACGCCCTGCCCCTGGAAATTATTCAAAAGAGTATAGATCCAGAGTTGGAAGGGACCCCACAAATAATAGCTCTAGAACTGGAGAGGCCGGCTCTCCAACAGCTTCATGATATCCTTTTCAGTTTTATCTGTATAGCTAATATTTCCTTCATCACTTTCTTAGGTCTAGATAAGCAACAAAATAATCAATTAAGCCTAGTTTTAGATAATGTTTTAAGATTTTAATGTTTAATTTATTATTTAATATTTTACATAATGATTTCTGGGGTATAAATGCTGGCACTAAAAATTTAACAATGGCCTCTTGTATAAGCTGTTTCCAGAACATGCCTAAATATCATACTGTGAATCAGTCACTTAGGGCCCCAAATGGGATCATGAACTCTGTCTGCCTCCTTCTCTAATGCCTAAGGCAAAATAGCAATAGGAGAGAGATTCAGCTACAGATTTCCAAGCCAGCTCTGAGCTTTTATCCATCTAACTATACAATTAGTTTCTTTGCTAATTCTCTCGGTTTTCTAAGTAAATCAGCACATCATAAGCAAGTCTCACCATACTTGAAAAGTGACCTTTGAGACCACAGAGTTCCTACAAAGATGCTGCTCTTGCGCAAAGATAGCTGATTCAATTCTATTCAACATACTGAGTATAAGACATAGTTCAAGGAGTTTACAGTCTAAATAGGGAGATAATACTTGCCTAAAGATTTCCAATGCTAACACCTGGCTTTTAATTGTTACTTGAGAGTCACTGAGGTGCAATACTGCTCTGAAAGTCAAGAGGCATGGAATCTAATCCCATGCTTGCCATTAATGAGTTATGTGAGCTGGAGTCTCAGTTTCCTCACCTGTAAAATGAAGAAGTAGAACTAGGTAACTTCTAAGTTACTTCTAACTTCTAACGTCCAATGTAGCTCGATAGTTGATTTAACATATAAAGAAATTGCCTCTTAACCTTAACTCAGCTTGGCCAGTACTTATTAAGTAACTACTCTCTATAAGATACCATCCCAGTCACTGGGAAAAGATGAGAATCAGTCCTTGCCTTCAAGGATCTTACATTCCATTGGGAGATATAGTCATACAGATTGAGCAAATATGATGTAATTTGAGGAGGACAAAGGCACTTACAGCTAGAAAGTCAGGCAAATTTGGTACAGTAGGAAAAATAGTGGCTCTGGAGTTAGCAGACCTGACCCTTACTAGCTCTGTGACCTTGGGCAAGTCACTACACTTCCCTAAACCTCAGTTTCCTCTTTTGGAAAATGAGGGGGTTGGACTGGATGCCTCTGAGGCCCTTCCAGATCTAGAGGCAGGATTCTTTAGAAGGGCCTTGCCCAAAGCACAGAGGGCTGGGTGGCTGGGTGAGGAGAGGTGGGAGAGGAGAGAGTGGGAGGAACTATTTCTGCTGAGGGTGTCACTGACTTTCCAGACTCCAAACTTCCCTTTAGTTCCTCCTACTCTCTCCTCTCCCACCTCCTAAGAGTAGCCAAGTGCTGCCAATTCTGCCTCTATGGTATCACTCTCAGTTGGTCGTCCTTACCACTCACAGCCACTACCCTAGCTAACCACCATGCTTATCATTTCTCCCCTGGAGAATAGCCTCCTAACTGGACACCTTGCCTCCAGTCTCTCCTACTCTCTCTGCCACATAGCTGCCAAAATAATCATTCTCATGCACAGCACTTTAATCTTCTGCTCAAAAGTCTTCAATGGCTCCCCATTGCCTCAGCGTGGCCTTTTCCTTCTTTCTTTCTTTCTTTCTTTCTTTCTTTCTTTCTTTCTTTCTTTCTTCCTTCCTTCCTTTCTTTCTTTCTTTCTTTCTTTCTTTCTTTCTTTCTTTCTTTCTTCCTTCCTTCTTTCTTTGGTGAAAATCAGGGTTAAGTGACTTATCCAGGGTCACACAACTAGGCAGTGTCTAAGGCTAGATTTGGACTCAGAGGCTCCTGATTCCAGGACCAGGGCTCTATTCACTGTCTCACCTAGTTGCCCCAGCATGGCCTTTTCAAGTCTGGCTCCATCTCATTTCATCAGTCTTCCTTCATGGATTGTCTTCCAATCTATAATGCCCTCTCTTCTCTGTGCCATAGTGCCCACTATGCCACAGACCCAACATATGCTCCCTACTAATCCCTACGTTTGGAAACCCTTTTTTCCCCTTTAAAGCACCACTCAGGGGCTACCTCCTCCAGGTGATTTTTCCTGATTCCCTTCCCATCAACCCCCTGTCCCCAACCAAAAGTGAGGTCTCCCTCCCTGATTTCAGGCCACTCATCTGCTTCCTGTCCTCTTATTCATATCTGCCTTGTGTTATAGATATTTTTCAACATGCCTCATCTTACCCTACCAGACTGTAAGTCAATCTACCACACTGGAGAAGAAGGAGACTAGCCAAGAATTTAGACCACTTGCATTTGTTGGTTTCATAGATGACTCTGGCCAAAAAAGGCACAGGTCTTTGATTTGGAGGTCTCTGAATTCAAAAGGCAGCAGGAATCTGCTGCCTGGAGAACACCCCAAAATCCTCTACCATTGTATGGCCTGCCAAAGCTCTGTTGGCAGAACCCTTGAGAACACCAGGTCACACACACACACAAACAAGCACTGGGGTAGGGCTTTGTGGAGGTGATAGTGGGCAAGGAGAAAAGTCTGATCCCAGGTCCCACATCTTGTACCCATGTCAACACATGGCACCCCTGCTTGGGCAGAAGGGCCTAAAGATGAGCATCTTCCTCCAGGTAAGAGTCAGTCAGGCTTTCTCCTGCAATTTCCAGATAATCTCTATGACCTCACAATGGGTGCAGAGGTTCGGGTCGACCTGGTACAAAAACAAACCAAACAGTGAATCCTTCTGTTCTATCTATCACTTGTACCTACTAAGAGTAGCAGGAGCCCGTTGGTGTACCATATCCAACTAGCAGAGAAACAAGATGGCAGACATCACTCCCGCTCCAACAGAGCAAATTTCAATGCTTTCCTCTTTCTTTCCCATGCCACAATAATTTATGGATATTCTCCCCTCCTTAACCTTCCTTTGTAACAAGGAAAAACCAGTTAAGCAAAACAAGTCAACAGAGTAACCACACAGGTCAACAATGCAATGCTCCACACCAACCTCTGATAAGAGAAAGGAAGTACATGCTTCTTCAGCCCATTTCTAAAACCAAGATTGGCCATTCCAGTTAGTCAGGGTCCATCTTCCTTTAGCAATGACCACATTCACATTATTGTATGTTCTATGTTAATTGTGCCAATTTCTGTTTACTCTGCATAATTTCTAGAACTCTTCTCATGCTTTAAAATTTCTTTATCTTTGTTGTTTCTTGAGAGTTAGCTTTGGTGGGATGGATAGAGAGCTGATCTCAGAGTAGGGAATAGCTGGGTTCAAGTTCTGTGTCTGATATATATATATATATATATATATACTGTGTGACCCTAGGTAAGTCACTTAACTTCTCAATGCTCTAGGCTAGGGGTCAGCAAGGTACATACTGACCAAAGGTCCAATCCAGCCTGTCCATGAATGGTTTCTACATTTTTAAATAAAATAAATGCAAATTTTTATTTTTTAAATGCAATGAATGTAAAATTTTATTTTTAAATGCAATAAATGTAAAACCCATTCTTAGCTCATGTGCAAAAACTGATGGCAGGCCATAGTTCACTAACCCTCGATCAAGTCAACGAAGTATAAGTTATGGGGAAGGAACCAACCTTCATTGGTAGACTCCCTTATCTGGGAGTTACATATACAAATGAAATCATAGGTTCAGCTCCTACCCCACATCAGCCAGGCAATAAACATTCATCTAGCACCTACTATGTTTCAGACCCTGTGCTAACTGCTGGGAATACAAAGGGGAAAAAAAAACAATTCCTGCCCTCAAGGAGCTCTAGGAAACCACATACAAACAATTACATACAAACAGGCAGCTAGGTGGTGCTGTAGTGGATAGAGTGTGGGGCCTGGAGTCAGGATGACCCATCTTCTAGAGTTCAAATCTGGAGTCAGACACTTACTAGCTGTGTGACCCTGGGCAAGTCACTTAACCCTGTTTGCCTCAGTTTCCTCATTTATAAAATGACCAGGAGAAGGAAATGGCAAATCATTCCTGTATCTTTGCAAAGAAAATGTGAAATGGGGTCATGAAGAGTCAGACATGACTGAAAAACAACTCAACCACAACATACAAACAAGATACACACAGAATACATCGGGGATAGTCTCACAGGGAAGACACTAATGTGAAGGGGGATTGGGCAAGGCTTCTGGAAGAAGGTGGGAATTTTGGCTGGGACTTGAAGCAATCCAGGAAAACCAGGAGGTAGAGATAAGGAGGGAGACCATTCCAGGCAAAGGGCAGCCAGAGAAAATGCCTGGAGTGGGGAGATGGGAGTGTCTTGTACAGCAGAGGCCAGTGTCACTGGATCCCAGAGTACATAAGACTGAGATCTAAGAAATCTGGCAAGGTAGGGACAGGGGAAAAATGATTATGAAGGACTTCAGATGCCAAATAGAGGATTTTATATTGATCCTGGAGGTGATAGGAAGCCACTGGAGTTTATTTGGGGGAAGAGGACAGTGACATGCTCAGATCTATACTTTGAGGGAGACTAGCAAAAACTGGTCAAACAGCATTCTCTGATACTCAGTCCTAGGCCCCAGTTTGTTCATTAGATCTCTAAACCTGATGTGGGTGTTCGTCCACTTGGTTTGTAGTGTTAAGCTTTCGGAACAGGTACCACCCATGTCACTCTTATCTCAAAGCTAAAAGCCTGGGAGTCACTGATCTAGAGTAAGAGAAGAATAAAATCTTGAAACCCCCAAGGCTTCCTAGGGCCTTTCCAGGGCCTTTAGTCAGCAGATCCTCTGGGTCTCGGAGCTTGGCACAATAGATACCTCAGGTCAGAACCTTGTCAGTTGGATGCAATCAAGAACCCCAGACCCCAGTCAGAGTTACTGGGGGAACTCTCTCTTGCCAGCTAGGCTGGATTGGGGGAGCCCTGCAAGGCCCCCACTTCTCCTGGCTCCCACCAAAAGAGGAATAGACAAACACAGCTTAGCATGGAGAATGCTGCCTACAAAGCCCAACAGATCTATTTCCTGCAGAGTCTGGGCCCAGTGCCAAGAGGATAGGCCAGGTCCTGCTTAGTTCAGATGAGATCTTGGTGGGCCAACACCAGAGGCCAGCTGAACTACAGGACAGGGACCTACAGTGGTATTTAATGAACCAATGGGGCACACCAGCATTAAAGGTACCAATCTAAATGTCTCAAGATCTTTTCTTTTTGGAGATAGTAAGCTTTATTTGCATAGTTCATTTGGCAAGGAAAAGTAGTAAGGCTGAAAAATACTGATTTCTTGGAAAGAGAGTAGCTACAAAATAGATTTATAAAAAATCTCCATATTTTAATAAATATCAAGTCAGTAAGAGGGACCTTATAAAACATTACATTTTGTGTTGATAAAGCTTAGAGTACACTAGTCACTGCTTAATCTACTAAAAATTCATTTCTTTTAATTATTCTCCCATGATCACAATTTTAACAGCATGATTGTTTTTTTCATAAAAGGTCAAAAAGGGAAAACTATCAAGTATGAAAAAGAATTGCTCCCCCACGAAATGGACAATTAGAAGGGAGAACAAAAGACAGAAACAGTGGTATCTCACAGCCTCACAAAAGCTTTGGGGCAGAGAGGTCTTTGAATGGCTGCCATGGAGGGTGGGCCCAGAGCCACCTGTCTATGTATTGAAAGTTCCTGAACCATTATTCTGGTTGGACTCAGGCGCCCTGCATGAATCCTCCAATCCCGACTGGCAATCGGACAAAATATTACCATTTAGAGTTTAAAAGTGGAGGGAAAGGGGGAGTCCCTGGGGAATGGAATTTCTTTCCATCCATTTCAAACCATCTCTAAGAGTACAGTGGCAGAAAATGAGAGGCTTTTAAAATTGATGCCTCCCACCAAGGGCTTTGGGGTGGGGTCATTACATGCCTCTTAGGGACCCTCCCCCACTCCCTCAAGCATTTGCCAAGGGGGAAAGATGGATGACTAGACTGCCTTTGGGAGCTGATGGAAGAAAGAGGGGTGAATGTAAAGCAAAGCCAAGAGTATAGACCTCCAGTGAGGCTATCCACCCAAATACGGGAACATGGGGGAATGGAAGAGTTAGACCTCTGGCCAAATGACTTTGAAAGGTTTGACAAAAAGGGAAGGGACAGAGAGAAAACAAAAACCACCAAGAAAATGGTAAAGTCCTGATGACTCTGGATGGCTAGAGAAACAGTGGCTGGGTTAAAAAGTGAATCCTTCCCTTTTTTCCCCTTAATCTCCATTCCTGATTTTTACCTTCCCTGTTCTATCTCCCCATGTCTTAGGGTTACCAGTTACCCCTTTGGGCACAACCCACAGGAAGCTTAAGAAGAAAGGTCACAAGTGGGCCTCAAGGCCACATATGGCTTTCTGGGGCCTTGGGCTTGACCTTTTGACTGAGTCCAAGCTTTACAGAACAAATCCTTTTATTAAGGGGATCTGTTCTGTGAGGTTTGGATTCAGTCAGAGGGCTGCCCTTGAGGACCTAGAGAGGATTTGTTCTGTGAAGTTGGGATTCAGTCAAAGGGCTGCCCTTGAGGACCTAGAGGGTCACATGTGGCCTGAAGGCCCTGTCTCGGCATTTCTCCCATGGTGTACAGCTAGTGGGCATCCAGGTAAGCCTCTGGAGGCATGATCAGCCGTGCTGGGGTCACTGGGAGAAGGCAGCTTTGTGCTGTTTGAAAAGAACCCTTTGGGGTTTCTTGCCTCTTCCTGTCTTCCCCAATCTGCTCCACTTTGCCTTGGCTTCAGATCCACTACTCAGGGATGGGGCATGGACCTAGGCTTCAGAGATGCTCTGGCGCCTTTCACACATTCAGGGCCCACAAGGGTCTTGGGGAGCACAGCCAGAGCCGTCAAGCTGCTGCTTCCTCCAGTTGTCCCAAGGCCTCCCTGGAGAAAATGAGCCCCAGCTCTTGAAAGCTGAATTTGCTATGTAGATTCTCATCCACCTCCTCACCTCCTTCATCATGGTCTTAAATGTTCAGTGTTGACTAAACAATAACATGGAGTGGAGATGCTGAATTCACAGTAACTCACTTTTACAGAGCATTTTCCATACACCAAGCTTGGGTGGCAAGGAATGCAGGAATTATTATCTCCATTAAAAAGATGGGGAGGGGGCGGCTAGGTGGCACTGGCCCTGGAGTCAGGAGAACCTGAGTTCAAATCCGACCTCAGACACTTCACACACACACACACACACACACACACACACACACACAACTAGCTGTGTGACCTTGGACAAGTCGTAACTCCAATTGCCCTACCTTCCCCTCTCCAAAAAAAAAAGCAAAAAAAAGGATGGGGAAACTGAGGTTCTGGGAAGTGCTAAGACTTGACCCTCAAAGCCAGTGGGATTTGAACTCAGGATTCCTGACCTGAGGCCTCTCTCCTGCATCTCTCCATTGCCTCTCCTCTGTGACTTAGTTTCCTCCTCCAGGCCCCCTAAATGGAAGGCTCTGTCCTCAGCTCTCATGCCCTCCATGCTCACTGATGTTTCTGCAGACACTTCCCAGACCTCTGTCCCGGGCTCTCCCCCATTTCCTGTCCTGTATCTCCCACTATTTCAGGTTGGCCCCCTCAGCCCTGTTTTACTCTTTGCCCATCCATCTTCTCACCAGCCACCTGCCTTCCTGGCCATCCACACCTGGATGTTCCCCTGGTCCCTGAAGCTGTCAGAGCACCAAACCTCTCTCCCTCCCCACTGAACCTGCCCCTCCCTGGGATGGATCTGCTCTAATCAACCTTGGTGATGAGGCCAACTTCTGTTTGGAGCTGGGCTAAGGGCACTTTGGCCCCAGGGACTCCTTCTCTACTTGGCTTTTTAATTGGGGAGTTGGGGTTTGACCTAGCACAATGGGCTCTCTCTACACCCTCACTGCCAACCCTGGCAAAGAGTGAAGGGAAACCAGGAGACTGGCCACTCAGAGACCAGGCAGCCTCCCATGTCAGTGTGAGCTTTGGCTGGTTGGAAGAAAGGATGGAGCCAATTGTAGGAAGTGCCCAGTCATTAGTTCTGAGCTGGGGCATGTTGGGGCTCTGGCCAATCCCTATTGGGTGGTTGATTCTAAAATGTGCTTGGGATCCAGAGTTGCCCTGGGCTCCTTGGCCCCAGTCCATTGGCAATCCCAGCTAGACACTGCTTTTCCTCTTGCCTTTTTCACTGTCAACCTAGCTAGTTCAATTCCCTTTTCCCCCCTTGGGATTATAGGTTTAGAGCCAGAAGGAACTTTCAAGATCATATAACACAACTTGCTTATTTTACAGATAAGGAAACTGAGGGATGGGTCACTGGATCATAGATTTTGAGCTTACAGGGACCTTTGAGATTGTGTAACCCAATTACCTCATTTTACAGATGAGGAAACTGAGGCACAGAGAGATCTTAGAACAATCATAGATCTAGAACTGAAAGGAACCTCAGAGACCATCTGGCTCAATCTGTCCAACAAAAAGATTTTACAAAAAAGGAAACTAATCCCCTTAATAAAAGAATTTGTTCAGGGGCGGCTAGGTGGCACAGTGAATAAAGCGCTGGCCCCGGAGTCAGGAGGACCCGAGTTTGCTTCCAGCCTCAGACACTTAGTGCACAAGAAAAAAAAAAAACCACTAGCTGTGTAACCTTGGGCAAGTTACTTAACCCCAACTGCCCTTCAAAAAGGCAAAAAAAAAAGAATTTGTTCAGTAAAACTTGACCTCTGAGGCCCAAGGTTCCCCACCCCTGCTCCAAACAATCACTCTCCACATTTCCCAAAGTCGGTTGCTCCATCCCATCACACCTACTTTCCCAGGCCCTAGGACTGTAAACCTCAGGACCCCTCCCACCTTTGCCTCATCCAAGTCTGGTAGATTCTTCCTCCACACCCTATCTCACATCAGTCCCCCTCTCTCCACCCTTATGGCCATCATCACCGTTTGCCTAGACTACAGCAACAATTCCCTAATTGTTTTTACCTCTGTGGTCTCTTCCCTATTATATGACTAAATTGGACAGTAATGCAGAGGACAAAGAGTGATGGCACTAGGGTGTCATAAGATCTAGCACTTGTTAGCTGTGTGCTAATGCAAGTCTTCTCTCCCTAGGCCTCAGTTTCCCTTTCTGTAAAATGAGAGGGTGGGATTAATTGCCCTCTAAGGTGCCTTCCAGCTTTAGGACCCTCTGTGTGACTTTAGACAAGTCATTTCCTTCCTTGGGCCTCAGTTTCCTCATCTGTAAAATGAGCCGGAGAAGGAAATGGCAAACCAACTCCAGTATCTTTGCCAAGAAAATCCCAAATGGGGTAATGGAGAGTCAGACGTGACTGAAATGACTGGACAACAACAACTACAATAGATTAACCTGAGTGACCTTGGGTAAATCACTTCCCCATCCTGGGCCTCCAGGAGTTGTACTAGATGACCTCTGAGGTCCCTTCTAGTCCTAGGTCTATGCCCCTTTGGCCATATCAGGCCACTACGCTGCTCTCAAGACAACTCCATTATTTTCTTGACTTGGCTCACACTGTTCCCTCGGCTTGGACAACACCAACCACATCTCTGGCCACTGAAATTCCATCTAAACTTCAAGGTGCAGTTCTAATGCCCTGACTTCTATGAAGCCCTTCCTAAGCCCCCCATCACATCCGGGGCCATCACCAGTCGTCTTGACCTATGCCTTGCCACTGGACCCAGATGACCCAGGGGGAGATAGTGAGGTTGGTGACTTTGCACAGCCCTGCCTCACTTAAATCCAATTCACTTGGAATCAAGACATCCCCCTCCTGACGTCACTGGTCCCCTTGGAGAATGAAGGACAAACAGCAACAAATCCTGAGCCCCCTGGGTGCTGCCTGTCCATCATCTCTTGCACCCTGCTAACAACTTGTGTCCCTCTGATGGCACATGTGATTCCATATGATGGCTCCTTGTGCACCTGTGTGTTCTTTTCTTGTCTCCTCTTCTCCCTTATGGATACACTCCCTGAAAACAGGGACTGTGTCTCATTTCACTGTTTCCTCTCCCAATTGTACTTGGTTTGGGGGTTTTGTACAGAGCAGATACTCAGTCAATATTTGCTGACTTCGATTCAATGAAAATCAATTCAGCAAACATTTATTCAGCTGTTATTCATCTTCTTCCCAGTTGGAATACTCATCTCACCCAACTTCCACCCACTCCCTTCTGGCTCCATTTTCCCAATGAGGAGACTGTTACCCCAGAGCGGGGACATACACAAAAACAGATACTCCTAGCTGTCAGGCTGAAAGGGCTCTTAGAAGGCACCCAACCCAACCCTCTGGTTCTGAGGCTCCTAGAATAGAAGGAGTCTATCCCAGGCTGCTCCTATGAAGCGAAAGTTAGAACTAGAACCTCAGAAGCCATTTCATCCAACCCCTTTATGTAAGAAACGAGAATTGGGGAGGCTAGTTGGCACTGCAGTGAATAGATGACCAGCCCTGGAGTCAGGAGGACCTGAGTTCAAATCTGGCCTCAGACACTTGACACTTACTAGCTGTGTGACCTCTGGCAAGTCACTTAACCCCAAATTCCTTGCCTTCTCCCCTCCAAAAAATTTTTTAAAAAAAGAAAGGAGGAAACTGAGGTCCAGAGTGTGAGGTAATTTGTCCAAAATCACCCATAGAATCCTAAAATCCTGGAAGAATCTCAGAGCCAACTAGTCCAACCCTCTCATTTTAAGGAGGAGGAAATTGAGGCCCCAGGGAAGTGACTTGTTCAAGGTCACACAGCTAGTGTCTAAGGCAGGATTTGAACTCAGGGATTCCAGGGTCCAAGTGTAGCTCTTTGCCCACTATACTTTAGATCAAATAGTGACGCTAATAGAGTGAGGACTAGAATTTAGGCTAAGAGCTATATTGGTGTTTTTTTTTTTTAATGATGTGTATGTGTCTATAGGGGGAGGAGGGGTGATGTGGAATAGAGATGAGGTAAAAACAGACCAAATGTATATATCCCTAAACCTGTGTCATCCCATAAATTGACTGTATCATATTGATGGAGTTTAGGCTCTGGGAATCCCCTGGAATCTTCCCACTTGATGAGACATTTGCCTGAGGCCATAAGCCTTTCAAGGTCCTAGAACGAAATTTCTATTACTCTTAACCTAGCCTAGGCCTCCACTGTCTGTTATCTCCGGGTAGCCTTCAGTTACTTCCTAGCCTTAATCCCATTCTCTTGGCTCCTGGAGTCTGACCTGTAGTCACCCTAGTCCCATCAAGATCCTCCTTAGACTCCTCCTCAAAACCCTCCCTAGACCCCTTCTCTCAGACTATTAGACCACTCCTAGATCCAGCCCACAATCTTTCTGTATATAAGACCCATCCCCTTTCTGTGAAGGGGCTCAGATTCTATCTAGTCTGCCAAAGGCTGAGGTTATATCTGGCCCTCTTGAATCAGCAATACAAATGCTCAGCCTCCTTAAGTCTATCCAAAATGGTGAATCTTTAATAAACTTTGCCTTTCTTTGGCTGAGAGAAGGCTTGAGTTGAATTCATTTGGGCAGGAGCCAGTATGTCAGTATTTTCGGGTCCCTCAAAGCCTGAACCTCAACAGTCATAGCAATAACTTTTAAAGTTTTTTATACATTGGTCTAGTTGGTCAGAGTTCCCCTCTAATACTTTTTGGGGGAGGAAACTTTATTTATTGTGAACTAAGAAACAAAATGAGTATTTCCACAACAGTAGTAGAATAGAAAAAAAAAAGATGAAATTACACATGAAACTACAAATCTGTATGTACAACTTGCTATTCCTTCTAAATCCTGTTAGTGTGTGATCATAAGAATATGATTCTAAGGGAGTGTCTAGTGGTCTAGAAAAAAGGCAGTGGAGGGTGGGGCATCAACAAGGGTGAGCCCAGTATACCAGCAGGTTCCTTTGGGTTCTCTGAAAATGACTCAGAGCCTGCACAGGCATTGTTCTCACATTCAAGCTATCCCCTCCTTAGAGACCTCCAACTCAAGGTTGGATGACCACCAGTTGGATATGTATAACTGGGACAATTAAATTTTCTGTACCACATAGTTTTATTTCTGAAAAATCAGGTTTTGATAAAGCCCATTCAGATTCAAATGGAGCTACTTAACTACACCTTAAACTGAAATCACTCCGTTTCTCACAGATTTGGCCAATAATGGGCCCTAGCCCAAGCCTCACTTGTTCATTGTTTGGGTTTTGCGGGCTCAGAGTGAACCTAAATAGCAATTGTTTCTGTTCCAGCCAGAAACCCTTAGGGTCTCTCCTCCCAGATTGATTTTTTTTTGAATAGGTAAACTAGGCCATCTTTTGCCTCAGTTCTTACCTAGCCTTAAATCACTGAACGGGTGTTGCCTCAGATAAACCTGGGAAGGATCTTAGCTCAAAAAGGCCAAGGTCTCCCACTGCATTTGCGGCCATCTGCAGTCATCCTGACCTATGTCTTGCCACTGAACCTTGAAGACTCTGGAGGAGAGGCTGATAACTCTGCAGAGCCCTGCTATCAATTAAATACAATTCACTTGCAAGTCAAGACATCACCCTGCTGATGCCATTGGCTACTCTTCAAGGACTAAGAAGGAACAACAACTAACAACAGCAAGGAGATTCTTTTTCAGGAGAGAATGGATTAGATGTTTCTGAGACTCCTTCCAATCCTGAAATTCTTTTTTTCTGTGATTCTGGTATTTCTAAGATTGCTATGGCTTCTGACATGGTGCCACCTTTCTCTCTTCTTGTTAAAGGGCATGTCTTAAAAAACAGTACAAAGCAATTCTTCTCAGAACTAAGAACTGTATCCTTAGTGAACTAATTAAGTTCACAATCAAAGGCCCTTCAGGAAAAAGAATCAATCCTTCCCAGGGCAACATCTGAGGGCCTCCTGAAAAGTCTTGCCAGGATATCCACCTTCCCCAGGGAACCTGGCTTTTTCAGAAGGAAGAAGCTGACAGTTGGACACAAAGCAAGGATGTAGACACATTCCTGGCTTCTTCACTCCTCCTCTATTGGCCTTTGGCTGACCTGAATCTCAGAGATCCTAAGAAATGTCCCAAGTCAAGGCTGTGATAAGGCTTTCAAAGCAAGAGCCTATAACCTTACCTGAAGATGACCACAACACCTGGACAGGGAGGGCAGGCCAGGAGGAAGATCTGGAATGAAAAACAAATGATCTTGGGTTAAAACAGACACTGGAAAATCAAGGTGATTAAAATCAGAATGGAAACATCTTTGCAGGAAGTGTCTCTGTTAAAAATCTCATATCCGAGATATGACAAGAGTCATTCATTCCTCAGTGAATAGGATAGAGGATAGGAATAGGTAGTTCTCAAAGGGAAGAAATCCAATTGATCAAGTCATTTAAAAAATACTCTAAATGATAAGAGAAATGCAAATTAAAACAATCATACCTATCAGATTAGTAAAGATAATATCAAAGGAAATGACAAATGCTGGCAGAGCTGTGGAAGGGCAGGCACACTAATGAACTGATGGTGGCTTGTGGTTGTGAAATGGTCCAAACATTCTAGAAAGTAACTTCAAAATGATGCCCCAAAAGTCACTAAACTATGCTTACCCTTTGATCCAGAAATGCCACTACAAGGTTTATGCCCCAAAGAGATGAAAGAATGAGCAAAAGGAGCCCATTTGTACCAAAATATTCGTAGCAGCTCTTCTTATTATAGCAAAGAACTGGAAACAAAGAGAAAGCCACTCAAATGGGAAATGACTGAACAGAATGTGGCATGTGAATGTCATGGAATATTACTGCACCCTAAGAAATGATGAAAACAATTCCAAAGGACTCATTATGGAAAATGCCATCCACATCCAGAGAAAGAATTATGGAATTTGAATGCAGAGCAAAGCAGACTATTTTCTTTTTTTGTTTTGCTTTTTCTTTCTCATGGTTTTTCCCATTCCCATTCAACATGACTAATGTGAAAATGTGTTTAATAGAAATGTATATGTAAAGTCTATAGCCGATTGTAGCTCATCTTAGGGAGGGAGAAGGAAAAAATTTAAAACTTATAGAAGTAAATGTTGAAAACTAAAAGTAAATAAAATTTAAAAGAAAAAAAAAGAAATTATGAAAAAGATTGAGAGAAACCTGGGAAGACTTTATGAACTGATGCATAGTGAAGTGAGCAGACCCAGGAAAACAATGTATAGATTGACTACAACATTGTCAAAGAAAACTATGGAAGACTTCAGAACTCTGATGCAACAACCAACCACAACTCCAGAAGACCAGCTTTTCACCACTTAACAGAGGTGACTGACCATAGGTATAAAGTCAGACATACATTCACAGAGACCAATGTGTGGAATATCTTTTTTGGTTGATTATACTTATTCATTACAGGGGAGGGCTTCAGTTTGTGGGCTGGTAGATAGTGATATCAATCCACAACAAAGAACAAAAGAAAGTCAATGAGACATTTAAAAAACACAGAGAGCAGAAGAAAATTCAGAAGGGTACACAACTAAGAGGGGGAAGTATGGTCACTACTATGCTATATCTAATATACACTCAAAAATTATATAATAGATGATCCCAGTTTTCTATCCAGTTCTTTTTCCTGTTCTTCTTACATATCAAAATGTTTGTATCTGTAAAGTACATAATTTTTTAAAAATAATTTTTAGGGGCCGCTAGGTGGCGCAGTTAATAGAGCACCAGCCCTGGAGTCAGGAGGACCTGAGTTCAAATCCGACCTCACACACTTAATATTTACTAGTTGTGTGACCTTGGGCAAGTCACTTAACCCCAATTGCCCTGCCTTCCCCCCTCCAAAAAGCAAAAAAAAAAAAAACCATTTTAAAAAATTAAATTTAATTAATGAAAGAAGTTAATTTAGATGTGGTTATTGAGGGAATAGGTAGCTTAATCTGCTTGGAGAAGTTTTCTTCGGCTGTCTCAACCATTAGGACAAGACAAGATTTCTTGACCACCCTTGCTGGACCCCTAAAGAGAGAAGTAGGGGAATGGCTACGTGGCACAGTGAATAGAGTACTGGCCCTGGAGTCAGGAGGACCTCAGTTCAAATCCAGTTTCAGACATTTAATACTTACTAACTGTGTGACCTTGTCACTTAACCTCAATTGCCCTGCCTTCCCCTCTCCAAAAAAAAAAAAAGAGAGAGAAAGAATTTGTAGGGAGAGGGATAGAGAGAGTGCCAACACAACACATCACATCAGGATACAATGGAGAGAACATTGTCTCTGAAGTCAGAGGAACTGGGTTCAAATGCTGCTTCAGGCATTTGTGTCATTTGAGGTCATCTGTGTGACCTCTGGCAAATCACTTCACTACTCTGGGACTCAGTAAAATGAGGGGCTTAGACTGACTCCTGAGGTCCCTTCTAGATCTAGGATCCTGGGGGGGGGAGTGACCTTGGGCCTCAGTTTCCCCCTCTGTAAAATGAGGGGGTTGGGCTTGATGCCCTCTGAGGGTCCTTCCAGCTCTAAATCTAGGATCTTGTGTGTGCCTTTGGACAAGTCACTTCCCCTCTGTATGCTTCAGTTTCCCCTTCTGAAAAAATAGGGGTTTGGATTCAATGGGCACCTATGGTCCTGCCAGCTCTAGGACTGGGATCTTCTGAAGTTCCTCTCACAGAATCCTAGACTATAATGTGTAACCAGCCTTGGGGAGGGAGGGATGGGGGAATGGCAGGACTAAGCCAAGTTCCAAAGTTTCTGAGTAGCTAGAAGAGAACATGGGTGGCATTCAGCATCATGTTCACCCCTGGGGAAGCAGTGAGGGGGGACAGAGCTGAGCTTGGAGCACCCATACGTCCCCTACTCTCTCCTCTTCATTTTATTTACTTGGTCCTGTCTAGATAAACTCTCCCTATCTGGAGTCAGGAAGACTCATCTTCTGAGTTCAAACCTGGCCTTAGACATTTCCTAGTTGTGGGACCCTGGGCAAGTCACTTCACCCTGTTTGCCTCAGTTTCCTCATCTGTCAAATGAGCTAGAGAAAGAAATGGCAAATCCCTTCAGTACCTTTGCCAGGAGAATTCCTCAAATTGGGGTCATGAAGAGTTGAAAACAACTGAAAACAACATCTCTTCTCCAGACCTAATGTTGAAGGCATCAGGGTGGTCTGATGTACAGCTTGCCAGAATTAGAGTCAGGAGGACCTGAGTTCAAATCCTACCTTGGGGAGTCTTATTAGCTATGTGATTCTGGATAAAACATTTAATCTCTCAGTCTCAGTTTCCCCAGCTGTAAGATGGAGGAAATAATAAGATTTCCTTCCCAGGCTCAAATGAGATAGGAAAAACATAAAGCACTTTGTAAACCTTAGAGCAAATGTTAGCTCTTATTAGCTGTTGCTGTCTCTGAGTAGAAGGCCTGGCCTTTGGATATATGCTGGCAAGACTCTGACCCCAATGGACACAGAAGCTGACCTTTTAGCTCCTGGGGCCTGAGGCCTTGGCTGAGTTGCTGGAGGTCACAGGAAATCAGCAAGAGTGAGGCCTAGGGGGGCGGATAGGTGGCGCAGTGAATACAGCACTGGCCCTGGAGTAAGGAGGACCTGAGTTCAAATCCAGCCTCAGACACTTAACACAAAAACTAACTGTGTGACCTTGGGCAAGTCACTTAATCCCAACTGCCCTCCAAAAAAAGCAAAACAAAAAAAGAGTGAGGTCTAGGCTTTTTATCCCTTTGCTGTATCCATTAAACTACAGTTGGTGACAGAAGTACTGAGAAATAGCATTTGATACACTGTCCCAGCAGACTGAAATCTAGCCACTCTTGCCTGTGGATCATGCTGTGCTAACTGCATCGGGCCTTGCAAAATGACAGGGCCTCCTTGATGAGATCCATAGAGTTCCCAGAGGCACCCAGGAGAACTGGGCAGAGAGGAGACATTACTGAGATCAGGGGATGCAGCAGGCTGAGCAGCCTACTTGTTAGGCCATCAGATCTGAAAGAGGCCCGACAGAGGGGTGATGAACTAGGCCCAGAACTGAATAAGGAAAGAAACATTTAGTAAGCACCTACTATGTGCCAAGCACTTTACAAATGGTATCTCATTTGAGCTTCATATCTACCTTACAAGGTAGATGCCACTATTAACCCCATTTTACAGTTAAGGAAACTGAGGCAAACTGTTGCCCTGGGACACACAGCTAGTAAGTATCTGAGGCTGGATTTGAACTCAGGTCTTTCTTGACTCGAGGCCCAGCACTCTATCCACTGGGACCCTAAGGTCACACAATGCAAATAGTAGTAGAGGGGAAAGAAAGATCACTGTTTGTGAAGTCTGAGGACCTGGGTTCAAATCTTGACTGTTACTTACAAATTATGGGACCTTAGACAAGTCATCTAACTGCTCTGGCCTCAGTTTCCTCCTCTGTAAAATGACAGGGCTTGGAGAGGGGGGCTAGGTGACACAGCAAATAGAGCACCAGCCTTGGAGGCAGGAGGACCTGAGTTCAAATCCAGCCTCAGACACTTAACACTCACTAGCTGTGTGACCTTGGGCACTATCTACTTAACCCCAATTGTCCTACCTTCCCCTCTCCAAAAAGCAAAAAAATAATAAAAAAAAAATGACAGGGCTGAACTAACTGGCTCCTGATAACCCTTCTGTAATGTAATCCCAAGGAAAGGTAACTTCCCAAGGTTCAGAATACCAGCATAGGTGCTCTCCATTTTATTCAGAAACAAACCAAGAACAGAGAAGGTCAAAACATGACATCATTCAAAATACAGCATTTACTAAGGGTGATTAAATAATCTCCAAGTACTACCCCACCCCAGGACCTTCCATTCATTCAATCAATTACAAAGTCCCTGTTCTAAATACTACACCCCTAGGCTGTACCTTCATTTAGTCCACCACAAAGCCCCTCTTCTCAAATGGAGATTAGTTTCCAATCTAAGTAAAGTACATTCTTTTGTTCAACCATAGAACACAAAAAGGTCAAAAGTTCCCCACCCCTGGATTACAATTGAATCTACCCCAGAGTTACATCAAGTTTAAGCACAGCACTTAATACCCAAATGGAGGTCTTTTCTTCATCTTGACACGAGGCAAGTTCTCAGCAATCTTAGTTCCTGGGGAGACAAGGCTTAGCAAGGCCACAAGATACATTGCCAGTCTCTTCATTAATTCATCCTCTGTCTGCAGAACAGTCCTAGAACCCCTGAAAACACTAGCAAAACCCTCTCCCAGGATTTCTGTAAACATACAACAAGAAAATCCTTCTTCAGGGCTTCTGAACCAACAGAAAGGTTCCCAGACCCCTGCAACAACAGCACTGTCCTTCACCAGTGGACAGTATTCACTCTCAGTCTGCAGGACAGTCTCAGGAGCTCTTAGCCAACAGCCAGGTTCAATGTAATGGAAATGCAAATTTAAAGATCTTCCCTGCCCCTAGGCTAAAGTGCACCTGGAGCCTGGGGTGGGAGGCTTGTTTTTCAGTAGATACTTCTTGATTGGCCAGTGGGTCAATAAGGTTGTTACATTCTCTGAGCCAAGAGAAGGTTATATAAGCCCTGATGTGTAGCTTTGTTTTGGGGCTCACTTTGAGAAGTGTTCTGTGATTTGATATGGATTCTGCGAAGCCGTTGTCCTGAGCCCCCCGGCTTTAAAAAAAACCCAGATGTTAAAACCCCGATGTTGACTGGGTATGGATGTAATGGTTGGACAGTTTGGAAAGCTGTCTACTTGATCTGTTTCTGTCTTGATAATTCTGCCTGTATACTTTGAAGTTCAGGGTGCTGACCTTTTTCCCCTGAACTAGGTAAACGATACATATTTGACTGATTAAAGTAAACTTGTTAACCCATTTTGAGTTGCTTTCCTTTATCAAAGCAGATCCAAGAACCTGTGGTGGCAGCAAACCCTGAGGACCCTTGGGGTGCTTGCTGCTACACCTTCCAGCCCTAGATCTTAGATCCCATATGTGTGACTTTGGGAAAGTCCCTTCCCTTTCCTGTGCTTCAATTTCCTCCTCTGTAAAATGAGGGGGGTGTACTAGCTGGTTTCTGAGTCCCCTTCTAAACTCTATGGTCTTATAAGAAAAGTAGTTAAATAATGCAATGCAAAAAGTGATAGACTTCAGAGGAAGACCCAAGTTCAAATGCTGCCTCAGGCCCTTACTGGCTATGTTATGGAAGCTCTCCCAGCCTCAATTTCCTGCCTCATGGCATTATGAAAATCAAATGAGATCATAGAAAGTACTTTGCAAATTTGAAGGCACTAGAGGTTTTTTTGTCATTAGAAACAACTTCTAATCTGAGCTGCTTAGAGCCTTGAGAAATTAAGTCACCCAACCAGAATAAATTGAAGACAGGATTTGAACCTAGGTCTTGCTGATGATGAGGCCAGCTCTCCATCCACTAGGGCCAGTTGCCTTGCTAGCATAAAATGAATACTTCTAGGATGTGTTTATCATTCCCAGATAAGGGTTCCAGCAAAGTGAGGGAGATATAACCATTCTGGAAAGTAATTTGGAAGCATGTCAACAAAGAAGCTAAAACATCAATATCCTTTGACCCAGAGATTCCCCAGCTAGGCACACACCCAAGGAGGCCATTGGCAAAAAAAGGAAGTGCCCATAGACACTGAAATATTTCTAGCAGCTCTTTTTGTGGCAGTAAAGAATTGGAAGCAAAGTAGATGGATTGGAGAATGGCTGCACAGATTATGGTCTGTCAATGGAAGATTGCTGTAAGAAATGATGATTGTGATGAATACCAAGAAATCCAGAAAGAGCTGCATGAACTGATGCGGAATGGAACAAGTAGACCCAAGAAAACAATTTGAACAATGATTACAAAAATGTAAATGGAAATGCAACCACAGCAAATGAATGGAAATTGAAGGTTGCAAAATGATAAAGAATAAACTTGGCCCTAGAGGAGACACACAAGAAGATACCTCCTTTGCTCCTTTGCAGAGGTGGGGGTTCATAGGGGTGGGACATAGCACATAATGTTAGATATTTTTTCCCATGTAGTAATCATTTTTTACTGATTCTTTCCCCCTTTTCCTCTTTTTCATATTTTCTTTTTAAGAATCCTTTGTGGCAAGGGAGGATGGATACAAGGGAAAATGAGGGTGATATTGATTGGTCTGCATAAAGTCCCTGTCAACTTGGAGATTCTGTGAAACGCAGTCAGAAAGGTCTAGCCCATTCTGGATTCTGAGCAAGGCAAGATCATGTGTAGTTAAGAAAGGCAGAAGATAGGAGTGGCTAGGTGGTGTAGTGTATAGAGCACCGGCCCTGGAGTCAAGAGGACCTGAGTTCAAATCTGGCCTCAGACACTAAACAAAAACTAGCTGTGTGACCTTGGACAAGTCACTTAACCTCAATTTCCCTCAAAAAAAAAGAAAGGCAGAAGGAGGGGAAGTAGATTCTTAAGGAAGCCTTCTCTTTGTGATCAGATACTCTGACTTCTCTCCCCTCTAGTGCCTGATTCATAGATGGCCAGGAACATAGAAGAAGCTGGTGGGGTTGCCTGCCACAAGGCTCTCTGTACACCAGTCCATTCTCCATGCAGTTGACAAAGGGATTTTCCTAAAACACAGGTCCAACCATGTCACACACATTCCACCCCCCTCCCCCTGATAAACTCCCTATCACCTCAATGATCAAATGTAAAATTCTGTTTGGCTTTTAAAGTCCTCCATAAACCTAGCTCCCTCCACACATGATTGCACTATTCTCCTTGCCATTCCTTGAACCTGACACTCCTTTGCCCTGCTCTGTGAATTTTCTTTATTTTTTTTAATTTTGGAGGGCAATTGGGGTTAAGTGACTTGCCCAAGGTCACATGGCTAGTAAGTGTGCCAAGTGTCTGAAGCCAAATTTGAAATCAGGTCCTCCTGACTCCAGGGCCAGTGCTCTATTCACTGCGCCACCTAGCCACCCCTGCTCTGTAAATTTTCTCTGGTTGTTCCTCATGCCCGAAATACTCTCCCTCCTCACCTCTGCATCCCAGCTTCCCTGTCTTCCTTCAAACCCTAGCTTCTCCAAGAAGCTTTTCCCAGTCTTCCTCAACTATGAAGTAGCTAAGAGATGCCACAGTGTCTAGAGTGCTGGACATGGAGTCAGGAAGACCTGAGTTAAAATCTAACCTCTTACTATCTTACTTATATATTTACTGTTTTACTTACCTCTTACTACCAGGTCTCTTACTATTTCTCTTGTACACTTATTAGCTGCATGACTCTGGGCAAGTCACTTCACCTCTGTCTGCCTTAGTGTTCTCAACTGTAAAATGGGGATAATAATAGAACCTGCTTTGCAAGGTTGCTTTGAAGATCAAATGACATATTTGTCAAAAGCACATAGTAGAACGCCTGGCACATAGTAGGGACTACATAAATGCTTACTTCTTTTCTTTTCCCCTAATGCCTTCCCTCTAAAGCTGCCCCCAGTTTATCCTGTCTGAACCTTGTTTGTACATAGTTGTTTATATGTTGGCTCCCCTCTTAGACAGGGAGCTCCTTGAGAACAGGTCCTACCTTTTCCCCTTTTTAGTATCCTCCATGCTGGGCACAGTGCCAGAATTAATAAATATTGTTTGACTTAGGTTCTCTGAGCCTCAGTTCCCCTATGGGCCTCAGTTTCCTCCTCTGTAAAATGAATTAGTTTGACTGATCTCTGAGGGCCCTTCCACATGAACTTCTGAATGCTGGCACTGTCCATTCAAATCTAGGACACTGAGGGGAGTGAGAAGGAAAGAAGGGTGTGGTGGGCCTTGGCTCTTCTAAAGCCAAAGCATTCCTGGACTGGCTTTCCTCAGGTCTAAGCACCAGGAGTTAGACAAGTCAGCCTCATTAGGCAAAATGGCCTGCTTTTCTCTTTCTCTAGGCCAGGGTAGGCTGTCCTTCTGTTTTCAACTCTCTCCCAGAAGAAGGCTCAATCCCACAGAAACGTATGGGACCCCAAAGCCCTCTAGAAGAACTAGTCTAGAACACAGCAGGCTCACAACAGATACCTGGTAAATAAATGAATGATTTTAGACAACTTTTACTTAATGATCCTCATTAAATTCAAATCAAAAATTCCTCATTAATGCTCTCTCTCTCCCCCCAAATTATTTAATTCTTTTGACCTCCTTTTCCCACCCAAAACTATTAAGCTTCTTGAGGTTCAGGGACTTCTAATCAGGAGGACCTAGGTTTGAATCCTGTCCTCAGAGATTTACTAGTTGTATAACCCTGAGTGAGTAATTTACCCACCACCTGCTTCAGTTTCCTCATCTGCAAAATGGAGGGGGATGGGGAAGGAGAGAAAGTGATACTTGAAAGTCTCTAAGAACAGTAATCAAATCAACACTACCATTCTGGGCAAGGCCATATGACCTCTGATGCCAGATACCATCCTTCTTACTTCCCTGTCCAAAACATTGCTCCCAGGTCACCAACCTCTCCATAACCCTTCTTTCTCCCTATTAGAACGAGAACTCCTTGGGGGTGGGAGCAGTCTTATTTGCTTGTATTTGTATCTGCCAATGTTTAGTATTGTCTTTGTTACATTGTTAGTGGGGGCAGCAAGGTGGCACCATAGTTCATAGAGTGCTGGGCCTGGAGTCAGGAAAATCCTGAGTTCAAATCTGTCCTCAGACACTTACTAGCTGTGTGATCCTGGGCAAGTCACTTCACCTTGTGTGCCTCAGTTTCCTCATCTGTAAAATGAGCTGGTGAAGGAAATGGAAAAAAACTCCAGCATCTTAGCCAAGAAAGCCTCAAATGGGGTCACAGAGAATCGGACAAAAGTGAAATGACTGAAGAACAACACTTTAAGTGCCTATTTGTTCATTTGCATTCAATTCATGACCCCATGAATCATGGCACACCAGGCCCTTCACCCTTTTCAATCATTCATTCAGATATTCATCCTTAGAATACTTCTAGTTTGGAATCTATGAGCCTATGATCTCTCCCCTACTTTTTTGGTCCTTCTTTGGCACCCTAATGGGGGAGAAAGATTTCTCACAAATATACATGCCCTCCAGGCCTGAGGTAGGCACCAAGGTTCAAGGCTGGGGAAAATAGAGTCAGAGTTTTCTCAGACAGGCATTCCCTTTGAAGTACCCACCCCACTCCTCTACAAGAACAAGGGACAAACCACAACACCCAATCCTTACTGATTTCACACAACCTAACATCATTGACCTTAAATGATGACCTTAAAGAGACAGACTCTTGGGTGGGGTTGAAGTTTCTGTAAGGAGTTTCCTGAGCTGGGAGAGGCTGTATTTGTGCTCAGAGAGTGTAGAACAATGGGCCAAAGGACAATAAAAAGGGATTATTTAGTCATATAGACGTGAAAAGCGGGGGGAACTAGTAAGAAGTAAGGCCCCAGCCTGTAGGGAAGAGGTAGATGGGATGAGCAAAATCAGAGGAAACTTGGAGTTCTTATGTTTTGCTTCTAAAGTCACTTCCAAGGAAAATAGTTGGGTGGGAAAAGACATCAAAAATAGGGAGTAAAAACTCTACTATTTTCAGTTACTAATAATATTAGTGTGTGTACACAAAAAAACATACATATGGAGTTTACATACGCTATTTCACTTGATCTTCTGAGGTAGGTGCCATTATATTATCATTCCCATTTTTAAAATAAAGAACTGAACCTGAAAGTACTTAAATGCAAGATTCTAACTCAAGTCTTCCTATTACCAAACCCAGAACTCTATCTACTACAACATCCAACGGATTTGATTGCTGAACTATTATTGTTCTTTGAAAGACCATGGAGGAAAACATATAAAAAAGAAGTTGTGAAGAATGGGAGGGGTGTTTCAGGTCTAGAGAAGGGCAAATGTCCCATTTTTTTTAATTAGAAGAAAGGAGGATCTGTAAACCATAGGCCGGAGCTAGACATTGAATCTTGGCAAAATGCTAGAATGCATTTATTAAAGGGATGTTTGGTGAAGTCTGAAAAAGGAAGCAACAATCACCAAGTACCGACCTGGCTTCATGGAGAGAATCAAGTTTTACCTGACTGCCCTCATTTCCTTCTTTTAACTGTCCGGTGATTAGTATAGTTTAAATAAGTTTTAGCAAAGCATTTGACAAGTTCTCTCATTTCATTCTTGTAAAAAAGCTGAAGCATCTGGGCTCATCTTGTGGTGATACTTAAGCCCAAAGAGTAGTCCTGAGAAGTTCTATGTCAACTTGGAAGGATTTCTTCAGTGAAACGGCTAAGGGATCCATACATGGCCCCATGATGACAGATATTTTTATCAATTACTTAGATCTTGGCCTTACAGATCTACTGGGAGACAAATCTAATTTGGGTAGGGTCAGAATCTCAAAAGATCTCACCAGATTAGGATATTGAACCAATCAAATAATATGAAATTTAACAGGCATAAATATAAAGTGCTATGAGTAGGTTCAAAAAATCAACTTCACAAGGACAAAAGGGGGCAGGCGTGCTTAGGCAGAAGTTCATCAGAAAGAACAGGGAGATTTAAGCTGGCTTCAAGTCTAGAATGAGTTGATGGGACAGTCTGATGGGGTGATGGCACATGGATCACTAAAAGGAAAAAAACGTGTTTTTGAAAGCAACCCAGTCCCTGAATTTTCCTACACATTTCAGCAGCCCCAACTCATCCAAGGCATCAGGCCCATTCCAGCCCACTTAAATACTCAACCATCCTTTCACAGAGGCTCTTGATGCACCCCAGACCACTTACCTTCTTTCATTATAGCAACCTGGTCCACCCCAGGCTATTAACCACTCCTTAATCCCATCCCAGATCTTTTCACAGTGTTGTTTTTTTTGTTATATAAGTATCAATATCACCCCCATCAAGTTGCAGATTCACTAGGAATCTTGCTGGCACTATCAGTATTACAATAAACCTTGCTACTTTGACTGAAAGAAGGCTTGAGTGCTTGAATTCTTTCCAGGCAGACTTGTCCTGTACCCTAACATTTTGGGGTTCTCAGCAACCCCAAACTGTATCAAGTCAATACAGTTGATGTGAACCAATGCTATTGAGAGGCACCTATCTCACTGTACTCTGCCCTTGGACAGACCACATAAGATCACAAGCTCATGGATTTGGAGATGAAATAAAGTGTTGTGTTCATCTCTGGGCATGCCCATTTCATGAAGGATATTGATGATCTGGAGCACGCTACAGGAAGGCAACCTAAAGCACCTCAAAAAAATGACATGTGAATCAGTGAAAGAGATTAGGGGTGTGAGTAAAGGGGACAAGACATCATAACTAAGTTCAAGTATTTGAAGGATATCACATGAAAAAAGGACTTGCTCCATTAGGCTCAATGAGAGCTGTCCAAGGTGGAATGAGCCACCTCAGGAGTTGGTGGATTCCCCTTCCTTAGAAGCCTTGGGGGGAGGGGAGGGGGGCATTTGTCTACAAAGTTAGAGTGAGGATTGCTTTCAGGTATGGTTGGATTACATGACTCTCCCAACTCTTAAATTCTCAGATTGTGGGAATGAAAGAACTAAGGGGAGGAAACATCACTAGTTTGTTCATCCAGAATACAGTGCTTACTTGGACTTAGTAACCACCTGGTCCTAGACAAAAGAGGGAGGTAACTAGACTATTTTTGAAATGTGAATTCGAGTTCTGAAACACACATAATGGAGAAATGGAGTCGGCACCTCTCCAAGCATCTTCTACAAGATTCTGGAAGGATTTCTCTGAAGCCTCTCGATTGTCTCAAAACACTGCCACAGACCAGAGACAGAGTCCTTCAGCAGAGGAGGGGTGCTCTCTCTGTCTCTCTGTCTCTCTGTCTCTGTCTCTCTCCCTCTCTCTTCCCCTCTCTCCTCTGTCTGTCTGTCTGTCTCTTATTACTGACCTGCATCCCATTTTCCCATCATCATCATCATCATCATCATCACTGTCACTGAGAATGTGAGCACATTTGCCCAAGGCTGCCCTGTAGGATCTAGAAAGCAGCCACTCTGTCTCTATCAAGCCTGGCTGGACAGACGGCAGCACACAGAGCTAGCCTCAAAGTCACTATTTTTAAAAAGTCCAGTCTGCTGAAAAAAGACTAAGAAGTCTGTAACCAAGACAACAGGAAAGAGGCCCACGAGAGAGGCCTTCTGTGATGAGAAACCAAAGGAACATTAGTCTGACAGCTGCCTTACCCAGAAAGAGGAAAGCATACATAAGGAGGAAAGGGAAGGGGAGGGGAGGGGAGGGGAGGA